>NC_057863.1:216479406-216804961 GCF_019393635.1 Dromiciops gliroides
CTCACCCCAGATTGTTCGTCCATTCCATACTGCTCTACCTGTCCAATTTTTCCACATATGGCTCACCTCCTAAATGAAATCATCCTTTAAGCTATTAACAATCTCTCCTCTTCTGATGTCTCATAGAACTTTGGATACCCCTTAGTGCTTCCATATTCTACTCTGTCTTAGAGTTATACATGTATCACAAGACTCACTGTAAACTTCCTCAAGTCAACAACACATGTCATGGCCTCATCTATCACAGACTGTCAATAAGTAAGTATCAGTTGTAGGATGGCTGCTTCCTCTTTATGTAAAGAGTTCTTCCATTTGCTTATTTTGATTCCTCAGGTTTTATAATTGGAAGGGGCTTCAAAGATCATCAAGTCCAACCCTCTAATTTTCTATTCAATTCAATCAAATTCAGCAAAGATTTTCCAGTTCCATAGTACATTCAAGGTACTGTGCTAAGTGCTGGAGAAACAAAGGCCAAAGAAGGACATCATTTTACAGATTGATTTTCATACTTTCCAGGATTTGGGATCCACTCTATTAAATAAGAAAAATTCTGAACCTCCCGACCCAACTTTGGCAGGCTCTTTGTTGGGGACTTCCATGGCATTTCCCAATTTCTGAGGTTATTGATTTTAGGTCTGTTCCTATATATTGGCTTTTATGCATAACTTTAAAAGTGCTAATGATTGGGGGCAGCTAGGTGGCACAGTGGATAAAGCACCAGCCCTGGATTCAGGAGGACCCGAGTTCAAATCTGGACTCAGACCCTTGGCACTTACTAGCTGTGTGACCCTGGGAAAGTCATTTAATCCTCATTGCCCTACAGAAAAAAGAATTGCTAATGATTAAAATAAATTGTGATCTGGTTCAAGGAGCTCTGCCTCAGAGATAGGAAATCTTTGCATGACTTTCACTGACTGCATATCACCTATGATTTAAGTGGCCACTCCCTCCATCTTGATTTTAACAAAACTAGATAGGGATCAAGCAGTACATATCACAAATCAAATCCGGAAAAGGACATGGTAATCTATTAACTTATGGGAACAACTAAGCTCTTTCTGTACCATTTGAAGGAATATATAGTACAATGAATGGAACATTCCACTTGGGACTAGGATTTTGCCACAGAGTTTAAGCTTCCATCAACCCACTTTCTTAAAATATATACTCTATCTCTACTTCTAAGGACCTTGAACATATTCACCTGGGTTATCCTCTTTCCCCAGAGCATTGTATTTCCTACATCCTCCGATAACAGTAGGGAAAAGTTACCATTTATTGATGGCAGTAGTGACTTCTTCCTATTTGATTCTAATTGTAGTAACTTCCTATTTGTGGATATAGAATTTCTATAAAATGGCTTCTCATTAGCTTTATTTAGTCACAGAGGCATAAGCCCCCAAAGTGTGGACCAGGATTCTTTTGGAATTCCTTTCACTGTCTACTGTTTTCATTATGCTAGTAAAGGAACATAACTGCAACACAACATCAAGAGAAGACATTTGTTTTAAAGGAATCTATTAATGATATAGTAACACTGATAGTATCCATGTGTTTGAAACCAACACATATCAAATCAAGCACTGTGAGACAGAAAAGCAGATTTTAAAGGATAAACAAGTCATTTATTTGATTACAAAAGGATTTCCTTTTTACTCAACTACATCCTACAAGAAGAGTCAGTCTAGACTCTAAGGCTAACCTAATCTAATCTAATTTAAACAGATCTGATCTAACAAAAAACCATTTTAACTTTCCTTGGTTGCAGTTTCCCCTCAAGGAGTTAAGGATCTAGCAGAGAACTCAAACAGATAAACACAAATAATGATATAAATAAATATATAGGCTAATCAGATAAATAGAATACTTGGGTTGTCCAACCATGTCATACTAGAGAGAGCAACAGGACTTGTAATTGAAGATTGAACTTATAGATTTATTATTTACTACTTGTATGACCCTGAGTAAGTCATTTTACTTCTCTGTTACTTTATTTGTAAAATGAGAGGGTTAGACTAAATGATCTCTATCATGCCTTTCAGCTCTGTGTCCCATAATCCTATGTATTACTCTATGTATTTGGAAATGAGTACATTCTGGGTAAAATGGAATAATATGAGCTAGAATATGTTGATCTGAGTCAATCAAGAAAGGCTTTTTTATAGCTGTTGGATTTAGAGGTATGTGCAATCTCTCTGCCCCTCATTCCTCTTTTTATATTCTACCCATGGCAAGTCATTTTAATGTTTCTACATCTCATCTTCTTCATCCATAAAACATAGTTCACAAAGCAAAACTGATGATAGAAGAAACAAACAGAAATAAGTCCAAACTCTTTTATAGTTACTACTATAACTACTGCAAGTACATATGCTTCATGAACTAGTATTACAAATCCTGGGGATGATTAATGCATTTTAAAGTCAAGGGGCAGCTAGGTGGTGCAGTGGATAGAGCACTGGCCCTGGAGTCAGGAGGACCTGAGTTCAAATCCGACCTCAGACACTTAACACTTACTAACTGAGTGACCCTGGGAAAGTCACTTAACCCCAATTGCCTCACCAAAAAAAAAAAAAAAAGTCATGTCAATTTGGAACTCTTCTCCCCAAATTACTAAATTCTGTATACCCTTTGATGCACTGATTTCACTACTAGGTCTCTATCCCCAAAGAGATCAAAGAAAGGGGGGGGGAAAGAACATAAGTACAAAAATATTTATAGCAACTCTTTTTGTAGTGGCAAAGAACTAGAAACTAAAAGGATACCCATCAATTGAGCAACAGTGGAACAAATTATTGAGTATGAATTAATAGAATACTATTATGTTCTAAGAAATGTTGCAATGGGTGGGGGTGGTAACAAAGAAATCTTGGAAGACTTATATGAACTGGCTCAGAATGAAGTGAAAAGAACCAGGAGAACAATTTATATATAACGATAACCTTGTAAGGCAAACAACTTTGAAAATTTATGAACTCTGATCAATGCAATTATCATCCACAATTTCATAGGACTCTCACTGAAACATGCTACCCACTTTCTGGTAGAGAGCTGAGGGACACAGAGTAAAGGATGGAGACAGGGTTTTTTTAGACATGGCCAAATGCAGAAATTTGTTTTATGTGATTTTTTTGCATATTTGTTTCAAGGGTTTTATTTTATTTTATTTTCAATAAAGAGGAGGAGGAAGGGAGAGAAAATAAATTTTTGTTTATTGAAAAAACAAATACAAATTGTTAAAAATAAATAAAAATAAAGGATATCAATACAAATTTTATTTGAAAAAAATGTTTTATGCCTATATATATATACATACATACATATATATATATATACATACATATATATCCAAGGATATTTCCCCATTTTCATCATAATCCCTCCTACTTTAAGGAATATGTTTTAGTCAGCTGCCCAATTTCTGTGCAAAATCACAATCCAATCTAATCACAATCTAATCCATCACCAGGGAGCACACAAGAAACCTCTGCTATTGTATGATGGCCACATTAATACCCCACCTTCACCTGTTTGTGGTAGATTAGTGATTACATTTTTTATTTCCCCTTTTCTTCAAACAATACCCAAGAACCTATATTGTCACTCCCAAAGAATTGGGCACATGCTCATTAGTCAAGCTCATAAATCCTACTTGAAGCTGGAAGGAACCTTAGATTATAATACCCTGATTTTAGAGATGAGAAAACTCAACTTTAAAGAGGTAAGGCAATTTGCCCTAGGTCACACAATTAACATGGTGGAGAGAAGATTCTGATATTAAAGATAGAATGCTTGCTTTCCACTACAAAATATTGCTTCCCACCCTCCGCCATTTCCATGCAGGCTTTATACCGACTCCTTTGCTGCTGCTTACAAACATACCCAGATCTCCCCTGCCCTAAAAACAAACAAATAAAAAACCATTTCTCTTGACTCTACCACTCCACTTCCTCACATGCCATTTCTCAGTTCTTTGTTAACTGACTTTTTCTGATCCCAGCACTCAACTGAAATGGCTCTCTCTGAAGTTACTAAACATTTCTTAATTGCTAAAATCAATGGCCTTTTCTGAGTCCTCATTCTTCTTGAGTTCTCTATAGTCATTGGAAAAACTGACCATCCCCTCTTCTTGCAGATTCTTTCCTCTATGAATTTTTTTGTGATAATTCTGTCTCCGGGTTTTTCTATTGATCTACCTTCCCCCTTATTTCCTTTGTTGTATCATTATTTGTTGTTGTTGTTGTTCATCCTTCTTTCTTGAAGAGGGCTAATGACATCAGAGACATGATGTCCAGTGAAATGGATTTAAGTGAGGCAGAGCTGTGCAGTCATCAGCCTCACTCTCTCCTCCAGGATCATCTGAGTCCAGTGGCAAGACATAGGTCAGGATGACTTGAGATGGCCTTGGATGTAAGCTGAGGTCTTTCCTGGGTCTCAATTTGTCTGAGGCAACACCCATTCAGTGATTAAAGGTTAGGAAAGAATTGAAGCAAAAGAGGGACTAGTTTACCTTCACAAAAAATCCGTCTGGGAGGGGAAGAGCCTCAGAGTTTCTGGGCAGAATAGAAACAATTGCTACTTACACTCATTGTGAGCCATCAAAACCCAAACAATGAGCAAGTATCATCATTGGAGTCTTTTTTGTATATGTATCCCAGGGTTCTGTCCTATGTCCTCTTCTCTTCTCTCTCTATTCTCACTCTTGGTAACCTCATCAACTCCTATGGGTTAGATTATCATCTTTCTGCAAACAGGTTTAAATATTTATCTATCTATCTGTCTATCTATCTATCTATCTATCTATCTATCTATCTGTCTGTCTGTCTATCTGTCTGTCTATCTGTCTGTCTGTCTGTCTGTCTGTCTGTCTATCTGTCTATCTATCTGTCTATCTATCTATCTATCTATCTATCTATCTATCTATCTATCTATCTATCTATCTATCTGTCTGTCTGTCTGTCTGTCTGTCTGTCTGTCTGTCTGTCTGTCTGTCTGTCTGTCTATCTATCTATCTATCTATCTATCTATCTATCTATCTATCTATCTATCTATCTATCCCAATCTCTGTCCTGAGCTCCAGTTCCACATCTTTCATACAGTATTGCATTAGCTTCCTGAAAATGATATTCCTAAAGCATGAATTAACCACATCATCCCAATGCTCAAGAACTTCTAGTGGCTCTCTGTTGCCTCTTAGATAAAATACAGACTTCTCTGTTTGGCTTTAAAAGCTCTTCACAATCAAGTTCTGACTTAACTTCTCATGCTCACTTCAATTTACTCATCCTTTTGTATGCTGCCTTCTAGCCAAACTGGCTTCCTTGGTGTTGTCTGCATCTGCCATTCTGTCTCTTACTTCCAGAACTTGGAAGTGAGGGGAGGTGGGGAGGAGGATGATGTTTTTCCCTGCTTAGAATGTTTTGTCTCCTACTTTTGCTTCTCAGAATTCCGAGTTCCCTCCAAGGCTCGGCCCAAGACCTATTTCCTACACAAATATGAACCCTCTATGTGTTAGTTCTGTCCTTGCCCCACACTTTCATTTTTACTTTTTACTGGATATTGTATTTGCTTATCTTTGTACATGTTGTATTCTCCTTATAGAACTTATATGCCCCTTGAGGGCAGAGACTTTTGTCTTTGTATCTCCAGTGCCTGTCACATACTAGGTGCTTTGAAATGCTTGCTGAACTGAATTTGGTAGGTGCATTACTATAGCAAGATCTTTATAACATTACAAAAATGGGAGGAAAGTAACACCAAGGCAATTGGGGAGTAACCTTGGCTGCAGTCCATGTATAACACATCTTGTTCTCAAATTTTCATTCCATCTAACTACATGGCTTTCACGGCATATTGATCTCACAGTTCCACCCACACATCACAAATCAGACTGTTTCAGAAACATTCATGAGTAAGAAATAATGCTCTTTCTGTTTAAGATCAGGGATATCTAATTATGAGGTTAATACCTAATTAAGTATTTAGCTAATTGACTAGAAAAATGACAATCAATTGGATAAATAAGTCAACCTATGCAACTATGAAAGGACATTGACTTATTTTCAATGAGAAAATTACAGTTTTCAAAACACGTTCAATTGATGGGCAAAATTTTAATTGAGGGAATAAGTCAAATAAGATTGCAGTTATAAGCATTGTGAAAGAAAATGTCACTCCCTATTTGTCCCAAAGTAATATGGACTAATGATATTCAGTGTGTCACTTTCTAGAAAGAGTGAAAGGTTATTAAAGTGTACTTCATTTATCTTGAAATGCAAAAAGAAGTGGTTGTGATTCAAGTTGAAATGCAGGAACAGGAAGAGGCTGTTTTGGTTGTGTTGGTGTGTTTTTTCTTTGGGTAGGGAGGGAGGAAGAAGGGACTGCAAAGTTGTATTCTAATTTAATGTGACATTTACCAAGCAAGGACAAAGAGGAGGAAATTTAGCACTACCCCTGTAGTCAGGCAACTTTTCAAATGATGATTTTGTGGGCTTCTTTTGAGATTAAAAAAAAACACACAAAACAAGAGCAACTTAAATAAGACCACTTGAATTAACGAAGTTCATAAAACTACTATTCAGAATAAGATAATTTTTGAAAACCTACATAATATGATGAGAAAATGCTAGGATTCTCACCTAAGGTTTACCATTAACTATTTAGCCTGTGACTTTAGGCAAATCACAACCATGTTGGGCCTCCATTTTTCTCATCTCCAAAATGGGAGGTTTATACTAGATCATTTCCAAGGCTCCTTTCAATTGGAAGCCTATAATTCTGTGCTAAAGACAGGAGCTGAGGAAATCAAATCCATTCCTCCCATATAGAACCAGCAGCCATCAAAAATAGCAACAGCCATGCACAGACAATCAAGGTTCAGAAGTGGTTTTCATCAATCTCATTTTCCTGAATAGTTTGTGATGAGAGGACTATATGGAGAGGGTGTCCAGTTTCTCACACCACTCTCCCTAGTTCATTACAGGAAATTCCATTGGCTGTGAAAGTGAAGAGCATAAAAAGCTGTGGATATGCATTCCATAGGTTGAACACATTTGTTCATATGAACTTTATCAACATCTGCTCAGCATCCTTAATAAAAGAGGAAATGTCAGTAGCCTGATATTGGGCAATATATAGCACTGTTCACAGTTCCTTTTCCTAAAGATGCGAGTCTATTGGTAAACTGTCCAGAGTGTGGTTTCTTTTCCTGCTGTCCATTTTATTGTTGAAATAATTACAAGAAGATTATTCTCACACTCTTTTCATTCAACCAAGAGGTACTTTCCATTCCCTACTTCATCCATCCTCCTTCAATCAAACTCTGCCTACTACAGAGTATTAGCTTTTACTCATTAATCAGTCACTAATTAGATACCATTATTATAGGCTTAGTTGGACATCAATCCTACCTGTAGAGTTGCTTTGAATTGTTTAATTGTAATCTGTCTTGAGCACTGAAATCCCTTCTAATGCCCTAATATCTTGACATTCTTTAAAACACCTGACAATAACAAATGGAATTTTTCAGACAACTCTCATCTGTTTCTTAACAACTTCCATATGGCATTTATATTCCCCCCCCCCACCTTGACATTGTTGTTATCTTATGGTAAATGAAGTGAATATGATGCCAGCCAGACCAGGAAAGCAAACTTTGCTCCATTTAAAACCAAATGCGTAATTACCCATAAAGAACCAATGGCTGTACAATGTTTCCCTGCCTGTTCATACCTATGCAAAAGCATGTATGTGTATATACACATAGCTCCAGGAAAAAGATGTAGGTATTTGTGTTCCTATTATGTCATAGAATATACGGCAATATATGTATATATAATAATGTACAATAAAGTGTATGGGTTAGATGGATGTGCATTCAGAATACTGTTTTAGTTGGATGAGTAGCTATAAAGAGCGAATCCCAGAATATTCTAATATTTATCAATAAATGTTTATAAAGCATCGATCATGTTTCACCCATCATGCATCATAAAATAGTACCACAAACAGAGCCTTGGCCACTCCAGAGTTTTACAGTCTAAAATTAGACAAGGCAAGTGGACACAAAACAAAAATTGACACAAATTACCAAGAAGGGGACACGTGACCAAAAGGGTCAAGACAAATTTATTTCTAACTCTACTTTGATTACTAAATATTTTAAATAAGCAAGGAGTTTAAGAAGTGATATTTTCCCCAAACTAGAGATTCAATACATCTCTACACCAGCCCCTCTCTCATCCATCCCTTCCCCCAGTCTACTGGAACATATGTGATTTAACCAAAGCAAACCAACACCTGAAGGAAATTATAACCACTCTTCTCTTTAAGGAAAACTACTGCAGATAAAGAAATGAGTATCCACAATAAAGGAACCCTCACACTATTCTGTATTTCACCCTGGCAAAGGGTTCAAGGGCTCTTTCCCCTCACTCTTGTCTATTGGTTTCTCAGCAATATATAACTATGCACAAAAATGAAATTTCAGTCTAAGCCCCAAAACTTCCTTAATTCATTCCATGCTTTTTTTCCCCACTTTGAGACATTTACTAAGACTTTTGTAAGTTGGACAACCAAAAGGACTCTTTATCTCCCTTTCATTACATTCATACTCTCTCTCTACATTCCCAAGTGGCATTGTATTAAATCCTTATGATCCAGATACCCCCAACTCATTCTTGTCACTCAATAGATGGTTAGTCAGAAGCACATGTTCTATTCTCCAGAAATCTCTATTCTTTACTTTCTTTACTTTATTCTTTACTTTTTTTTTATTCCATACTTTAATGAACAAACCAGGCCAGGTATCTATAAGCTCATTGGCCATCTACATTCTCTGCTGATCTGATGCATGCTAACATTTCTACTCTGCTATTTTCTTCTAAGAAATATGTGGCATTTCACAGATATGGTACAACTGTCTGAAGATTGCTAGACAATGTTTCAGAGAATATGCTAACAGCATCTGGAAAGCTGGGCTTTTAATATCATTGGCTCACTCCTGCTATTCATTTTCCATTGATATTCCAGATACCCTAAATTTGGTGTTGCAGTGAGACTGTTCATATTGAATTGTAAATGGTATCCAAGGTGGGGGGAGGCAGGGAGATGGAAAGTTGCTTTAGTTTCTCAGATCATTCCCATGCAGTAAACTACGTTCAGGAAAAGGCAAAAATGAAATCATCCACAAAGCTAGGCTCAAAACAGAGAGGCATTTGCTTCAGGGGAAATATTCCTGGGGTCTTAGATCTCAGAGTCTGATAAGGATTAAACCAGGTATCTCCTCCAAAGCTATGTTTCTATGATCATCTGACAACAAACCCTAGGAATTATGGGGAAAACATTTCAGAATTTCCAGCATTGCTGATTGATAACAGTGACCACAATGGCTATGATAATGGTGGGCAATGTGGTGTAGATTAAAAAGGTATGGGGAGAAGTTAGTGAGACCAGTCCTGGTCCTGGCTTTTCAGCAGACTAGATGAGTCACTATAGGTAAGTTGCTTTATTTTCTTAAATCAAATTGACATTTTTGTCATCTGTAAAATGAGGGAAAGTTGGAATTGGTGACTTAAAAAATTCTTTCTAGCTTTATAAGACTGTGGCACATGCAAGTCCCAAATATATAAACTCAACTTTTAACTTTCACTGGGAGTTATATTTTTCTAAGCACTTGTCAATGACCAGGGGTAGAGTTATTCTTCTTTGAAAAATGCATTCATTTATTTATTTTTAACATTCATTTTTTAGAATTTCGAGTTCCAAATTCTCTCCCTCCTTCCCACATCTCCTCCACCCATGAAGAAGGCAAGAAATATGATATCAATTATACATGTGAAGCCATGAAAAACATATCCATATTAGTCATGTTGCAAAAAAAAAGCAAGAAAAAAGTTTATTTCAATCTGCAGTCTGGAATTGGATAGCATTTTTCATCATGAGTCCTTTGGAATTATCCTGGATCAGTGTCTTGATCAGAGTGGCTAAGTCTTTCACAGCTGATCATCATTACAATATTGCTGTTACTGTGTACAGTGTCCTCCTGGTTCTGCTCACTTCACTTTGCATCAGTTCATATAAGCATTTGAAGTTTTTCTGAAACCATCTAGGTGAGATTCTTTCAATGAGTCTCTAAATATCAAGTAGCTGAATTTGTATATCCAAAGCCTCTGTCTGGTTAACATGATTGCCAATAGCTAATAATAACGAAAATTTACATAGTTCTTTAAAGTTTGCAGCACTTTGCATACGTTATCTGATCTGAGTCTCACAATAGACCTGTCAGGTAAGTGCTTTTATTATTCCCATTTTCCAGATAAGGAACTAAGGTTGAGAAAGGTTTGGTGACTTGCCCAGGGTCATGCAGACATTAAATGTCTGAGGTAGGATTCAAACTCATCTCTCTGACTTTAATCTAGAGTCTTTTTCATTATGCCAAGCTACTAAGAGGGTGGAAATTTTATGGTCAAAGGCTTATGACCTATCAGTCTTTATGTGTGCATTGGGGGTGGGGTAGTGAATGTACTTTCTAGATTCCAAATTTCACCATTTACCAACATTCAACATACTCATTCAGTTCTTTGGGCATGGAAACCCATGATACAATTAGTCAAAAGTTGTATAATATAAGACTATAATGCTGGACAACACATTATTGTGTCAAATTTTGTTGTTTAGTAATTTTTCAGTTGTGTCTGATTCTTTGTGACTCCATTTGGGGTTTTCTTGACAAAGATACTGGAGTGGTTTGTAATTTCCTTCTCCAGCTAATTTTACAGCTGAGGAAACTGAGGCAAACATGGTTAGGTAACTTTCCAGGGTCACACAGCTAGTAAGTGTCTAAGGCCAGACTGGAACTCAGGAAGATGAGTCTTCCTGATTCAAGGCCCAGTGTTCTATCCACTATGTCACCTAGCTGCCCCCAAGTGCCAAATAATAGTGGCTATAGTGGTCATGGAAGACTTTATGACAAAGTAATTATTGTTAATACTGGGCCAGTCTTGTGATTTATTGGTGCAGACTGGCACTTACTCTTTAGAGAGTTGACCAAATACAGAGAAGTGAAGAGACTTGTCACCCAGCCTCAGGACTTGAGTTCAGGCCTTCCTGATTCTGAGGCTGGCTCTCCATCTACTACATTATACTACCTCTTGTTAATATCACCAATGTGAAAATAACCACAAAGCTATTTTTCAACATTTACCTAAGAACACCACCACTCAATTCAATTCAATTCAACAAAGATTTATTAAACTCATACTACACACATTGCATGGTTGGATACCAAGAGAGAAAAAACACAGACCCCACTTAAAATCTAACAGAGCTAGGAACAAATCCACAAATAATGATGATACAAAAGAGAATAAGATGAGCACGAAGCAAAGCCAAGCAAAGTCCTCTGAGAAATGGCAGGAGGGAGAGATCACAACATGAAAAATAACTTATTGATTGGAAACTTTGATATTCTATATTATTTGCAAGTCTTGTAGATATTTAGGAGAAGATAAATGTAATACTTTTTTTTCTCTTTTAACTCAGCCAACCAAATAACTTTAAAGCTTGGAGGAAATAATCAAATCTGTACACTTTCTGGGTTTCTCTTATCCAATCTTTGCCTTAGAGCCTTAGCTAAAAGAGAATTTAAGTATATGCACATCAGAGAATTCCAGAGTCCCAGAGTTGGGAGGGACTTCAAAGGTCATCCGATCTAAACTGTACCTAAACCAAAATACCCTCTATAACAACTCCCAATAAGTGGTCATTCACTTGGTCTGAAGATCTTCAGTGATGGGAAATATTTGACATTGCAAACCAGCCCATTCAGGGCAGTCTAACAGGATTTTTTTCCTTTATGTCAAGACAAAATGCTCTCCTCTACATGAGAATATGCTAGTAAATGTTTAGTAACCAGCTTTCCTTGGAGGGAATATAAGACTTTCTTTCTTTCTTTTCCTTCCTTCCTTCCTTCCTTCCTTCCTTCCTTCCTTCCTTCCTTCCTTCCTTCCTTCCTTCCTTCCTTCCTTCCTTCCTTCCTTCCTTCCTTCCTTCCTTCCTTCCTTCCTTTCTTTCTTTCTTTCTTTCTTTCTTTCTTTCTTTCTTTCTTGCAGGGCAATGAGGGTTAAGTGACTTGCCCAGGGTCACACAGCTAGTAAGTGTCAAGTGTCTGAGGCCCGATTTGAACTCAGGTCTTCCAGAATCCGCGGCCGGTCCCTTAACCACTGTGACACCTAGCTGTCCCCTTATACTTTCAAGTTTAATCTGCATTATTAGTATTTATTTCCTCTACCACTTTCTTAAATCTAGAAGATCAACCAAACAATAAATCAAGCCCTGATTGGTAGTATTCACCAATTTCCAAGGTGTAAATGCTCACACTGAAAATTTAACAATTGGTTCACTAGTTCAGGTTGGCTCCTTCTGGCAATATCCACTACTTATATAGCTTCAAGCCATCAATCCAAGTCTGTGCTATGAAGGCCAACATAAAAAAATCTATTCCCTGTTCAATTCATTCAAATACAAGAAGACAGCCAGTATGCCTCCTCTACCTCCCCTCCTCCACCAACCCCTGCAAAGTCTTCCCTCTTTCAGGGTAACTATCTCTAGCTCCTTTATCACATCTTCATAGGACATGCCTTCCAGTTCCCTCACTATCCTAACCACCTCTTTCCTCTATGCACTTCAGTGTGTCAAAGTTCTTTCTGAAGTGTGTTGGCCTAAACTAAACACAATGTTTTAGATATGATCTGACCAACACAGAGTACTCTGGTCTTGAAGTAGTACTCAGAGTAGTTGTACTCAGATACTCCAATATGAATCAACCCTGTCAAGGTATTGACTCATATTGGATTTGCAGTCCACTGTAACCCCCTGTGTCTTTTTCACATGAAATGTTATCTATTCCCCTCCCTTCTCTTTCAAATTTTTATTAATTCTACTCTTAAGGGAGCCAATTACATATTCTCTGGTTTCTTGAAACATGCAACTATTTAATAAACATGAAGATATAAATACACACAAGTACCTGCTTACCATGAATCTCGCTATATAAATTAAAATAATAAATAACTATAAAATACAATATCTAAAGTAAATGTAGTGTAAGGCATATAAAATAATGAAATAAATGAAAAAAAAACACCCAACAACAGTAAAAATAAATAAATAATAAAATACAATATAAGAAATAAACTAAGAAAAAAATGAATAATCAACAATTAGAATAAGAAATCACCTAAAACTCAGTCCTTCTTTGTCTTCTGAGTTTCCTTAGAGACTGAGAGCACTGTATTGTTAGGAGAAAACATTCAAATGCTGAAAGAACTAGCCATTTTCCATGCACCAATGTCTCAACCATTCCCACCATACCCCTGTTCCACTGTTACTTATCATCATCACATGTGTTATGAGGGTAGCTGGGTGGCAGAGTGGATAAAGTACAGGGCCTGGAGTCAGGAAGCCTTATCTTCCTGAGTTCAAATCTGGCCTCAGACACTAGCTTTTAACCCTCCGCAAGTCACTTAAACCTGCTTGCTGCATGTGTAAAATGAGCTGGAGAAGGAAATGGTCGACCACTCACTCTAGTATCTTTGCCAAGAAAACTCCAAATGAGGTCGTGAAGAGTCAGACACAATAGAAATGACCAAACAACAACAAAGTATTGCATATGATATGCCTGGGAACATATACGTTCACTCTTTCCCTAGCCTGGATCTATGGGCCAAAACTGAAGGTTTTAAGAAATGCGTAGTAGTTTAGCTCAACCCTTAGGGTAGGCAATGAACTAGAAAGCTTCGGTTCAGGGGATCCTACCAAAGGTAAATCAGTTGCATAGCTAATTAGAGGTCCTGGATCACATGGAGGGGGAGGATTCTTTGGTTCAAACTAGTCACCTAATGCCCAGCTTACAGAATCTCCATCCACCTAAGGACAGTACAAAGTGCCATAGTTTTCTAGGGACTTTCAGGCTAGCCTGGACCTCTAGGTAACTTTCCAAATTTAAGTAGAGTCTCCTAATGCCTGCTCTCATATGGATCTCCATTCCCAGGCTAGACTAAAATTCAGACCAGACTCTAAAGATTGGGGACAGTATACATGGATTAAGGAGTCTTGAGTTGTATTCAATTAAACACTCAGGTGTATTTAGCACCATTTGAGACTTGTCAGATTTCACTAGAACATCTCATTGCATGCTCCTCAATAATCCACAGCAGAGCTGCTGAGAAAGTGTGGTCCCCTGTGAATTCTAGGGCTTGTATGATATTCGATAGTGGTTGAAACCTACAGGAGCCAAAAAGTAAAGAAAAATATCCTTGCTGGAGAATCAGGAAAATCTAATCCTAAATTGACTTGTTGGATCCACCCAGTTTTCTTCATTCTCCCCTCCTTTTCTTCTTTCCTTCCTGTCCCCACTCCATTCCCACAACAGCCAGCCAATTCTTCCCATGTTCCTTGAAACATCCAATCGTGTGATAAATCAAGGCTAATGCTGGGATGGCCCAAGTCCAGACCCAAGCTGGCAGGGAACAGTGGAAGACGAGCCTTGTCCCATTCAGCTACACACAACCTACTTGTCATCCTTTTGGAAACCAGTGACTCAAATGTAACGTTATTTCAGGTTGGCAGCTGGTGGAACTGGGCAAAGCATGCGAGGGGAACAATTGGGGTACACAGAGACTCTTGCACAGAAGAAATGGTTTTAATGGGGCTCTCATTCAAGACCTGGCCTAATTAAAATGGCATTACCATTTTCCCTGGCAGATTTCTTCTATGGGTTGCATTAATTTCTCTCTTTTGGGGCTGTTTTCCTTTTGTTCCTGCAGTTTATTAATCCCCAATGCTGGATTGATTACAGTCGGTTAAAAAGATACCAGCTCAATTCACTGTTCTCTCTCCTCTGCTCCCTCTATGATTTCAGGCCTAAGGGCACTTACAAACCCTCTCTGTATCCCAGGGCTCAGAAAGACCTTGCGAAGGCCACGTTTTTATAATTTAATAACCAAGGCCCTTCTGGGTAACAAATGAACTTCATTTTAAAATTTGGTGCATCACCTCCTGTGGCCAAAGAAAGAACCATTATTATTTCACATGAATTAAAATAACCTTAGGGTGCTATCCCATAAAAAGATGCAGTGTCTCCTCTCTGGGATCTTACATGGTAAAGGCTCATTGGTTAAAAGGTAGATCTCATTTCCCCACTACAAATTCCAAGTGTCCCTCCCCTGGAGGATGAATACTGATGTAAAAATATATTCATATTACTTTGGGAAAATCCCAGTGCACAAATGTGAAGAGGCATTGGTATGGATGTTGGGGTAGGATGCTCCCCACACCCATTTCAGAGGGGATTCCTTAGAAATTCTATCCTAACAAGTTGTAGTCTGAAGTCTCAAATAGCACTTTGCAAGTACCATGCCAACACTGGGACATTTGCCAGCTGCCTCTGAGCTACAGAAGTTCCAGCGTGACAGCAGGAGTTTGGGGTGAGGAGTAAGGAAAATAGGGTAAGGATGAGTGATATCACAGTCATTCCTCTCCCACAGACACCAATTCTTTCTGTACTTTCTGCCTAATTGTAGTATCTGGAAAGGACTGGAAACCCAACCTGGCCAATTCCCCAGACTCAAATCCTGAGGAAGGACTACTTATGATTTTTCCATTCTTATCGATTGCACCCATGGAGTACAATATGTTAATACAGAGGTCCTTAAATAGAGGTCCATGAACTTGGGTGGGTGTATGCATGAATGTATGTAAGTGTGCATATCTATATTTCAACATAATTTTTACACTCTCTCCTTCATTATAATGTGAGTTCCTTTAGAAAAGGGACGATTTTTTTTGCCTTTTTCTTGTATCCCCAGCACTTAGCACATAGTAGGTGATTAATAAATACTAAATGACTAATTGGTTTCTGTTGTAATGCTATATATTTTATTCTATCTATTTAAAAACTACCACTGAGGCCCCCTCCCCAGTTGGTGAGTTCCTGGCCAGTAACTTCCATTGGATGAAGTGTCCAGACCAGGTGTACTCATTTCTTTTTTTTCTTTTTTTAAGTGAGGCAATTGGGGTTAAGTGACTTGCCCAGTCTGAGGCTGGATTTGAACTCAGGTCCTCCTGACTCCAGGGCCGGTGCTCTATCCACTACACCACCTAGCTGCCCCCTGTACTCATTTCTAACCTGGATCTGATCCCAACTCTCTGGACTTTTTCACCTTATACCCAGACAAGTACTTCCCCTAACCTGACCCCCTTTCACTTCCATTTTATGTGTAATATTCCCCTCATAGAATGTCAGCTCCTTGAGTTTAGGGTCTTCCTTTTGTTTACCTTTGTATTCTCAGCATTTAACCTAACATCTGATTTGATCTGATCTGATCTGATTTGAAAAGGTATACTAGGGGGGCAGCTAGGTGGCACAGCGGATAGAGCACTGGCCCTGGAGGCAGGAGTACCTGAGTTCAAATCTGGCTCCAGACACTTAACACTGACTAGCTGTGTGACCCTGGGCAAGTCACTTAACCCCAATTGCCTCACTAAAAAAAAGAAAAAAAAAGAAAAGGTTTACTAGGCTTGACCAGACTCCTGACTAGGGCCACAACATAAAAAAGGTTGAGAGCTCCAAAGTTAATATTTAGACTATTAACAAGTGACTAGGTGAGGCATACTAAGGGGCAGGTTAAGGGAATGGAGAAAGATCACCATTGTTCCTCTCTGCTTCTAATTAAAATATCATTACTATTTTCCCTGGCAGATTTCTCCTATGAGTTGTATGAATTTCCCTTTTGGGACTGTTTTCCATTGCTAGCCACAGTGTCCTTCCTTCCATGACTCCCCATAAGCTTCACTTGAGGAATGGTGGCACCATGCCCATATTGCACAGCACCCCCTGATCCACGTAGCCTAGAAATAGTCAGAGAAGGTAGCTGAGCACATGGGGACAGCTGTCCCAAAGGAATCAAAACAGACTGTCCTTGCATTAAGGCATGGCCAGCTGACACTGTTGGGGCAAGGGAACAAATTCTCACTGGTCACAATCTCCTCTTAGTTGGGCAGTAACAGCAATCAAGCAATAAAAGAAAACCGGTGATGACATCAAATGGACTTGGGCCACCTGGCCGGAAGGCCTCCAATAACATCCTCCAATGCCAACTAAGATATCAATAGTACTTTTTCCTTCTTGAAAATGCTTTTAAACCCATTATCTCATTTCATCTTCATAACAACCACGGATAGGGCAAGTACTCCCATTTTATAGATGAGAAAATAGGTAGAGAAAAGTTATCGGACTTGCCCAATGATACATAGCTGGTAACACAAGAGAAGACCCGGGTTTCCTGAATCCAGATTCAAGGCTCTTCCCAATGCACCTGCAGCCAATAGGTCAATAACTGAAGCTGACAAGGAGAAATCATTAGATGTGACTTGAGAGTTGGATGTTAATGAACCAACCAATGGGTAAGTAACAACCCATGACTTCTGACAGCAAATCCAATATTCCCTCCACTACACAATCCTGTCTCCTTTACGGTATCTGTAAGAAGGTTGTAGACTTGGCTTTGATTTAGCTTAAGCCCTTTCCCTTCCTTTCCTGTCTGCCTTATTTTTATTCTCTCTTCCCATCCACTCAGAAATCCTCCTTTGGATCAAAGGGAAGGTCAAAGCTAACTTCAAATTTAAATGATCTTTTATTACATCAAATGGGCTAATAAACCATCATGGTCCCAAAGTCTCACCCACCCACTACTACTTCCTTTTTAGGAAGGAAAGTTATGTTGCAACTAAAGGTCACATAATATAAAAAATTTGAGTCAGATGAAAGTTTGTTACAATGTCATGCACTCTGGTAAGCATTTTTATAAACATACCATGGAGTAGGAATTTTTTTTGAGGGGGTGCTTTAATTGAGTACTCATCTACCACCCCATCTCCTCTTTTTAAAGTAATTTTTATATTTTTTTAATTTTTAATTTAATTTAAAATTTAATTTAATTTAATTCAATTTTTAAATTTTTAAAAATAAGTTTTATTGATGCCCTTTGTTTCCCACATCACAGTGATTTATAGATATAGCCAAATTAGCACCTACCCCCTTCTGACAAACAAACCCTATTCAATAGAACTAGCTGGCACTGTTATCTTATAGAATGAATGCCATGTTGCATCCATAGTCCCCCACCTCTCTACCATGGATCTCTTCTCTGGGACCAAAACTAGTCATACTATTTTTTAGTATTCCTTTCATTTAGATTACTGTAGCTATTGTGTGTATTGTTCTGGTATTGAACACTTCCCTCAGTATTAGATCATGCAAGTCTTTCTATTTTTCTCAGTATGCCTGTATTCATTGTTTCTAAGGGCACAAAAAATTCCATTATGTTCATTCACTACTCTGCTCCCTCTTCTTTAAGATCCACTGCATCCCCTGATTAGAATGAATTATAACAATGGACCCATATTAGGCTACAAGCTTCACATAGTCTAAAATAACATACACTACTAAGGTTTTAGTGCATTTAAAAAACCCTTAAAATTACCAGTGGCTTTGACAGCAATTTTTAAAAATCGCATATAATTTCTCTTTGAAAAAATGTATTGTACCTCTCTGAAAAGAAAATATGTAAGCTCTCTCACTGAATGAAGGCATCAATAATAAATGAATATCTAATCATAGTACTTGTTTGGAAGGAAGAGGAGGAACTCTAAACAATAGAAAGGTATTCTGAGTACCAGTTAGGTAAGTCCCACAAGAACCTATCTCTGTTCTTAAAGACTTGGGGACTGGGGGAAGCTAGGTGGCACAGTGGATAAAGCACCTGCCCTGAATTCAGGAGGATCTGAGTTCAAATCCAGCCTCAGACACTTGACACTTACTAGCTGTGTGACCCTGGGCAAGTCACTTAACCCTCATTGTCCCGCCAAAAAAAGAAAAAAACCAAAACAAAACCAACTTGGGGACCCCAATGACTGAAACAATTCCAAGGGCATCAGTGGACGGCCACATCTCCTGGGGCAGGGACAGGTGCTTTTCTGCTTTGATTGAAAAGTGGCTTCCTTTGACTTTTGTTAAGTAACTCGTTTGCTTTATTATGTCCTATTCTGCTGTATTTAAGGAGTGATGTCACACCTCCAGTATCCATTGTGGAAATTTCTATGATAGAAGAAAAATAAATGCTGAATAAAACAAGAAGTCATGATAGTTAAGAGAGTTAATTGTATCACAGCCTAAAAAAAAAAAAGAAGAAACAAAGAGAGAAGGAGCTTTCTCAATAAAGTGGGATTCAGCATCCGTAGGAAACTAAAATGATGAAACTTAGCCCATCCAACATAACATCATAGCACAGTACTAATACCCCCTTTTATAAGTTATCTATAATATTATCTATATTATATAATCTATACATAGACATATAATATAGATATATAGATATAATATCTATAATATTATCTATAATCGGGCTTTTTGTCTACTCAGTCTTGGTGCGTCTATGGAATTCAATTGTTATATACTTAAATTCAAGCAATTTTAATTACTGTTTTGTGATGAAGACCTACACTGATAAGGATCAAGTTGACCTGATCCGCAAGGCAACAACTGTTGCCGCCTGATAAGAAACTCCATTTTTTTCCCCCCATTTACAGTACTACCTGAGCAGATCACAAGCTGTCCAAGACTGGTATGATGAGGGAGGTCCTATCTGGCTCAAAGCTCCTGTGATCAAATCCTATGACTCTTAACATCCAGATATTGCCTTTTCTATCCTCTTCTGGGACAGAATCAGAGATGAGAGAGACTTAGGGAGATCTTACAGGTTTCCACTGCTACCAGTGCCCCTCTCACCTTTCAATGTTATCCAAACTAGTTAGGGAACTCTGACCTCTCTTCAAGGGCCAAGAAAAATCAAGTAGCTTGATACCCAAAGTCTCAGCATGCAATTGGCAGGAGGGGAGAAGTGAGGTAGAGAGAGCTAAACCCTGAAGTCTGTGATCCCAAGGCAATGGTTCCAATTAGGAAAGCAAAGCTGTCTGGCCAAAATACCATCACCCACAGTTTGGCAGGAAAATCCATTTGTAACTATTCAGGCTGCTTATGCCATTTTAGGTATTTGTTTCTACATTCAAACATTTGCAAATTTTTCACTCCACTGAGGAGCAAAACCCTTGCAAAGGGCAGACCTTAGATGAAATGAATGCCAATTGAAAAATGAAGAACCAAGTGAGAAGGAGGAGGAGGAGAGGAAAAGGATTTGTCTAAGTTTTTGAGGTACTTGAGTCCACATTCAAGTTTATTTAAAAAAAAATCTATCAATGAGCAACAAAAGTGGTGGTTATTGAATGAGATTTATTGAATGATAAACTTCACACTAATCTGGAGTCATCTCCATTTATAAAATTGTTACCAATTGCTTTAAAAATAATAACAAGGGGGCAGCTAGGTGGCGCAGTGGATAGAGCACCAGCCCTGGATTCAGGAGTACCTGAGTTCAAATTCAGCCTCAGACACTTGACACTTACTAGCTGTGTGACCTTGGGCAAGTCACTTAACCCTCATTGCCCAACCAAAAAAAACCAAACAAACAAACAAGCCACAAAAAATAAATAAAAGTAATGTGGGTGAATAGTAAAAAAAAATAATAATAACAAACACCTCACCAATGTTCCTTTCTCACCCATGACTAGAATGTCTTTTAAAACACTGGCATTGATTAATTTAGACAACCCTCTGAATCTTTTAGCTTCCATTTATGTAGATGTAGGTAAGAGATCAGGGTAGCTAAGGAGTGCAGTGGATAGAATGCCAGGCCTAGGGTTGGAAACAGTCATCTCCCTGAGTTAAAATCTAGCCTGAGACACTGACTAGCTATGTGACTCTAGCCAGTCACTTAGCTCTGTTTGCCTCAGTTTCCTCATCTGTAAAATGAACTAGAGAAGGAAATGGCAAACTACTCCAGAATTTCTGCCAAGAAAATTCCAAATGGAGTCACAAAGAGTCAGACATGACAGAAATGACTGAGCAACAAAGGTAAGAGGTCATCTGAGGGGGCAGTAGCAAATTAGAAGAGAAAATATCTAATTAATATATTTTAATAATATAAAGAGGATAAGTGAAGCTGATCTAGAAAGGCCTTTTACCACAGAATACATAAAGATGCCTCAATAAAGTTATTTGATACTAACCTATCAGCATAGACATATACATTTGGTACATCTGATGTCCCCAGGCACACGCTAATATCTCAAAAAAAAATTGGCATTTTTGTGTCTCATTTTAAGAGTTTCTCTACCACATAAGATATAATGGATTGCCTTTGAACCAGAAAGACATGGGCTCAAGTTCCTCATCTGGCACATATGTGACCCTGGACAATTTTCACTTAGCCTTTCAGTATTCTAGACCAGTGGCATCAAACTCAAACAGAAACAGGGTCCAATAAACCTTACATAAGGATCCCTGTGGACCACATAACCATACTGACTTAGAAAACTACATATGGCCATTATCTATGTCCTGTTGTATTTTTATTTATTTTGTCAAATAGTTCCCAATTACATTTTAATCTGGTTCCAACACTCAGGAAGGTTGTGGGCTTCATGCAAGCATATTTAAGGCCTCTCCTCTTGGAAATTCACACTGCTCTTAAAGACCATAAATTGCAGAGAAAATGCTGACCCGCATGGGTAGAGGGAGTTCCCTCATCTGAGTGCTTCCTATATCAATGTAATCACAGGTCCAGTTCTCATCTGTATTTTAAAGTAAAGTTTAGTTGTTGTTTTAAAGTTTAATTGTTTTATAGTTTGATGAGTGAATAAAAATAGCATCCTTGGTGATTACATAGTCAATAAATATGTACATTTTAAAAAATAAAATTCCCAGGATATACACACTAAGTAAATGTATCACACAAAACAACATCTAGGTTTCCGGTTGTCTAAATCTACTTGGACCACTCTACTCACTGAGGATGAACACACACACACACACACACACACACACACACACCTCCCAACCTTCAGGCCCTTTTCCTCCTTTCATGTTTGGATACATATGATAGAAATTCTTCTATAACTCGTAGACAGCTGATGCTCATTAAAAAGGCCAGATAGGAAATATCAAAGTCAAGAAAGGCATCTACAACAAGGAATATGTATGTGGTAAGAAGGTACTGGGTGATGCAAATATTTCATATCCTGCATGCATAGAGAATCGATCCATTCCAGGGTGATGCTATCAGCGGGAATTCATGATGTCCATAGAATGCTGGTAGGAGAAGAGAATCATTTAGATTAAATCCATAGGAGGTGTTCAGCAGAAGAGAAAGTGAATTTGTTTTCCAGAGATACAGCATCATATTAATGAGAGTAAATTTAAGGTGGGGCATAAAATTCAGGGAAAGGGAGAGATAAATAGCATTCAAGTCTGGCTAGTCACTATTAAGATGTCTTTTGTTCTTAGGAGTAGCAGATCCAGCAGCTTCAACTCTTTCCTCCCCTATATGTCAATGAAAGCATTCAAGGATGTCGTGTTTCTGGGTAACAAAATTTACCTAGGGAAATATTTTCCAGTACAGTTATAACCACCTTCTGCCATATCACTCTCCAATCGCTTTGGATAGGAAATTACTATGGGCAGAGAATGTAATGTTATCTAATTGAGGATTATTGGTCTTCAAGGAAAATTACAAAACTATTAAAAAGGAATCTTGGGGGCAGCTAGGTGGGGCAGTGGATAAAGCACCAGCCCTGGAGTCAGGAGTACCTGAGTTCAAATCCGGCCTCAGACACTTAACACTTACTAGCTGTGTGACCCTGGGCAAGTCACTTAACCCCAATTGCCTTACTGGAAAAAAAAAATTCAACTCAAAAAGGAATCTCACCAAACCGATCATTAAAAATAATTCGATTCGGGGCAGCTAGGTGGCGCAGTGGATAGAGCACTGGCCCTGGAGTCAGGAGTACCTGAGTTCAAATCTGGCCTCAGACACTTAACACTTACTAGCTGTGTGACCCTGGGCAAGTCACTTAACCCCAGTTGCTTCACTAAAAAAGAAAAAAAAATCGATTCTTAGTTGAGTAGATGTGGGGGAAAAAAATCCAAACCACTAGCACAGGAGTCCAAAGATGACTCTAACCCCGGAAATGACAATGACGATATTTGAGATAAAGTCCTCTTAGCATCTCTGTTCTTCTATCTCCCTATAAGGCAAGAATAATTATCCATGGCATGTATCATATATGGCTTCAGGGAATTTCAGATACACTAGTTGTTATGATAATGATCTGTCTGGGACAGAGTGTGGATTTATTAACATTAGGGGTAGGGGCGGCTAGGTGGTGCAGTGGATAAAAGCACTGGCCCTGGATTCAGGAGTACCTGAATTCAAATCTGGCCTCAGACACTTGACACTTACCAGCTGTGTGACCCTGGGCAAGTCACTTAACCCCATTGCCCCACACACACACACACACGCAAAAAAAAAATTTCCTTCAGGGGGCGGCTAGGTGGCGCAGTGGATAAAGCACAGGCCCTGGATTCAGGAGTACCTGAGTTCAAATCCGGCCTCAGACACTTGACACTTACTAGCTGTGTGACCCTGGGCAAGTCACTTAACCCCCATTGCCCTGCAAAAAAAAAAAAATAGAAAAATAGAAAAAAAAACATTAGGGGTGCTGTTGGAAGGGGGACAAGCAAAGAAAAGGAATTGAGAAATAAGACCTCAGTTATTTCAGTGTGTACATGTAGATGCTATAGCCAAAACCAAACTTCATCTTTTGACATCAGAAGGGCATTTTCTCTGGCTGACCCCCATGCCTTTAACACTCCCTCCTCCACTTTGACTACTAATCTCTTTGGCTTCCTTTGGGGGGGGGGGCAGCAATGAGGGTTAAGTGACTTGCCCAGGGTCACACAGCTAGTATGTGTCAAGTGTCTGAGGCTGGATTTGAACTCAGGTCCTCTTGAATCCAGGGCTGGTGCTTATCCACTGGGCCACCTAGCTGCCTCCCCTTCCCACCCTCCCCCCCTTGGCTTCCTTTAAATCCCAACTAAAATCCTATCTTCCACAGAAAGCCTTCCCCAACCCTTCATAATTCCAGTGCCTTCCATCTGATAATTATTTCCTAATTTTACTATATATAGCCCACTTTGTATATATTTGTTTGTATGTTATCTCCTCTACTGGACTGTAAGCTCCCCCCCAACCCCCATCTTTTTTCTATCTTTAAGTGCTTAGTAAAGTACCTGGCACACACTAGGCTCTTAGTAAATGTTTATTGATTGCTTGGATTTGCATAACCTTAGGAAAGTGACATAACCTTCTCAGTTTCCTCATCTGTAAAATGAGGAGATTGGACTAGATGGTGTCTAAGGTCCCTTCAGTTCCAGATCTATGACCATGTTATCCTAAACAACCAATCAAGCAACCAACCAACAAGCATTTATTGAGTATCTACTAGGTGCCAAACTCCATGCTAGGATTTTTTTGGGGGGGAAACATACAATAAATGAAATAACCTCTACTTAAAGGGAGCTTACAATCTAACAGGAGAGATAACAAGGACACACATATAAGTAGTTATAGAATAAATATAAAAAGGATAAATACAAATTATTTTCCCCTATTAGAGTGTAAGCCCCTTGTGGGAAAGGACTATCTGCTTCCTTACATTTCTATCTTTAGCACTTAGCACAGTACCAGCTACCTAGTAAGTGTTTAATAAATATTCTCTGTCTGTCTGTCTATCTATCTATCTATCTATCTATCTATCTATCTATCTATCTATCTATCTAAATAAGAGTGTCAGTTGAATAAATCAATCAAATCACTCTAGCCCATTTAAAATAAAGGTCAAGATGCTAAGCCCCAATACATTGATTGGGTAAGAACACGTATTTATTGTTCACTGGATGTGACCAAATCTTGGACACCTCCTTGAATCAATAAGACATTTTAAATAGGTTTGACAAGTCTGTTCAAATTGAACAAGAGACTAGGTCACACCATAAAGAACTTATATTTAAAAAAACAACAACAACAAGGAGCTAGTTCAGGAGTCTGGAAATGAAGAGAAAGGACCAGGGGCATCAACACAGGAAGGGGAAAAGGAGAAAGTAGAAATGACATGTGACAGAGAAGGGAGAGATCAAGGAGGGGGCCATTGGCCCTTCAGGAAGTTGGGAGCATAAGCCTTGGGCTGGTGCCATGGTTTGTACCCACCACCTTAAGGACTGAGGAGAGTTCCAAAAAGAAGTCTTCTCTTTTTTCAATTTCTATTCCTGGTTCCTGTCTATTAACAGACATAATATATCTTGCTACTTCTTTACCCAAATGTTTCCTATAAACTGCACTTTGCCTCAACCACAAAGAGTCCAGGGATTAACGAGAGATAA
Source organism: Dromiciops gliroides (assembly GCF_019393635.1). Taxonomy (NCBI): domain Eukaryota; kingdom Metazoa; phylum Chordata; class Mammalia; order Microbiotheria; family Microbiotheriidae; genus Dromiciops; species Dromiciops gliroides. The sequence goes on from NC_057863.1 coordinate 216,504,800, forward strand.
ATAGAATTGTAAATTAATTCAGAGGGTCAAACCTCAGCCTAAATGTTTGTAATTTGTCTAACCAGGGGCTTGGAGTGATTGTGATGGTATTCCTAACTTTTTGTGTAATATAAAGTCCTAAAAGGAGAAAAGGAGGGAATCACATGAACCTTGGGGCTATTATATTGCCCCTAGGCTTAAAATGACCTAACTATCCTAACAGGGTGTTACTCATGAATACAAACTAGTTGTTTAAAAGGTAATTTGAGAGGGAGGGCACTAGCAGTTTTAGGGGCTCAGGAAAGGCTTCACATAGGTGGTCCTTAAATTACATCTTGAAGAAGAAAATGATTCTGTGAGGTCGAGATGAGGAAGGAATACATTGTAGGAATTCTAAACCACTAAAATTTATTGAATAGGGGCGTGACACGCTGAGGTCTATGCTAATGTTAATTTTGCAAAGAATAAACAAAGAAGATTAATTCATTGATAGAGTTTTTAAAAGCATCTCTCAAATGCTCAATTATGCTAATAATTACTTATTGTTTATGCTAATTTGGGGGGAGCGAGAGGTGGGTAATGTGGTAAATATCTGTTTGCTTCCTTAATATCAGGTTGTTAATTTTGACATTATCCAGAATGTGAATTTTAGCTATAACATGTAAATGTTAGAATGGAATTTTATTTCCTTTTCTTGACCATTAATGAACTTACTGGCTCAAAGTGGCTAAAGGCTTTCCAACGTAGATATATAAACACCCCCAAAGTGTCAATAATAAACATTGTAATGTTTTAAGAAATCCACCTGTTATTTCTGGCAATTATTTGAAGAGTTGTATAAGACTTTAGGGTACAGTTAGTAATGAAATCCTTACTGGTAAAATGTTAAATAAATAAAGGCTTGGGAATGTTTAAAATTAGTCAAGCAGTTTCACCAGGTTAGCAGTATATATATATATATATATAAATTTTTTTTTTGCGGGACAATGGGGGTTAAGTGACTTGCCCAGGGTCACACAGCCAGTAAGTATCAAGTGTCTGAGGCCAGATTTGAACTGAGGAACTCCTGAATCCAGGGCCAGTGCCCTATCCACTGCACCACCTAGGCACCCCCCAGGTTAGCAGTATATATTATCCTCAGCTACCTCATGGGGTTGTTTGGAAGATTTTAAAAATTGGGGAAAAAAAGACACACAGACACACACAGGGCACTTTACAAACTACAAAGTACTAGAGGAGTACCATGGAAGATGATAATAATGAGGAGGAGGAGGAAGAGGAGAAGGAGAAGACTCATATTTTATTGAGGTTTTTCAGGATGAAAAGAGCATATATCCTAAGTGGACCTGAAGATGAGTCACCTTACTGAAAAAGTGTCATGATGTGGACTGTGGCAAGGAAGACACAGGAGGGCAACAGACATCTATCTGCTAGCAACCCTAGTTCTGAAAATGACTAGACAATGAAATAGTAGGCACCCCATAGGAGCCTTTGCTCTGTGGAACAGAGAAATGCTTTCCTTTCTTTATAATACTGAGACACAATGGAAACAGTGTTGGATTTGGAGTCAGAAGACCTGGGTTTGAATTCCAATCCTACCATTTACTATCTGTGACCTTGGGCAAACCACTTCACTTCCCTTCTCTCAGTTGGGGAAATGGGACTAGATGACTTCTAAAGTCACTTTCAATCTCTCAATCTATAATCCTTTGACAGTTTATTTACTACAGAGCAAACACTAATGCATCAGCTTAAATATCAACAATAGAGTTAAGACAGGTTTGAAGTCATTATTGGTATCAAGAGAAATCATGAAAATGAATTCTGTTTCTAACAAGTTGTATGAATTTTTACTATTCGAATATGTGGGTAAGAAGCTCAGGATTGGTGGTGAAGTAGATAGAGTGCGGGTCTGAAGTCAAGAAGACCTGAGTTCAAATCTGTCCTCAGATATTTACTAGCTGTGTGATCCTAGGCAAGTCACTTAACCCTGTTTGCCTCAGTTTCCTCATCTATCAAATGAGCTAGGAAAGGAAATGGCAAACCACTCTGATGTCTTTGCCAAGAAAACCCCAGACTGGGTCATGAAGAGTCAAACATGACTGAAATGACTGAACAAATTCTTTTACCTAGTTTTTAATACATTATTTTTATTTGTTAAAATAGAAACTTAAATATAGAAATAATATAACAATGGCAGGTGATAATGATCTTTAGCTACATATTTCTTAATATTGGGTGTCCTTGAGTTAGGGTGTTTAATCCAGAGATAACACATGAGCCAGTCTTTAGAAGCATGTGTTGGCGTGGCTCTTCTGGGCTGCTGGTTCAAGTCCTCCCCACACCCACAAGAGACCAGAGTAGTCAGAACTCATAAGAGACAATGGGCATTAATCAGCCCCTTTCCACTCTTGATCCCACCTTTCTGCCAGTCCCATAGCTCACCAGATCTGAACACCACTACTTAAGACCAGAAAAACTCAACTACTAGCAACCAACCGACTGACTACAGCTGTAAGACATACTTTTGTCACACAAAACTCTCACTGGATGGAGAATCTGACCTATAAATCATGTAGGAGCAGGGCCAACTCACTCTTGCCAGGTGTGATGCAATGTAAAAAAGAAAAACGATTAGTCGGAAGGGTGTTGGTGAGCATGATATGGCTGCCTTGAAATCAGTCCAAAGAAAAGCATATTCTTTCTTTCTGATATAATACTTTCATGGGATATTCCTTTACATACAAAAGAAGTAATGGTGAAAAGAGGAGAATAATAAAAATAATAGCTATCATTTAGATAAGTTTTGTTTTGCAAGGTTTCACATATATACACATACATTTGTAGTTGTATACTTATATAGGTATATGTGCATATGTATACATTTTGCATGTGTATATATACATATGTTTGTTTATATATGTATATATATATATGTATATATATATATATATATATATAAATAAATTTGATCCTCAAGATCATGGGAGGCAGATGCTATTATTATCACCATTCTTATAAATGAGGAAACTGTGTCAGAGGATAAGTGACTTGCTCAGGATCACACAGTTAGCAAGTGACTGAGGCTGGAATTGAATTCACATCTTCTTGACTCCAAGTCTAACATTCTACCTACTGCATAGAAAAAATACAGCATACCTTCCTTATACCTGGCAACATTACAGGTGGTGAGAATGACCACCTTGCCTAAAATATGCTTCACTGAAAACTTAGCTCCTGTGACTGATGGTGGGCATATAATGCCCCAGTTTTGAATATAAGCATACCAAGGATAGCTTGATCACCAAATGGAGAATTTTTACCTAATTTTGTTGTGCAGTTGTGTCTGACTTTTTGGCAAAGATGCTGGAATGGTTTGCCATTTCCTTCTCCAGCTCATTTTGCAGATGAGGAAATTGAGGCAAACAGGGTTAAGTGACTTACCTGGGTAAGCTAGCAAGTCTCTGAGGCTGGATTTGAACTCAAGAAGATGAGTCTTCCTGAATCCACACCCAGTGCTCTATCCACTGAGCCACCTAGCTACCCTTTGCCTAACTTGGTACCGTGCTAATGATTTCAAACCAGCCCAGCATTGCCAGGTGTTGAGGACAGCCTAAATCCAACATAAACAAGGCAAGTCTAGAATGAAAAGCAGTTGCCAGGAAGGAGATAATTCCAAAGACTTTTTTTCTTAATCGTGCGGCTGGCAGGGCAAGGAAGTTTGGGAGTGAGGACTGGGAGCGAGCCATAGCAATATGAATCTACTGAAACATGCCGTACACAATGACAAACACTACTAGCTAAGAAGCAGAGAGATCTGCTCTGCAGACACAAGTCTTCTCAAACTGCTTTTCACACTAGTTTCACACATGCTCAAGCTCAGCGTGGGATACAAAATTTTATTCAGCCAGAAAGAAAAGGAAATTCAGGCAAGAGGAAGGAAAAGATGGGAACCCTTCATATCCTAAGCAAGGTGGGGAATGGAAAGAACTAAAGAAGGAGAGGGGAGAATTGTTAAAATATAGTTTTTCTCCTCCATGCACACGCAAATGACGGCCCCATTTCGGAGGCTGGGTGTGCTTTATTCTTCTGGGTTTTTGAGAGACCAGTGGTAGTGGCAATCACAAAGTTTGTCAGACACTAAGAAACCTGGCCGGATGACCTCTTCATTCCTCTCCCTGCCCCTTCCATAACTGCTTGAAAGATTGGCTTCATTTTTAGAAATAATGGTTCACTGCAGCTCAGTGGTTTTAGAGCAATTTTTTTTAAAAAATGCTAACCTATTTGACAAGATATTAGTCAAAAAGCCATGCCAGAGTGTGTGAATTAATGAAACCCATATGTATCTGCTTAATAGTAAACACTCACTTAATCCTTCGTAGCTAAATGGTATAACAAAGGAATTAGCCGGTGATATCCACTTAGGAAATATGATCCAATTTATATTATGATTTCTTTCAAAGGTCTGAACTGATTTTGACACATATAAAAATGTGGTTTCAATCAACCAGACCTGCACCATTAAAAAAAAAAAAGGTGGGGAGGAGGATGGTAATGCTTATAAGGGGCCCAGACCTGAACAATCAAAACAATGTGGTAAAATGGAGGGGGGGGGGGATTGCATTGGTGCTGAGATGAGAAGGGGAGTGGGGGTGGGGGGGGTGGCAGGAGCCGGCCCTTGCAGTCATTACTACCATCAAGGAGTTCCGACAGACTTTCATCTCACGCTGTTCAGTTCACTCAGCACTGGACCCCTAATAAAACATGCACCGTCAGGCTCAGCCTTGGAAAAGAGAAACAGGAGAATTCCTCTCCACAGCCCCCCTCTCCTCCCACAGATCTCCTTCATTTCCATTAACTTCACAAGGCCCCAGGAAAATCTAATGGAGCAAGCAAGCAACAGCAACTCTGGCTCTGCAGAGAACGGGGGAAGTGGGCTGGCTGATGGAAAGGGCTCCCACCAGTCAGTGGGAGAGTGGGAAAGTCAGTGAACAGCCCTAGACCAAACAAAAGGCACAGTTAATGGGCTTGGATGTTCAAAGTGCTCCTGTCCTACCATGGAACTGGAAAGAAGGGCTAAGGGGTGCTCTGTCTGCCCTTTGAAAGATGACCCCCGTGGCCAAAAGGAGAATGCCACCTGGCGCCTGTAACAGCTGCCCCCAGATTACCCAGAGTGGCATTAAAAACTGAAGCCATACTACTGTTGAGGGACTGGGGCGTGGCACAGAATTTTTTTTTTTCAATGGCTATGACTGTATCCTCATCAGACAGATCTGTGCTTGATGGTAGCAATGCTGCATGTGTGAGATTGCACCCTGCACTGCAATTCGCCTCACTACACCTCACCCTAGTTCTTGTAGCACAAAATGCCAGACAGCCTTGGTCTGGAAGAGCTAAGAACATTCATTTATCCTAACAGTGGGAAGCCTTAGTTCCAGCCAAGCAGGTCTCATCAACCTCCTCCAAATACACCGTGCTTATTTTGATGCCAAGCCTTTGATCACTTATCCCCACACCTGGGCAGCCCTCCTTTTCTCCCTTTCAACTGACTGGCCAAATCCTACCTTTCCTTTAGAGCAATGGCTCTTTGCTGAGCTAACTCTTTTGTGTCGTGGACCTCTTGGCAAACTGGCGAAGCCTATGGATTTATTCCTAGAATAATGTTTTAAAATAATGTGCTTTGGATAACCACAGAAATCAATAATAGTTTGTCAGTCAATACCATTTATTAAGTGCTTACTGGGTGCCAGGCATTGAGCTAAGCACTGGGAATACAAATATAAGTAGGAAAGAGAGATAGTTCCTACCCTCAAGGAGCTTACTTTCAAAGGGCGGAAGACAACATAAAAGGCAGCTGAAAGGAGTGGGTAATTAGGTAGGTCGTGGAGAGATGAAAGTATCTACTCCAGGGTGGGGGCAGGGCGTGGTAGAGAGTCCAGAGTGCAGTTTAGAGAGGAATGAGACTTAGCTGGTCTGGGTGCACTACCTTAAAAGGAAGTTCTTGGGGGCAGCTAGGTGGCACAGTGGATAAAGCACTGGCCCTGGATTCAGGAGTACCTGAGTTCAAATCCGGCCTCAGACACTTGACACTTAATAGCTGTGTGACCCTGGGCAAGTCACTTAAGCCTCATTGCCCTGAAAAAGAAAAAGAAAAAAAAAAAAGGAAGTTCTTCCAGGAGCCATCCACTCAGAGGGAGAGTCCACAGTGCTGCAGGGTACATCTAATGTGTGATTTCCAGGGCGGAAGTGAGCTTCTGGGATGAAGAAGTTTCTGGGGAATGGTGGAAGATGTCCACAAGAGAGTAATGAATTTATCACATGTGATGAGATAAAAGATGCTCATTAACTGACTGAATCTCAATCACACATCCATCCATTCTCTTCTTTAAGTTCTTTAAACACAAACCATATTTCGGGTAGGAGTGACTCACTTTTCATTATATTGAAATAGTTATAAAACTATTTTAATAAACAAGTTCCTGGGTCCCAGATTGAGTTAAAACCCACAAGACCTTTCAGTCGCTCCAGTCCACACTGATCTCTTTCATCTGAATACTTAATCCTATAGAGTTCTGCAGGGCTAGTAACAGCCCTATTCAATTCAGATAAGTAAACTGATATCCTCTTAAAGATTGTAAAGTGCCTTTACATAATCATTTGAGCTTCACAACAACACAGTCCTATAGGTATTATTATGACTGCTTGACTGATGAGGAAACTGAGGCTTGCAGAGGTAATGTCACTTATTTTGGATCACAAACCTGTAAATTGCTGGGCATGAATGAGAATCCCTTTTTCTACTAATTTTCTAAATTGAGCATGCTGTAAGATTAGGTAGACACAAACAGACAGATAAGCACTAGGTTTCAGCCTACAAACAGAGCCAACTTTGACAAACAGGAGAAAATGAGGAAAAACATTTCTGTGACAAGAATTTGGAAATGTGGTCAAAGATCAAACACTAGTTCTAACATTAATTCATTTTGTGTGGTAACACAACTTTTTTGATTTCTCAGCTGCCAAATTTAGATAATAAGTCAAGTCAGGGCCAGTTAGGTGGTACAGTGGATAAAGCATCAGCCCTGGATTCAGGAGTACCTGAGTTCGAATCCGGCCTCAGACACTTGACACTTACTAGTTGTGTGACCCTGGGCAAGTCACTTAATCCCCATTGCCCTGAAAAAAAAAAAAGGAAAAAAAAGCTGATAATAAGTCAAGTCAATAAACATTTATATGATGTGCCGACCACCTTTAGCATCTATCTCACAGGATTGTGGTGAAACTCAAATGAGATAATATGTGCACGATCCTCTGCAAACTTGAAAGTACCATAGAAATATCAGTCATTGATTATAGTTAAGATTATTACTATTATTAAGGACAGGGGCCATGTTTGTATTTTGTATAAAACCAAGCATCATTACTACAAATATAGTACTAGTGTACTCTCTGTTGTTAATATAGTAGGTGTTCAATAAATAATTGCTTAATGAATGAATGTATATTTCTATAGGACAGGGAAGACGTGCATCACTGTCTCCATTGACAGGATTAGATTTTGTGGGAGCTGCTAAGTGGCATAATGGATAGAGTGCCCAATGTAGTAAGGAAGACAGGAGTTCAAATTTGGCCTCAGATACTTACTAGCTATCTGACCCTGGGCAAGTCATTTAACCTTGTTTACCTCAATTTCCTCATCTGTAAAATGAGCTAGAGAAGGAAGTGGCAAACCACCCCAGTATCTTTGCCAAGAAAACCCCAGATGGGGTTATGAAGAATCAGGCATGACTGAAAATGACTGAACAGTAACATTTGATAGCCGAGGAAACTGAAGCAAACAGGGTTATGTCTTGTTTCTTGAAATTCATATTTTAAAATTCATATTTCTTAACTTGTGTAGTTTTGCTACAGGGTGGACAGGGACCTGAACGGCTTCTAGGCTGATGGGCCATTTTCTGGTGTCCTCAGTAAATCAGAGAAGGCTGTTTCTAATCACCTCTGCTCACAGTTGGCAAGGACTTGGAGGCATGATGCTGAAAAGGCTAGTTTTCCCATCCATTTTGGAATTGTAAAGCATGTAAAATGAAGAAATGGGAGGGTTGTACTCCTTTCATTTATGGTTCATTTCTTAAGTGGACATGGGGGGAAAAATCAACAACCATCATGCTGTTAACTTTGACCCAGTTTATCCTTCTTCCCACTAAGAAAAATAGCTGATAGCAGCAGGAGAGCAAAGGTTAGAAACATCTTTTCCTAGTCTTATTATTATTTTTTTAAGGAAAGGTATCACTTATTTATTACCTCCTTCCAGCTCACCCTTTCCTGAACTGAGAAGGAAAAGAGATAGACAGGAAGAAAAGGAATTTCCTTTTCAATTTGTTTTTTATAATAGAAAGTGAATTTACAAGGCCAAGAAAACCCACAACATTTGCTTAGGGTTAAGAAGAATAGTCGAGAGAGGAAAGAAGAAATTTAAAACTTCCACATTTCTTTTACTTCATCCTTCACCTTCTTCTGTCCTTGAGTCCATTTGCTTGAACTTTATATTCAATTTAAAACTATATAGGAACTGAATTCAGAGACAGAATGTTCAGTTAGCTTTTCAGTAATTAGACGTAAAACACTTAGACAATTCTCAGGTGTCGATTTAGGTTGTGGGGTTAGAAGAGAATTCCCTTTGAAAGCATCAACATTTTTCAATTCTTTTATATTTCTGGTACTGCCAAATAATAATTCTCTAGTCTTAATCCCACCTTTGTTAAGAAGGCTGAATTTAGGTGAGAAAGCAGATTTAGAATTTAGTTTTAAGAATTTAAGACTGCACATACCTGCTGGGACCACAACCAAACATGAGTTTCTTCAGAAGAGGAATGGATTAGTGCAAGACCTCTGACATCTACTGAAGAGTAGATAGTCTGGTTGCACTGCCACACACTTACAGGGCATTTCACATTTCCAAAAGCTATCCCCTAATGTATTTGCTGTGGGGGAAGAGGGAGGGAATCTATATTTTGGTTGAGAAATGTCTAGTATGCCAAAACAAAATTTGTCCTATTTGATTTTTAGAAATAAAGTTTTAAAAATCCTATGCATTCAGTGCCATTCAAGTCTCATTAAAAACATATCAGTTATACAAGACATTGTATGTTCTAAATCTTAAGGTCTTAGAAAGTAGAGCCCTCCAAAAATCTGTTTAGGGTTGATTGTCAGTCAGTTAATCAGAAATGTCAGGGAGGGAGATAATTATAAGGAGAAGACAATAAAGAGGGGCAGCCTTGACCTCTTATGTGGTACATTAAGCCCTTCCTTCCTCCCTCCCTCTTTCCTTCCTTCCTTCCTTCCTTCCTTCCTTCCTTCCTTCCTTCCTTCCTTCCTTCCTTCCTTCCTTCCTTCCTTCCTTCCTTCCTTCCTTCCTTCCTTCCTTCCTTCCTTCCTTCCTTCCTTCCTTCCTTCCTTCCTTGCTCTCTCTCCCTTCCTCCTTAACCACTTACTAGACTCCGGGCAAGTCACTTAACCTCTCTCATCCTTAACTTCTTCATCTGTAAAAATGCAGATAATAACTGCACCTCCTTCCCATAATTGTTGTAAGGATCAAATAAAATAACATCTTTACAGCACTTTGCAAACCTTAAAGAGTTATATAAATGCAGGCTAATATTATGAGCACACCCCTATGTTGGATGCCATAACTAGTACAAGGTGAATAAGTTTGCCCTGAGCATTGACAAAGCAGGGGACACATTTCCTCCATAGGATGGCCACTATCCTTGTGCTACACAATTGCTGTCCTTCAGAGTCCATATGCCCCCAGGCACCACCACCAGAATTCTGTTGAAATAACACACTTTCCTGGGCTCTGATTCCTCCAAGATGTCAGCAGAAGCAAGGGCTGAGATTCTTGGGGCCAGGGGCGGGGGTGGGGTGGGGCAGCTAGGTGGAGCAGTGGATAAAGCACTGGTCTTGGATTCAGGAGGACCTGGGTTCAAATCCAGCCTCAGACACTTGACACTTAACTAGCTGTGTGACCCTGGGCAAGTCACTGAATCCTCATTGCCCTGCAAAAAGGAAAAAAAAAAAGAATACTACAGGAACCACAACTGTGCTGCCCCCCATTAAAATACCCTTGTTGTACCTGCAGTTTCAGCTAGCTACAGTTTTGCCAGAAAGTAGGAATATGATCCCAGCAGGAACTGATGACCCATAAAGTTAAATAAGAGTGTAAGGTTGTATATAACCACTATAACCTACTAAAATTAATGATGATGATAATGATGATGTAATGATAATGGCTCCCATATAGAAAGTACTATTTAAGGTTTACAAAATTTCCTTTTCAAAGCAGATTGGTGAGCTAGGGAGTACAAGAGATATTATTTCTACTTTACAAATTAGGAAACTGAGGTGTAGTGACTTCCCTAAGATCACACGGCTGGTAAATGTCAGGGCCAATGCAATGGTCTTTTCACTCCTCCACATCAAATGTTTGACCTGGAGTACTTCAGTCCATTGGTCAGGACACAGCACCATGAATTTTATTGCAGCACTAAGTAAACTAATCTGCCAGTTTCCCTGAGATAATTCACCCAGTCGTGTAGTAGGTTGAATACAATGTTACAAGATCATGAGACTCCTGTTCTTCTTCATAATTATCATCCATAACCCTTCTACTTCTATCATGGATACATAACTTTCTTTCCCTCAGACATGTTAAAGAAGACATACACCAAGGTATATATGTTAACATGTGCACCAGACAGGTATTCCCATCATGCATATATGCATACATACATGCACAAATAGTTTATTTGCTTATTCAACAAATATTTGGAGCAACTGATATACTCTCCAGGGCTTCCTTGGCATAATTTTCTTCTCCAAAAGTTCCTCCTTTGGTCAGTTACCTTCAAATATTTATTATTATACTGACTAGGAAAAATTACTTATTACACTGACTAGGGAAATGGAATATTTGCAAACAGAGAAGTCCAAACTGAAAAAGCAAATTGACTTTGGGACAAGATTCCTAGACATTCACCCTGAAGAAAAAAAAAAATTTCTCTGTGTGTGTGTGTGTGTGTGTGTATGTGTGTGTGTGTGTCTGTATTTGCATGACTGATATGGAGGGAATAGAAGAACAGACAGACAAAGGAGAGGGGAAGTGTAATTCTACTTGGTCAGAAATGAAAGGTATACCGAAAATGTCATGAGGTGAAACTGGGAGTAAGTGAGTTCACTTTTCAGGATAGCAGACAAACTTCATTAAGCTGTTTGTTGTTGTTGTTTAGTCATGTCCTACTCTTTGTGACCCTTTCTGATGTTTCTTTCTTTCTTTTTTTTTTGGCGGGGCAATGAGGGTTAAGTGACTTGCCCAGGGTCACACAGCTAGTAAGTGTCAAGTGTCTGAGGTCGGATTTGAACTCAGGTACTCCTGAATCCAGGGCCGGTGCTTTATCCATTGAGCCACCTAGCTGCCCCTTCTGATGTTTCTTAGCAAAGATACTGGAGGGGTTTGCCATTTCTTTCTCCAGCTCATTTTACAGACAAGGAAACTGAGGCAAACAGGGTTAAATGACTTGTCTGGGGTCATGGAGCTCTTATCTGAGGCAGGATTTAAACTCAGGTCCTCCTGGCTCCAGAGTGACAACTCTATCCATTGTGCCACCTAGCTACCCATGACTGGGCTGTAGATCTGTTATTTATTCTGTGCTCTTTATATTTGCCATCTAGATAAACTTCAACAATCAAACTAAAAGCATTTATAAGGTGCTCACTATTGTGTCAGGCACTGGAAATACAAATAAAATTAATGCAAGAATCCCTATTCTTCAGGAGTTTATATTCTAACAGGGAAGACAAGGATATAATGTGAATATAAATAGAATGAGCATAAAGAGAATCAATACAGAGTAGTAAAATGCTGAGGAAAGTTTGAGGAAGAGGGCGTTAGCATTTAGGAGAATTAGAAAAGGCTTCCACATAGAAGATAATACTTGAGCTATATCTTAAAGGAAAAGAGAGATTCTATAAGATGATGTTGAAGAGAGAGTCTAGTCCAGGACTGGAGGGGGCAGCTAGTACAATTACACAGAAAGAGGAGATGGAGTGTCTCCTCTGAGGATCAAAAAAAAGGTCAGTTTGGTTGGATTGCAGAGTGTGGGAAGGGGAGTAACATCCCACTGGTCTAGAAAGATAGACTGGGGCAAGGTGGTGAAGGGATTTAAAAGCTCAACTGAGGAGTTTCTGTTTTATCCAAGAGGCAATAGAAAGTGATTGGAGGTTATTGAGTAGTGAAGTGACAGCCAAGACTATGCTTATTTTCATCTATTTATTTATTTATTTACTTACTTACTTACGTATGTATGTATGTATGTATGTATTCATTCATTCATTCGTTTGCTTTTTTGCCTATTTGTTTCTTTGTTTATTTATTTCTTTGATTATTTTTGTTTTTATTTTTTTGCGGGGCAATGAGGGTTAAATGATTTGCCCAGGGTCACACAGCTAGTAAGTGTGAAGTGTGTGAGGCCGGATTTGAACTCAGGTCCTCCTGACTCCAGGGCCAGTGCTCTATCCACTAAGCCACCTAGCTGCCCCTGATTATAATTTTTGCAAAAGGAAAACAAAGAAGTTATTAGCAGGGTTTATTAGCTCATTAGCAGGGTTTTTAAAAGCTTTTCTCATGTATTGAATAATGCTAATAGTTACTGGGTTTTATGCTAATTTCAGTTGCAAATGTCTGTTTGCTTTCCTAGTATTAACTCATTAAAACAGACTCAGAGGTAGGGGCAGCTAGGTGGTACAATGGATAAAGCACCAGCTCTGGATTCAGAAAGCCATGAGTTCAAATCCAGCCTCACACACTTGACACTTACTAGCTTGTGACCCTGGATAAGTCACTTAACCCTCACTGCCCCACCAAAAAAAAAAAACAACCCAAAAAACAAACAACAGACTCAGGAGATAGTATACTATGTGTGAGGAACAGAGAGAAGACCAGTTTGGTTGGATTGTTGTTTGTTGTTATTCATCCCTTCGTTCTCAAAGAGGACCAATGACATCAAGAGGGTGATATCTTGACTTGCAAGTGAATCAGATGTAAGTGAGGCAGGGTTGTGCAAAGTCATCAGCCTCACTCTCTCCTCCAGAGTCATCAGAGTCCAGTGGCAAGACAAAAGTCCAAATGGCCCCAGTGGAGGACCTTTGTCTTTTGAAGCTAAGGTCTTTCCTAGGTCTCAGTTTGTCTGAGATAATGCCCATTCAGTGACTAAAAGCTAGGTAAGAATTGAGGCAAAAGACGACCTACTTTACCTTCACAAAAAAATCAATATGGGAGGGAAAAATCCTCAGAGTTTTGTAGAATGTGTGAAGGTCAATGATACCCAGTAAGGCTACACAGATAAATTGGGGTCAGGTTATGAACGACTTTTCAAACTAAATGGAGCAGGGTTTTTTGTTTGTTTGTTTGTCTTTGTTTTTATCCTAGAGGCTGGACTTCATTGAGTATAATGGTCGGACTTGATCGACATTAAAGAAAATTGCTTTGGCAGCAGTGTGGAGGATGAACTGGAGAGGGGAAAGACTTGAGGCAGGGAGACCAATTACAAGTCCATTACAATAATCTAGGTGAGAGGCAATGAGCTCTTAAGCTACAGTGTTGGCTGTGTAATTAGAAAGAAAGAAATATTGCGGATGCAGAAATACCAAATTGTCGCAGATGACTGGGTGTACATGCAGAGTGAGTGGGAATGGAGAGTCAGGCAAACAAGGATGCAAAGCTAGGTGACGGGAAGGGTGCTGCTACCCTTGACAGAAACAGGGATGTTTGAATGGGAGGGAACAGATTTTGGGAAGGAGAGTGAAGAATCAGGATAATGTCAAGGCTGCAAACCAGGAGATCCAATAAAGTGATTTTGCTTCATTTGCTGATCTAACCAACAAGCAAATAGCAAAATCCAACCCCACACTCCACTCAACTCCCCCTTTTTTTTCTGGTGAGGCAATTGGGGTTAAGTGACTTGCCCAGGGTCACACAGCTAGTAAGTGTTAAGTGTCTGAGGCCAGATTTGAACTCAGGTCCTCCTGAATCCAGGGCCGGTATTCTATCCACTGTGCCACCTAGCTGCCACTCAACTCCCTCTTTCCAGTGCGAGGGAGATCCAAGACCCAGGTGCAGAATTTTGTTATGGCCTTGGTGGCCAGCACACCAGCAGTCCTCTGTGCTGCAAAAGATCTCTGTAGGAGAAAAGAGGAAAGGGAAATGGGCCAGACATTACGTGAGCTTTAAATAGAGCTCAATCCCATACCTCAACTCACCCGTCCTCCTCCAAGAGCCTCTAAGACCCAAACTCAGAAAGATAAACAACATCCCCCAGATGCAATAACACCAACATGGAAGCACTCTGAATCGCCTAGCCAGAGAACTGAGGAATAGAGGGAATAAGAGAGATACTGTGTGTGGTTAGTGGTGGTGCTGGAAGTGTGGCTGTGCGGGCTGCGTGGTACTTCACCCTGAGAAGGAGCCTAGCGTCCATCTGGGACCAGTTCTGTGTCCCCCAACGTCACTTAGGGAGCTGATGAAGTCACCAAGAGAGAGAATGAGTGGGGGGCAGCTAGGTGGTGCAGTGGATAGAGCACCGGCCCTGGATTCAGGAGGACCTGAGTTCAAATCCGACCTCAGACACTTGATACTTATTAGCTGTGTGACCCTGGGCAAGTCACTTAACCCACAATGCCCCACCAAAAAAAGAGAGAGAGAGAGAGAGAGAGAGAGAGAGAGAGAGAGAGAGATGGAGAATGAGTGAGTGCTAGTTGGGCCAAATTCACCTATGTAGGAAGAATGGGAACAGAAGTGATACCTATAAATTCACTAGTGTAAGTAAATCCTAGATGAGGACACTTCCTTTAGCAATACAGCACAGCACCTTCTCTGCAATTTAGAGTCTTATAGAACTGCCATGGGCACTGAGAGTTTAAGTGATTTGCCCAAGGTCATACAGCCAGTACATGGGACTTGAATTCAGGTCTGCTGTGCCTGAATTCCAGGCTGGTTCTCCATCCACTAAAGTACTCTGCCTCAAGCTCTGGGTGGAAAGGTATAGAAAAAATAGCATTTGTGAAGGTGGGTGAAGGGTTGTTTTCTGCTATTTGCTACTACTGTGTGTGACTTTGAGAATTTTTGAACCTCAGTTTCCTCATCTGTAAAATAAGTAGTTTGGGCTAAATGACTCTAAAAGTTCCTTCCAACTTTAAAGCTATAAAGTATAAAAGTATATAAACATAAAAAGTAATTCCAATATATTATTGCTATAGGATCACAGCATAGAGAACTGGACCCAGAATCAGAAAACTTGAGTTCTCATCTCTGTTTTGTCTCATATTAGAAGTTCTCTAAAAAACCGAGACCATTCAAAGGTAAGTTCCTTGAGAGGAGGAATTGTTTCTGTGTATGTTATATCTCCAACTCCTAGGACAGGGCCTCAATCATAGTGTCTAATAAATGGTTATTCATTGATGGATTGATTGAGACCAGAAAGATAACAGCCTGGAGAACTTGAAACCACTTGAGTTTCTGACTTCTTTGGATAGGACCTTTTACTCTGACTTTTGGCAGTGGACTGCAAAAAGAATTTAAACAGGCAAGAAATAAATCCCAATCTACCACATCCAGAAGCTTGAACAAGCAATATGTAGCTTTATTAGCTGGTCACTAGCAACTAGAAGCAATAGAGGTGTAGCTTATTATTATTTTGTAAGTATTTCTGCAGAACCTTCTTTAACAAAGACTTCAAAACACAATATCTTGATTGTGGGAGAAATGTTCATTAAAACAAAGGATAAATTTTCACTTTGAAATCTTCTTACGGATGCCCACAGAAGTAGTTTCCATGGACAAATGTGCTCTTTTGTAGTCTAGTAACTCAAGGGTTGGAGTCTATAGACTGAAGGCAAAGAAGAAGGCTGGAAAGGAGATAGGAAGGGGAAAGAATTTGAATTAAACATTAAGTTACTTATCTTTGAAGAAAATGAATGGCACATAGTTATGAGAGAAAAAGAGTAGAAAATGGGATTAAAACTCTTTGGTTTAATTCTAAAGTAGGGTTTCCCTTCCCTGTAAAATTTGGATGAGCTTTTCCCCAACCTCAGAGACTCTGAGGACTTAATTCTTAGATTACAATTTAACATACAGGACTTTTTTTTTTTTAAAAAAAAAGCAAAACAGTGAAATTTCAACAACATAATTGTAGGGTGTGGGCATTATTTTCACGCTTTCTAAACAAGAACAAATCTCTTGATTTTAATTTTAAGGCAACATCTCACTGGTGGGCTTGCCCTTATATCATTTGTTGCCAAGGACACACCAACAGCCACCAAACACGTAACCAAATAGTCTTGTAGCTTGGGAAAGATTTGGGGGAGGGACCGCAATGAAAGCAGGGCTGCTTAGCATGCAAGCCTGGTGTTCGTGGGTGGTGCCCAGAGAGCCATCGCCTCCTTATGGGGTCAAGTGACAAAGGGTCTGACAGTCTCTTTAGGGAGATTGGACACAAGAGACCCCAAACAGCTTCATTATGTTCAGGGCAGCCACGCTGACCAGATAAAACAGGATAGCTCCAGAGGAACCGTTAACGCTCACTCCACTCACTGAACCATGAGCTGAGAATTCTGAGAAGGCTGTCTCATTTCAGAGGATAACAGTGACTCCAGACAGTCACTGGGCTCTAGCAAGCCAGAAGCCTATGCTGCAGTACTTAAAGAGCCAAATTAAACATAGTACTTAAAAAATCATCATCCCTTTCCCTTGCGCTTGTCCTCATACCAAACCATGAAAAGCCAAGGATGAAATAAATACAATTCAAGAACAATGTCCAGGGAGAAATTTGGGTGTTCATGAAACAAAGCCAGATTGAGCTGACTAGGAATAGCAGTGATCCAGTGATGCCACTACCAGGCATATGTCCCAAGGATGTCAGTGGCTAAAGGAAAGGTCCCACTTATACAAATATATTTATGGGAGGCATTTTTGTGCTAATGAAGAACTGGAGGCAAAGTAAGCATCCATTGATTGGGGAATGGCTGAACAAATTGTGGTAGATTAATATAATGGAATATCATTTGTCCCATAAGGATCATCAGCTAGGAAGAACTCAAAGAAACTATGAACTGGTGTAGAATGAAGTGAGCACAGTCGGGAGAGCAATTTACACAATGACTACAATATTGCAAAAGAAAATAATACTAAAAGACTTCAGAACTCAGATCAAAGCAGTGACCTCCTGTAATTTCAGAGGCTGGATAGTAAAGCATGCTTCCCACCTCTCGGCATAGAAGTAGAGAATGCTGAATGAAGCATATATTGACAGAGATGGCCCAAGTGTTTCTTTTGTTTTTCTAATTATACCTTTTTGTTACTAGGAAGGTTCTGGGGGGTGGGGGTGGGGGGAGGGTGTGATTATTGAGAAGAGATAGCAGGGGCAGCTAGGTGGCACAGTGGATAAAGCACTGGCCCTGGATTCAGGAGGACCTGAGTTCAAATCCGGCCTCAGACACTTGACACTAGCTGTATGACCCTGGGAAAATCATTTAACCCTCATTGCCCCATCAAAAAAGGAAAAAGAAAAAAGAAAAAAGAGAAGAGATAGCAATATTTTTCAAATAAGCATCAATGAAACATTAAAAAAAATGTCGAGGATCCCTCTACCCACTAAAGAGATACCACTTGCAAAATGGCTTCTCCCTGGCTCAGCAGCTTCCTTTGTTTCCCATTCCCCTAAACACTCTCTTTGTCACACTTGTCCTGATGAGATGTGAAAAGGTTGCCCTGGGTCCACTTAGACCTTGGTCTCTTCCCTGGCACCAACACAGGATGGCTGACACCTATCAACCAGGGCAGCGCCTCTTATGCCATACACCTTCATTCTCTATTTGCCAAAAGCACCCTCACTGTGTCACAGAAACTCCAGAGGATGAGTAGGAAGAGTAGGATATCATCAGTAAATTCAAATGCCAAATTGAAGTGAAGTAATCCTGGCCAACAATTTGTGCTTTTTAATGTTGAGATCCAGGCATCTGGCTTCTTTCCCTGGTTCCCACTGAATATGTACGTATGAGCTAAGTGCAGCTCATATTTCTACTTCCTATCTTTATCTAGTTTCCATTTGACAACAAGCATTAAATGTGCCCTGTTCTCAAATAAACAAAGTGGTAAAGTCCCCTGCCATGTTAGCAAGCATCTATCTCCTTTCCTTGGAATCAACCCAAGCTTCAGGGGCTCCGTGCCCCTTATACTCCCTGATGGATCTCTTTAACTTGTAGTAACCCTACCACAAGTCTTCTCACCTAATGGAATGATGTACTTAGTGAGAATATGCAATTACTTCAGAAGGATTAGTGAACTCATTGGCCAAATAATTTCACACCAAGCTGGGGGCCATAGCCAGTCAGGATGACTTATGTCTTGCCACTGGACATCAATGATTCTGGAGGAGAGAGTAAAGCTGATGACTTTGCACAGCTCTACCTCACTTAAATCCAATTCAGTGACAAATCAAGACGTCACCCTCCTGATGTCATTGGTCCTCTTCGAGAAGAAAGGATGAACAACAATAATAATGTTAAGCCAAGCAAGCTCTCCTGAAGAAGAAATCAGACTTGGTTCACCAACTGACCCTTTGACCATAGACTTGAAACTGAATTGTGAATCAAAAACAATAGCCTCATAACTTTCTGAACATCAAACTTAACATAAATCTCAATCTTAAAGAACCAGGTTAAACCAGAATCAAGTCAGATTATTTTCTAAATTGCAGAAACAGGATAAAACCTGAGCTACCAAAACATTTTATGAACTGAACTGATGCTTTATTGGGTACAAATCCCAAAACCTCTATTGGCATCTTGTTGAAAGGAACACTTTATTCAAACAGAGGGAGAGAAGAAGAAGAAGAAGAAGAAGAAGAAGAAGAAGAAGAAGAAGAAGAAGAAGAAGAGAAACAGAAATGGGGGGATGGAAGGAAGGAAAGAAGAAGGAAGGAAGAAGGAAGGAAGGAAGGAAGAGAGAAAAGAAATAGCTGTATTTACAGATACTATCTCATCATTTCATCCTCAAAACAAGTCTAAGGGATAGGTACTGAAGGTATTATTATCTCCATTTTAGAGATGAGGAAACTGAGGTGCAGAGAGATTAACTAAGATGGTAAGTATCAGAGGTAGTGATTAAGCCAGGTATCCTGACTCCAAGTTCAGCTATTCTTTCCAACAACTGTAAACACATTTGCATTTTATTCTGTATATATGTATAAATACACACATACACACATATTGTAATGTTTTTTGTGTGAAACACATACACACCTTGTCTTGTCTTCCATTAAGCTCCTTGAGGTCAAGGGATTACTTCTCATTAGTCTTTGTATCTGCAGTGCTTAGCACAATGCCTGGAACATAGCAGACATTTAATAAATGCTTGTTGATTGGCTGGTTGATATACCAGTTCGATCCAATTCATATACCTGTGTACCCCAAAAGAATACCTAGCATCTGAAAATTTTAAGAGTATTTTTTCAATAGAAGAGGATCATTTCTTAATTTTTTAAGCAAATGTTTTCAAGCTTCTATTAATGCAAGGCAATAATACTAGGAGACTAGAAGATACAAAGGTATATGAAACATGCCTCTTGTCTTCAAGGACCTTAAAATCTTGCAGAGAAAAGAAAAATTCACAAATAATTTTTATGAGAAAATAATAAATGACATGGGACAGCTAGGTGGTACAGTAGATAGAGCACCTGACCTGAAGTTAGGAAGACTTATCTTCCTTAGTACAGATATTTACTGTTTGTTTTACCCTGGGCAAGTCACTTACCCCTGTTTTCCTCAGTTTCTTCATCTGTAAAATGAGTTGAAGGAGGAAATTGTAAACCATTCCAGTATCTTTGCCAAAAAAACCCCAAATGGGGTTTCAAAGAGTTGGACATGACTGAAACTACTAAACCACAAAATAGATGACATAAAAGAAGTAACAGATACTCTAGTTGGTCAAATAAGGGAGAGAACACTTCTGGCTGGGGTATTCAGGTGAGTCTTCCTTGAGGAAGTAGCATTTGAAGACCTGGGTTCAAATCCTTCCTTGGACAAACCTCACCTATGTGACCCAAAGCAAGTCCCTAACTTCTCAGTGCTGTAGGTAGCTCTCTAAGATGAAAGAAAAAGTGCCTACCTATGTTGGTGGAAGGAGTTTCCTTATACCAATAAAACCAGAGGTTCAGTCCCTTCCCATCCTTCAAAGATGGATTTAGAACTGAAAAGGAACTTAGAGGTAATCTGGTCCAGTCCTATCATTTTACACATAGGAACCTGAGACCCAGAGAGTTTTCCCAAGGTCACACAAGTAGCAAGGAACTGAGCCAGGACTGGAAATCTGGTCGTCTGACCTTGGGTTCAGTGATCTTCCCATAAAACTAGCAGTTCTCAAATTGTGTGGCATGGGCCCCTGGGAGTCCCTGAGTTTCTTTTAGGCCAATGAAACCCAATGAGATAAAAACTATTTTCATAATAATACTAAGCTTATTTGTTTATTAAACTTTTCTAACTCCATATCTATGTGAGGCCAAATTTTCTTCATGTATTTGCCAACTAAAACAACATATCACAACATATTGAATGCAGAAGCAGATAGGAGAATACAGCTATCTAATATATACAGCTAGACATTAAAGAAATTGGCAAATATATGTCAAAAATGCCACTTTTATCAGTAATTTTTTGTTTGAGAAAATATAGTTATTTTTCATGAAAATAAATTATTTTATGTTAACCTTAATGAGTTATTTTCAAATAAATTAATAATTTTTTAAAAATTTTATCAGTTTTAATTTCTAATATGGCAAGTATCAAGAGATATAACTCACATAAACAAAAGCTCTTTAGCATCCCAATAATTTTTAAGCATATACAGAAGTCTTGAGACCACGATGGTTGAAAACTGATGCACTACATTGTGGTTTTCAATATCCAGATATGAAGGATGAAGACTCATGAGATCCAAAGACAACAGGAGGAAGAGATGCAGAGATGGAAAAGCAAAGATTGTTTTCAAGGAATAGCTACAGTGTGGGCTACTGGAAATACACTGGAAGGAATAACTGGAAAGGGGCCAAATCATGAAGTAAGCACACTGATGTCCTGGTTAAAGAGTTTCCATTTTATTTAGTTGACAATAGGGAACCACTGGAGATTTTTGAGCAGGGCAGTGACATGGTCTGAGATATGCTTTAAGAAAATAGGTCTATCAGCAGTGTGCATGATGGATTGGAGGGAAGAGAGACTGAAGTGGAGATCAGTTGAGAGATGATGACAATAGATCAGGAAAGAAGTAATGAGGGGTGATGGAACAGAAATGAAAGGGAGACGAGTTATGCTGCAGGGGTTTCTCAACGAGTATATTTCTGATAAAGAGGACTCCAGTGCAGGCAGGCCTCTTTGAAGTCAGTACTGGAGGTGAAAAGGGAAGCAATAGACTACTCCTGTTCTTTTGAAGGCTTTAATTCCCCTCTCCTATTTCTCATCCAGTGCAAACTATTCTATAATTGCCCCCTCTTGTGTGTTCCTTTTACATTCTCTTCTCTCTTTTCCCTCTTGTCTCCTCATCCCCAGAGCTCCCCCAAATCTCACAAGACAATAAGGCAGGGGGGAGAGGAGACAACACACGTGACTTCCACTCACATGGCAAACCAAGGGGAGGAGATGACAATAAAGACTGTAGAGGCAGGACCCTTACCTGCAGCATGGGGAACATAGTAAGGAAGAAGGTTCATTCTCCTATCACGCTCTCTACAACCAAGAAATAGAAAAGGGTTTTTCATTTCCCAGAAGAGAGTACAGAGGAACCTCACTAGGATGTAGGTTTAGCAGCACATGTCACCGGGGGGTGCCGAGGGGAGGGAAACCAACTTTATCAGTGTTACTACCTCATAGCACAGTCCTTTGTGATTTCAGTAACTGAACCCCCTGGGAAAGGATCCAAGGCAGATGTGCCTTCTTAGAAAACAGAGTGTTTTCTAGCCTGATTCAGAATTAACTCAGCACTCTTTTTAAAAGGATTTTTTTAAAAAAGGATTCAGCCTCCCTTTCACCTCTAACCACTACATCTCCCCCTCCCCCCAACAAGAATGTCTTACTACAGATTGGATGAATCATTTAAATGCTCCCAAACATCTAAGTGTTAAGCTGGTTATGAAGGGGGGAAAAACCCCAAACTTTGACCCTCCAATCATCTTCCAGGCACTGAGTAAATAACAGACTGCAAAATGAAGGGACTAATTAAAGGGGACAGGCAACTGGAAGACTGCAAAGGGGGCCACTGTTTGGATGAAAGCTGCAACTGAAGGCTCCAGAGGAGCTGGCAGCTAATTGAGCTGAACAGCTGGTTTGTGTTCTGCTCAGATACAGGGCTGACAGACCACCAAGTGCTCTTGGGGGAGTCATGTTTCATGCCCCCCCTTGGAAGTTCTTTGCCAAAAGTTGGTTCTGAACCAGATTGCACCGAGAGAAGGATGGGCAAAAAGGCTAAGAAAGATGAGGCATCAGAACATTTTCACAGGTTCATCAAAAATGATCATCACTGAGATCTGGGGTCTCTGACCAGCACTCTTGAAGCAGCAAAGTGCAGAGGTACAGATAGGAGTTTGGGCGCATGGGTCAAATTCAGTTGAGCTGAAGGGACTGATGGTGGGGAAGGGGGCTGAGGCAGGATGTGCAGAGGGCAAGGGAAAGGGAGGGGGGTTTATCAGGGACAGTGACACGGGGCAGTTGTATCACACAATGGAAGACCATGAGGTCTAGAATCAAAGATCGAGACTAGAAGAACATCACTGGGATGAAACTTGTCTCCTTGGATATTGCTTCTCTGAGTGAAAGTCCCTTCACCCTGGTTGCGACTTTGGTATAGTAGAAAGATACCTTGTTTCTATGGTACTTAGTATCTAGATGGCCATGGCAAATCGTTCTGCCTTTCCATATCTCAGCTTGCTCACCTGTAAAATGGAGATGTTGGCATTTAGACCGCCTACATCACAAGGTTACTGTGAGGGGAGTACTTTGTAAACTTAAAAGGTTATGGGAGAGGAAGTTGTCTATGCCTCTGGTTCTCTTTCCATAATATCTTTCGACTCCTGGGTAACTCTCAAGACAATGGTGAAGATTAAAGGTGACAAGAGAATTCCCTGCGACCTGCAAAAGGCAAAGTCCAAAAGCATTTTCAGAATCTGCACTGTTACTATGTCAAGAATTCCTATTGAACATGGCAGATGTGGCTAATTGATTTCCAGACAGAGTGAGAAGAAAGTAGCTGTTGATTCTAGAAAACAAAGGATCAGAGATGAAACTTAGAGGTTATTTAGTCCAACACCATCATTTTACATTTCAACTGAGGTTAGGTGACTAGTCACATAGATAATAAACCATAGAGCTGGTATTTGAACCTGGGTCCATTAGACTCTAAATCCAACACTCTAATGTACCATAATGCCTCCTGGCTCAAGCTACGCACCATAAGCTCATATCTTGGCAATATTTCTGGAGGGAAATAATAGTTATTCATTTTCTTTTTTTTTAAAGTGAGGCAATTAGGGTTAAGTGACTTTCCCAGGGTCACACAGCTAGTAAGTGTTAAGTGTCTGAGGCCGGATTTGAACTCAGGTACTCCTAACTCCAGGGTCGGTGCTCTATCCACTGTGCCACCTAGCTGCCCCAGATATTCATTTTCATATCAATTCATCAGTAACTTGCATGTGGACCCAGAATCGTGGATTTATTTATGGACAATTGGCCATTTGTAGGAAAAAATTCATCTAGTCTTTCTATGCTAACATAGGTAAAGTGAGGCACTATATAGAAATGCTGGTGATTATTACTATTGTTACTAATTTTATTATGATGATTATGAATTTTTCAAATTAACTGGTCATCATTTGCCTAATTCTGTGCTCATGTTCTTAGTAGTGACCTGGACTTATGGGCTACTTACTATCCACTAAGTGTCTGCTTATTTTTCTAATGTTAAATCTTTGGTTGTGTGCTAAATGGGCAAGAAAAGGAGAATGCAATCCTAAAATAAATCAGCCCTGTTTTTTGTTGTTGCTCTAGTCAAAGACAGAAAAGATTGAAATTAAAACTACAAAGCCCAGTCAAGATCTCCTTCTCCAATTTCTCTGGAGGTCTTACTGGGATTCATTCCCCAATATGGCTCCTCTGATGCCACAGAGTTGCCTAGAAAAACACAATGTCATTGGAGACCAAATGAAAGTGAATTGAACATCTCAACACTTGGGCTACGTCGGCCATTTTGTTCTGAAGTTGTTTCAGTTGTGTCTGACTCTTCATGACCCCATCTGAGGTCTTCTTGGCAAAGATACTGGAGTGGTTTGCCATCTCCTTCGCCATCTCATTTTACAGATGGGGAAACTGAGGCAAACAGGGTTAAGCGAATTATCCAGTGTCACACAGCTTGTTAGTGTCAGAGGCTGGATTTCAACTCGGGTCTTCCTGGCTCCAGACCCAGCACTCTATCAAATGAACCACCTAGCTGCCCCTATCTTGCCATAGTTCCATGCAGGGACATTTATATGTATACACACACATCAACACAGGTGAACTAGAAAATATGCGCCTGACCCTAAGAGGACACTAAATAACCTACTCTAGAACCTTCCCTCCACTGAGGAGGTTGAACTCCATTTTGGGGTATAATGAAAATAAAATTTCCACAAGCCTTCAGACCTTGGTTACTAATGGTGAGCACTTTTCTCTCTTAGCTTATCGCTCTCTGCATTCAGCTCCACATGAAGCCTTTCCTGATTTTCCCCATATGTTAGTGCCTTTCTTAATATAAAGTGATCTTTTATCTATTTTTAATATGCCAATATATGTATGTGGTAACTCCCATGGCTATATTATACTCTCCCTGAGGGCAGGGGCTGTTTAACTTTTATCCAAGTAACAGCATCTACATATACATGTATCACCAGTGCCTGGAATATAGGAAGTTCTTAATAAATTCTTGTTAATCGAGTTATTGGGTAGAGTTCTTGACTCGGAGTCAGGGAGACCTGTATTGGAATCTTACCTCTGACCCATACCAGCTCTGTGACCATAGGCAAGTCACTAAACCTCTCTCAGAATCAGTTTCCTCATCTGTAAGATGGGGATCACACCTAGAGTGCCTAGCTTCACAGTGTGGTTATGAGATTCAAATGAGATAAGGCAAACTATTAAGTACCATATAAATATCGATTATTATTATTGTGATGTGTGGGGTGGGGGCACGGGGGAAAGGAGGGATCGGATTTAAAATCAGAGTCATGGGATTCAAAGTGTGAAAATTCTTTCTTTAAGAAGCATTGGTTAATATGGACACTTCCCATGGAATCCATTGCTTTCACTGCTGGTACTGCCCTACCACAACTCTTTGATTCTTTCCTGGGAAACACTGTAGTTCTCTGGGACCCTTCATAACCTTAGGAGTGGAGCACAAAGAAAAGGGATACTTAATCATCAAGCAATAATAAGTTAAGGAGGCTGATGAAGACGGCACCCCGCTGGGCAAGATTACTTCAACACCTTCAGCCCACAGTGCATCTTAAGTGACTATAATCAGTAGGTGTCATTCAAAAACCACATGAAGTTTTCTATGTGGATCCCTCACTTTCCTCACCTTGAAACTGTTCCCTCCTCCTTTGGCCCCACATAATCTCCAAACTTAATCCTTCTCTTTTCAGATTTCAAGGATTAAAGAATAAGGGAAATAAATTGTGTGGGACGACACATAACTCTACCTGTGGACTACAGTGACCTAAGGACCAAGAACAAAATCTGTCCTTTGCTTTTTTATTTGTTTGTTTATTAGGATTCAAGAGAGAGAGAGAGAGAGAGAGTGGCTGTAATATGTGCATCTGTGCTTGTAATAGTCATATAAGTTCGAGCACAAAAAGGAGGTAACAAGAAATAAATCCAAAAGGCAGGCAGGAGCCCCAAAAGAAAGCCAACTGATTCCCTAAAGTGGCTGGCCACCAAGAGTTCCTGACCTCTGCTTTCTCTACACAAGGAAACTCTACTTTTTGTTAAAAAATTTAGTACTGTAAGACCTTCCCCCCAAAAGACTTTCACACAGCTTGTGCGTTTTCTAACTGACTTTAAAACAGGACAGATCTTCAGCTGGGGGCAAAACTGATGCAGCCAGAAAATGGCACACATAACTCACTTGGGCAGTCAAGTTGGGTAAGCACTGCCCAGGCAACAAAATACCTGGGGACTCAATTCAATTGACAGGATGCCTACATACAGGGTTGTCTGAATGAAAGGAAAACACCATGGTCCAGTGGAAAAAGCTGTGAGTCTAGAATTGGGAGACATGGTTTTGAATCCTAAATCCAATTCTTATTAACTATATGACCTTGGACAAGTCATTTATTTCTCTTTGCCTCTGTTTTCTCTCCTGGAAAATGGGAAGAATACCTTTACTGCCTAATTCACAAGGATGTTGCTTTCATGTTAATAAAAATGTGCTTTCATGTAAAAAATTAAGGAAATTCAGAAACTGTTCACATGTTTACATCCTCAGTGTCACATATGGACATACATCTAAAATTCTCCTTTTAGGAAATATTTAAAAGAAAAATTTAACATTAAATTTTAAAAAAATCAAACTTCTCTATGAATAGGAGAATCCTATTCAAATACAGCTCCCCTCTAGACAAACAGAAAAAATACACGTATATGAAACAATAAGTAGATCAGCCATGCCAAGAAGTCTTAGGTTTAGATAAAATGGACTAATCAGTGGGTGGGAAGTTTCTTAATCCCAAGAAAGTGTCCTTTTGCTGATCTCTAGAAAAGACAGTTCAATAAGATCCTAGATTCTAGACCCAGATCATGTCTGACTCATATGACCTTAAACTTCATTATTTGGTGCCTTAGCCTTTTCTCTTATAAAAATCAGCATAATATTGTGACTTTCCTCAGGGAGGCACTCTGCAGATTAATAACTAATATTATAGAAGTACTTTAACATCTTCAGACGAAAGATACCAAGTAATTAAGCTACCCAAATACTATGAGATTCATGATAGCAGTGGGGAAGCAAGGAATATCAGCCCATTACAAGACAGATTTACTGGAAGACCACTAATCTCGTTGATTAAGAAATAGAATGTTTACAACAGCCACCTTAAGTTATGGGGCACTCTCTTCAGGTGTCCCATTATTTCAAGTACTCTAGCCGCTCACTCAGCAAAATACTGGTATAATTTTAGAAGTGGAGAGAACCTTTAGAGATCAACTGGTCCAGTTCCCTCCCTCATTTTACGGATGAGGAAACTGAGACCCAGAGACATAAAATGAGTTAAATTATGACCTATATGAGGTTAGAACTTGAAAGGACTTTAGCAAACATTGGGCTAATCACCTATATAAAAGGAAAGTGGAGCCCAGAGAGATAAAGTGACTTCTCTTAGGTTACACAGCAAGCCAGTGATATAATAGGGGCTCCTTCTCCAAACCTCTCCAATATGCTGGAAACTAGAATTCCACTACTGGCTTATCCCAGCTCTGACAGGTGAGCTTTTTTTTACCTCATTTAGCTAAGGAACCAGGTTACCATACCATTTCCTGTTAGTATCCTTGCCATTTCCCTACATGGCTACCATTTTCTCCCTTCCCACTCTTCCCCTTCTCTCAAACCCCTTTATGTGTTGACTCCCCCCATTAGAACATAAACTCCTTAAGGGTAGAGACTGTTTTGTTTGCTTTTATGTGTATCCCCAACACTTAGCACAATACCTGGTGCATAGTAAGCACTTAATAAATGCTCAATCATCTTTCTATCCATCTATTTATCTATCAATTTATCACCTATCATCTATTTATCATCTATCCATCTATTTATCACTTACCATCTAATTATCATCTATTTCTCCATCCATCTATCAATCTATCTATTGACCTATAATTCAAGTGCCTTGACTTCTAATCCATTGTTTTCCCATGACGTTGCAGTAGAATACAAAAGTTTGTACATTACTTAGAGAACTGGTGTCACAGAGACCTTCCAGAATGGAAACTCATTTCACTGACACAGATGAAGATTCACACTCCTGAGTTTTTGAAACCCAAACCAGATTAAAATGTAATTGGGAAATATTTAACAAAGTAAATAAGAATACAATAAAACATAATGTTAATATGTGGTTTTCTAAGCCAATATGTAGCCTTCAAAGGATTCTTATGTATAATTTATTAGGCCCTGTATCTATTCGAGTTTCACACTACTGACCTAGAACCCTGAGTGGTTGTGATTAGCTGAAAGTCAACCAGGAATATGTGTCCGAGGCAGATCTTGATCCCACATCTTATTGGCTTCCAGGCTTTCTATCCAGCCCATCAATATTCAGTTTCAGTGCCTAGCAGCTACTCGGCCTGAGTTTTATTCCAATTTCCAAGGTTATGATTAATTTTAATTAGGACCAAAATACCAGTACTTTTTTTTCCATTGGCATACAAACAATACTTCTTCTTCTTGAAGCATTTTATAATCATTAACTAATTAACCCACCTGCTGATTCTTTCAAGAGAAGGCAATTTCATTTTCCTATAATTCCGGAGGGGGAGGTTGTCTAGTTTTAAGCAACACAAGCTAGTGGCCCAGAGTGGCCTGGACTTGGGATTCTCTAACACTTTTGTCAAAAGGAGCTACTTCTAGTTTACCCAGAGCCTTTGAGATCATTGTAGGGAGGACTGGGTGCCAAGAATTGTTGACGGTGAAGTCCCTGAGAAAAACAGAGGGAAGACATGTCAGTGCTGACAATAAGCTCCTTAAGCAGAATCAAGGAATGATATAGCATTGTGTTCATTAATTAATTCAATACACATTTACTAAGCATCTGCTAGAACAAATCACTGCACCATCGAATAGGGGAAATAGAGGCACTGACATTTCACAATGGCGCAGGTTGACAATTTTCATCAAGTTTGTTTTTCCTTTAAATAGCTTCTGGGAAACTATTTAGGAGTCTCAAACTTTAATCGCTGATCAATGTTTTATACAAGAGGGAAATGCTATTGGGCACTGTGAATATGGCAGGTGTGGTATTGCATACTGAATTACCGACACAGCCCTTCCTCAATTAAATGGTTGTAATATGATAGGGCACAGGATAATTTGGTGAGGTCCTATAGGGATTTGTTACTTAAAATTCACACAATGTATAGTTAAGGGAATAATGGAAATCCATTCTAAGAGGGGTCCCCAGGTTTCACCAGACTGCCAAAGGGGTTTACAACACACACAAGGTTCAGATTCTCTGTTCTCCAGCTTTTCAGGTTAACAAGTCTAACAATAGAAGGGGATGCAGTTGGAAAGAGTTCTCAGTTGAGTTTCAGATAGTCGGTCCAAGTCCACAGTGCTCTGGGAAACCTTTCCTTACCAGGAACAAAAGAATTCAGTTTCCAAGGCAACCTAGTGAGCTTTGCTAGGGCTGAGGTGGTAGGCTGCCCTTGCCTATATCTGACCTGGAGATAGATGACTGTAGGAGAGGCAAAATGCACAAGCCTCATTTCCTAACCCAGATTTGTGTTACATAAAATTATGACTTACATTAAAATAGTACACAAAGTGCTTTACTCCCAGAAATCCCAAGAGGTGTTTAGATCTCCTTGGCTCTAGGTTAGGAACTGTTTCCATTGGATGGCCCCCATGCTGCCTCTCAGCAAGGCTGGGAATTTCAAGGCTGGGAAGAGTCTCAGCTGATGCATCCATTCTTCTAGCCATTGATTTGATGGTGTAGAGAAATGGTGTCTAAACAGAGTAAGCTGATGACATCCAAGTAAGTGGGTCAACCACTCTATGAATGTCTGACAGGTAACAAAATGAAAATCGCTCTCAAGCAACATATTTAAGGAACAGCTGGAATATATAATGCATATTTTCTACAGGTTTGACAGGTTTAGTTGCACTCACAGGTCACAGCTTAAAGTGAACTCTGGAATTCCTCACTAGAACAGAGAAGAGACTTAAGACAAGAAGGAGTTTTTATCAGAATGGCATTCAAGGAAAAGTGCATTAACTACTTCAATTTCAACCTTGGAGGAGTATAAATTTGGCTTAAAATGAAGAAGATGTAGCTTGAAGAGAAAGACATATGAAAACAAACTTTCAGTCCCGTGTTGAGATTCCATATCACAAACATTGAGTCACCTATTATTTGGACTTCATTTAGATGGCAAATCAAGTGAGGCATCTGGCTGACTAAAGATGAAGGGTATTAAATATTAAAAATGAACTAAATCAACCTTTACAAACCCACTTATTATACCTGTAAGTGATTCAAATAGGGTTGTGTTCCCAGATTCACTTGGGAAAGCCATACACAGATTTGTCTATTGTTCTACACTTATAATCTTCCAGAGGAAAATCTGATTAATGGACCTGTGATTTATAAAGTAAATAGATTAGCAGGTGATTGTTGCCACTTTAAAGAGGATGCATCACTTTTCAAAAGGATTTACTCTAAGACATTTAAATAAAGTACACAAAAGAGGGTGACCAAGATGAGAGAGGGCCTCAAGATCATGCAACAAACATTGGGATTCGTTGAAGGAACAGGAAGTATCTCTCTTGTTTGTTTGGGCCAGGGAAGACTTGGGACTGGGGGGATGTGGAGTGGGGAAAAAAAGGAATGATCAATGACAACTATCTCAAAGGATTCGAAAGGTTGTCATGTGGAAAAAGGATTCCATTTGTTTTCCTTTGCTCAAAAGGGCAGAACCAGGAACAATGACTAGAAGTTGCAAATAAATAAACAAATAAATAAAATGACATAACATAACCAAAAAACCCAGACTCGGTGTAAAGAAAATTTTGCTAATTATTAGAGCCTTCCAGAAGTGAAATGGACTGCCTTAGCAGTGTTCCTCCTTATTGGCGGCTTTCAATCAAATACTAGATAACTACTTTGGGGGCACATAAGTAACAGTATTCTACTTCAGATATTGTTGGATTAGATAATCTCTGAAACATCAAACTACCCTGGGACAGGTGAAATATTATTCAATTCACAAAAATTTGGTTCACACCTAACTTTTTCAAAAGGTACCTTTAGAATAAAGCAAGGAGCATCCGTAACGAGAAATGTAACCAAATTTCTAATTGGATGACCTGGGCAAGTCACTTAATGCGTATTTGCCTCAGTTTTCTCACCTGAAAAATGGAATTCATATACAGCCCACCTTCCCAGGATTGTTGTGAGGATCAAAGAACTAATATTTGTAAAATGCTCATTACCGAACCTGGCACATATAGTATATAGTATAGTATATATTATATCATATAGGCACATATAGTATAGTAGGTATTATATAAATGCTAAATACTAATAATAGTCATGATGATGAGGTTTCTTTAAAGTTCCTAATATTCCAATTGGTGATAGAAAAATTTTGCAATTTTTTTCCTCTTGAATTCCTGAGCAATATACAACCCATAGATACATCCACATATGCATACATACCAAAATGGCTTATTGCATTATTGTACCTACTACAGAATCTTGGAACTCATGCTTTATTATTTTAAGCAGCTGTCAATGAAAGAGAGGTGCAGAGGTTCCCCACCCCCCAAAAAAACTTCATTCTTCTTCTTCTCTTTGACAACCACACTGCTACAGAAGCCTCAAAGACACAGAAAGAATGTGAACAGTGCAGAGCCATCCATCACCACTGTTCATTGATCTAACATGTAATGCCTACTGCCGAGGGCATATGAGGAGTTCCTGCCTTAGCAGGAACACTGTCAGAAAAAAATGACCTCAAAACAACCACCAAAACTTCCTTATTAAAACATTCTGGACTGGAAAATCAATAGATGAATGTCAGGTGATAAGCCTAAAATGAGCCAATTAGTGTGAAGGCATGAAACAAGGTAGAGTTTTCTTTGTTATTGTAAAGATCTCTATATTGTTCTACTTACTATGCCAAGCTTTTGTAGCATGAAACACATACACACATCAAAAAAAAATCGAGAAAAAACATCAATGCTAAATAGAAAAAGGAAAGGAAATAGAGTATGTCCAAGGGGCACTCCTGGCATCTTCTTAATACGACTTAGCACTTTCACAGTGCTTTTCATCTTCAAAGCACTTGACGAACATTAGCTAATTAATCCTCGCAACAGCCCTGCAAGGTAAAGGAGGATTATCTCCATTTTACAGATGGGGAAGTGGAATATTTTGAACACACGGAGAAAAATCTAGTGACAGTCTGACATAATTGCTAGAAGCTGGGTTTAGATCTGTTCTGTGCTGTCTAATCCAGCCTGCCCAACGCATCCCAACCCTGATCTAGCCTGAGAGCCTTTTCAGACAAGTCGCTGGTGAATGCTGCTAACTCTGGGGTAGTCAGGCCAGACAAAGGTCCACAGGCAAGACAGAAATTTCACACATCTAAGATGAAATGATGCTGTGCTGCCTCACCGAACCCTTCAAAGCTGATGATTAATTCATACCTCATTTGACTGGGGTGTCTAAGGACAGTCTTGCTTGAAGGTGGTTGAAGGTGAGTTGGATGGCCTCTTGTTATGGAACCTACTCCTTCCTCCTCTTCTCTATCACAGTTGGATAGTATTCACTCATGCCAATGAAATAACATACCCAAAATTTTAAATTAAAAAAATTTTTAAATAGAAAAAAAGGAAAAAGAAATAATATACCATGTGGTGCTTTTGCTATTTCTACCCCTGTTTTATCATAAAAACACTGATCAGATCCCATACCAAACACCAGTTGTAGCCATTGTGATAAAATACAATATGAAAACTTATGCCATCTGATTATTGACTACTGTTGTGAAAGAACTCTAAATTAGGATGATTCGGAGACTTTTAAAAGCCACTAAAAACTCCATAGTGATATAGGCAGATCAATTTCTCTCCTTCAGGAATGTCTTTGGGCTGGATCTACTCTTGTTGCTAGGCAGCCATCATCACATTAATTTTCTGGTCCAGCCCTATAGTTTCATCAGAATAGGGAACTTTCATTATAAAAATGCTCTCCACCGACATATAGTTGTAACTCATGTGGAACTTAGAGTTTTAGAGAATGTCCTAGGGGCATTGAAAGGTTAAGGGTCACATAACTAATAACTGTCATAAGCAAGACTAGAACCCAGGTCTTTCTGACTCTCTCCAAGTCAGTTCTCTCTAGGGATGTGCTGGAATCAGCTTGGACTGATTCTGAGCTGATTAAGTTTTCAGTATAACCATTTGTATCTCCAAAATTTGCAAACACTATAAATCAGAGACTGATTCATTCTTTTTGTTTTTGTCTAGACCTAAAGTGATGGGAAAAAGTTAATGATGCTAATTAAACTTACATGTATACTGTGAATATGTTATGCTTTTCAGAGATGGTTGTTCAACATTCACCAACACACCTTTGGCTCTTTCTACTACACACCCTGCTATTTTTGGCCTGCAAAACATTAAAACATACTATTTTCCATCTTTGCTTTCCTTTCCCCTCATATGAATATTCTCTATATCTAAAATTCACATGCTTTGGAACCCTGACCAGACTGTAAACTTATTGGATTGAGGAAGAATGTTATTGCATGTGTGTGTATGTGTGTACATATAGTTATGTGTATATGTATGTATACACAACATTCTTCTTACATACATATATGTGCATACATATATATGCACATGTACATGAGTGTTCTCCCATACTCTCATATGAGAGAATATGCAGACTATTCATTGGAAGAAAAAATACTGAACCTGAAGCTTAAATACTTTGGCCACAAAATGAGAAAATGGGATTCATTGGGGAAAGAAAGCCTGATGTTGGGAAAGATTGAAGCCAAAGGAGAAAGAGATGGCAGACGATGAGATGGCTAGATAATGTCATGAAAATAATGAACATGAGCCTGGACAGACTTTGGGTACAGTGGAGGAGAGAAAGGCCTGGTGTGCTATGGTCCATGGAGTCATAAAGAGTCAGACATGACTGAATGACTGAACAACAACCCAAGTATGAGAGAAAAGAGAACTGACTCAGACTCAGGAAACTGAAATTTAATTCTCATCCCTACTATTTATTAGCTCTGTGATCTTGCAAGAAGTCTATTAATTGCCTCCAGCCTCAGTTTCCCCATCTGTAGAATGGGAATTATAATACTTGTACTACCTGCCTCACAGGATTATTGTAAAGATCAAATGATATCATGTAGGTCAAGCACACTGTAATTTACTGTCTAAGTGTAAGCAATTATGCCCTATCTCCCTGGTGCCTGTAGGATTTTCCACACAAAGTGAGCTCAATTAATGCTTCTTAATTAAAATTTGGGTAGCAAGTTTTTTCTGTCTGGGGGGAGAAGCACTATCATCCCACTAATTCAGTATCTAGTCCATTGCTGAGAACAGAGTAGGTGCCAGGAGATATGATATTAGTCCAAATATAGGTTGTTCCCAAGTATAGGCAACACCCTTACAATGAGATCTCTTTGAAAGGAGTAATAGGGAAGTTGCTGGAGCTAGATCTTACAGGTTTGAATGGGCACATTGTAAAATTTCAGTGTAAGCATTCACACTCCAAAAATCGGAAAATGCTACCCATCAAGACTTAGTTTAGTTTTTTTTTTTAATTTTCTAGACTTAAAAAAAGTAATAGATTAAGGGTCAGCTAGTTGTCAAAGTGCATGGAGCACCAGCCCTGGAGTCAGGAGGAGCTGAGTTCAAATTCAGACTCAGACACATACCAGCAGTGTGACCACAGCCCCATCACCTCAAAAAAAAAAGTGATGGAGAAAATGTTAATAATGCTGATTAAACGTAAGTGTGTCATGTGTACATTTTTGAAAGAAATATATACATTTACATAAATGTATGTATATATGTATATGTCTGTGGGAGAGTAATTATGTGTATGTATGTATATAAATTCCATGTATATAAAATTACAATATGATAAATATTTCTGGTAACTGCCTTTTTATATCTATTTCCATTTAAATCAAAATGTTTTATTCATTTTCATCATCTCTACTCTTTGTTGTCACATTTGTTG
Organism: Dromiciops gliroides; assembly: GCF_019393635.1. Classification (NCBI taxonomy): domain Eukaryota; kingdom Metazoa; phylum Chordata; class Mammalia; order Microbiotheria; family Microbiotheriidae; genus Dromiciops; species Dromiciops gliroides. The sequence continues at coordinate 216,539,887 of NC_057863.1, forward strand.
TCATTTTCTGCTTCCCAAGATTCTCACAATCTGCCATCAGTGATATATTTCCTTCCTGAATTAATTGCAGTTTTAAAATTATAGCAAGTAATAACTGCATCTCAACCCTTAAGGATGTTTGTTATTTTTTTTTTACATGATCACTATATTTTTACAAGCTAAAAATACAAGTAATCTCTATAGACTGATCCTATGAGATAACTCACTGGAGTAGGGACTATAGTAGAAATTGGAGCAGAAAATGGCAAACCATTCCAGTATCTCTGGTCACGAAGAATACGACACAACTAAAACAACCCAACAACAACAAAAATAGTAGAAAGAGAACTGGCTTTGGAGTCGAGACCTAAGTTTGAATCCTTTCTCTGTACTTTACAATCTGTACAACTTTAGACAAATCACTTACCCTTTCTGTGCCTTACTTTCCTTCTCTGTAAACTGAGTTAGCAGTAAATCATCTCAAAAATTTCTTGTCACTCTAATTCCTAAGGTCCAATAAAGGCATTGGGTAACCAACAATGCATATTAAGAATAGAATGACTTTTTTAAAAAATGAAAACAATGGGGCAGCTAGGTAGCACAGTGGATAAAGCACTGGCCCTGGATTCAGGAAGACCTGAATTCAAATCCGACTTCAGATACTTGACACTTACTAGCTGTGTGACCCTGGGCAAATCAATTAACCCCCATTGCTCCACAAGAAAAGAAAAGAAATGAAAAAGAAAACAACTACAGTATACCAAAGAACTATGCAGTCCATCTTCAAACATGACTATGAGTAAGGTGAGTTTAATATAAAGTGAAGAAATATACATTCAAAAAGAGTTGGAACAAATTTCATGAATACCAGAGCTATAAATGACAACTAAGTCAAACTGTGAAACACAGGGTTTGGAGTTGGAAAAATATGGGTTCTAATTAAGAATGTGAATATAGCCTGTACGCAGATTTCATGTAAGCTGAATTTGGTGAAAATCTCTCTCTGTCTATCTCTGTCTCTATGTCTCTGTCTCAGTCTTTGTCTCTGCCTCTGTCTGTCTCTCTGTCTCTCAGTCTCTGTGTCTCTCTGTCCCTCTCTGTCTTTCTCTGTCTCTCTCTTTGTCTGTCTGTCTGTCTCTCCCCCCACCCCCATCCCCTTCCTGCTGCTGCCAAGACAAAAGCAAACTAGCTAAGACACATCCACCTGCAACCCAGAAAGTGTCTATTTCTTAGCACGTTAAAAAATCTTTGTGAATAGTCAGGCCAATAGTAACTGACATTTTTCCATGATAGCAATTTAAAGTTTATAGAGCAGAATACAAGCTCTTTGAGGGCCAGGGCTATCCCACTTTTGTATTTGTATCCCCTCCTTCCTAGCACAGAGCCTGGTACGTAATAGTGCTTAATTAATACTTATTGATTGATAGATGTTTTTCTTACAACAGCCCCACGATGTAAATCATGAAAGAATTAGATCTCACAGTTTACAGATGAATGCACTGAGACCCAGAGAACCTAAATATTGGTGGATCTATTGACTAATTCAGATCCATGGAGGTCCTGGAGCGGGGAAATGAGCCGAATGTGGCTGGAGAATAGTAAGAAATCATAATCAATGAAGAGGCTATGTAATATAGTGAAGAGAGTAGGGAATTTCACGTCAGATCCAGGTTCAAGTCCCTTCTCCACCACCAACTAGCTGCGTGATTATGGACAAAATCACTTGGGACCTTGGTTTCTTCATCTGTAAAATGAGAAGACTGAACTAGAAATCCCCTTCCAATTCTAAAACCGTATTATTTGGACAATCTGCATAGGAAATTTTTTTCTAATCAATGACCACAAGGAAATAAGGGATATTATTTTTACAGGTAGACTTGAGTCAAAAGGGAAGAAGCCATCTTGAAAGGCTAGCTCTTCACAGCTTTTATCTAAACATTAGCTGGAAGATGTTCCTTCTGTGTTAATTAAAGAAAAACAAAGATATGGTTTGGGGTTGGGGAGAACAACAACAATGGTGATCTGGTACATGAATCCCACTGAGAGAAGGTGCTTTCTAATTTACTTGCTATTCAACAAAATAAAATAAAGATCTGAAAGACCAGACTTTTTGTCATTATCCAACCTGGCACCAACACCTTCTTCCCCCATTCCCTCACCCCTCACATACTCTGCTGTTCCTTGATACAGTTGCTAAAGCAGTTTATAACAGGAGAAATAGTCTTTAAATATCTAAACAGTTGCATTCAGTAGTAAAAAACTATACACACACACACACACACACACACACACATATTTTCCTGCTTCCAACAAATAATAAAAATAAAAGGGACATCCTTTTAAGCAGTAGCAAGTTTTAAACCAAGTCAACTTTCCCACCAGTTTCAAAGTCTATTATTTCAATAGTCCCCATATATCTAAGGTACTAAGTACAGAAACTATACTTTGCAGGTTTACTCTGAATTCTAATTTAGAATTCAGAAGAGTACAAAGGAATATTATTCAGTCTACAAATAACATATAGGCACTCCAAAAAATAGGAAGTGTATGGTTTTTTTTGGTCTGTGTTTTCTTTTGCAACATGGCTAATATGAAAATGTTTTGCATGACTGCACATGTATAATCTATATCAAATTGCTTCCCTTCTCAAGGAGTAGGGAGAAGAGGTAGGTAGAGAGGGAGAGAATTCAAAACTCAAAAATTAAAAAACAAATGTTAAACTTTTTGTTTACATATACTTGAGAAAAAAATAAAATAAAAAACTAGATGTTTTAAAAATAGTAAGCATAAAAGAAAGCATGATTACAATAAACTATAATAATTTCACCTGGAATTTATAAATTACCTTCCTTGTAGGAAATGCAAAATAACTTAAGTATGATTTGCTTTTATCTATTGCCTTTTAATTTCCAAAGTGTTTTCAGGATATATCTATGTGTGTATGCATATATATCACATAAAAGCAGACAGTAAAAGTGCTAAATCTCAGTAAATACTTGCTATTTGACAAGACATCCCACTTTTTTGGGGGGGGGGGCAGGGCAATGAGGGTTAAGTGACTTGCCCAGGTTCACCCAGCTAGTTAGTGTCAAGTGTCTGAAGTCGGATTTGAACTCAGGTCTTCCTTAATCTAGGGCTAGTGCTTTATCCATTGTGCCACCTAGCTGTCCCCTAAGGTAATTATTGAAGTGTATAAAATCATGAAAGACACAAAGAAGGGAAATGTGGGTCTGTTTGGGGGGGTATTTTTTTTCCATCTTAATATTTTTTCAGTTACATGTAATGATAGTTTTCAATATTAGTTTTTATAAGATTTTGAATTCCAAATTTTTCTCCCTCCTCCCTCCCCAAAATGTGGGTTTGTTTACCAAATCTTGAAATACCAGGATCATGGAGTACCTTCTGAGACTGGAGCAAGGTACATGTAAGGTAAACTTAAGTAACAGGACATATAGGCAGAAAACAGAAATTCAAATGAATTGAACAACCATAAATGACTACTGACAGAAGCTGAGCTTCTCTTGGAGAAGCTTCAATCTTGGAATCAGGAGATACGGGTTTGAATTCTGCTTACCAACATTTACCAGCAATATGACTTTGGACAAGTCACCTCTGATCCTCAGTTTTCTCAAAAGTGAAGTGAGTATAATGAAACTTGTACTTTAAAGTACTATTTAAATGTGAACATAATATTTAGGTTTGTTAGAAAGAAAGATAAACAGGTCCTCACTTGACATCCTTTTGGGCCTTTGCTGGCAATAGGACACTGGACAAGATAAGCTATAGTTGTGACCTAAAATGGCAATTTTAATGGTTTTGAGCCAGGAGGAATCTGATGGTCTTTCCATACGACTATCTAATACACAAGTCTTTCCATACATTTCTGAGAGTACACACACACACATACACACACAAGCTTAAAAGAATTACTCAAAGATACACAGTTCCCTAAAGCACCAAACCAATTTTAATCAATGACACATAAAAACTCAGGGACCTCAAAAATGGAGGTCAGCCAAACATGCCACAGAAGTAAAAATAAATTTATTTTTCTTTTTCCCATTTGCTTTCAGATTCTCTTTTTGTTTAAATGGTTGATTAAAAGGTGTGGGGGGGAGCGGGGGTGGGGGAGAATAGATAGCTACCTCCCTAAGCTTGCAGTTTTATTATCCTGAAAGACATGCTAGAGTTTGGACATCATATCAAAGACTAGGAATGCCAATTTAAAAGAAAAAAGAATTGTGACTAAAAGAATTGACTGAAACCAAGAAAACCTGAGTTTGGAAAGCAGAGCAAGGGAAAGAATTCTAGTATTCATGACAAACAAGTGAAGGATTTAAATATGAGATTAAACTCTAAGAATTATATTTACTATATATATATATGTTTGTGTGTATGTATCATATATTTACATTAATAGAGTCTGTACCACTTCTTTTTAAAAACCTGTAGCAAAGCTTTAGGATGCATCTCATCAAAGGAAAGGATGTCAAACCAAACCAGACAGACACCAGGATTAAACTTCAACTAAAAATATTTACAGAAGAATAATAATAACATTTATTTATGTTCCCACCACAAATAAATAGGCCATAAGAGGAAGTGGAGATCTGTGGTCAAAGAACCTTGGCTGCTAAACTTGTTACTCTCAGTTAGCCGCTTTCCTGAGTTCACAATGGGCTCTGTTCTCTTGGAGTTCACCTTTCTCTCTGTGGTTTTCCTTTTGAAGTCAAAGGAAACCCATGTCTGAAAAGGGAGACACTAAAAGCCTAAAGTAGAATCCTAGAATCTTGACTGTTCACTGCAGGAATTCTAGATTCATCTTCAACTCCAGTGTCATTAAGGGATGCCTTGATTACCAAATCCTCTGAGGGCAAAGTCACCTCCAAACATTTTTTTGGGGGGGTTGGGTTTTTTTGTTTATGTTTTTTTTGTTTTTGTTTTGCGGGGCAATGGGGGTTAAGTGACTTGCCCAGGGTCACACAGCTAGTAAGTGTCAAGTGCCTCAGGCCGGATTTGAACTCAGGTACTCCTGAATCCAGGTCCAGTGTTTTACCCACTGCTCCACCTAGCTGCCCCCTGTCTCCAAACATTTTAAGGACTACAGAGAGAGAGAAACTGGATTACTTATATTTCATTTCAGAAGGTGAAACTAAGAAAAATGGGAGGAATCATAAGACCCTATGTTCCTATAGTGAGATACACGCATGCATGCACACACGTGCACACACACACAAACACAAACACGTTGGAACAGTTGATTTCTAAAGTCCTTTCCAAATGAGAGACTTTATGGTAAAAATCGTTTGGCCTGGGTTGTGAAAGCTTTGGGGAATTGCTTCTCTTCTTGGTGCCACACAGGAGGTTAGAGTAACTAAGGAGAGACATTGGCAATCTCTAAGGTACCAGTTTCCTGAGAGTAGGTAGGACCAGCTACAAGGAAGTCTATAGTGCAGTAGAATGAGCCACACTGGCTTTAGAATCAGATCTAAGTTTAAGTCCCCTTCCCCTCTTTTATTAGGTGTGTGATTTGGGTAAATCATCTAATATCTCTGAGTCATGGCTTCTTCACCTGTAAAATAATCCTCTGACTAGTGAATTTCACCTGGAAACCTTCATTTGTTGGAATACCCAAGCTAGCCATGTATGTTCCTTTGCTCCTTTCCAGATTCCACTGCCTTCTCTCAGGGATTTTTCCATGTTTCCCCAGCAGTCCTTCTTACCCTGGAAGATCCCTCCACCCATGTGGCCAACTCCTATGATTGGTGAGTTCTTTCTTGGTACTTTTATTTGAAGAAGTACCAAAACCATTTTTTCTCACTCCTTCATTCCTCTTCCATTTCACCAAATCCATCTGCTCTTTACCTTCTTCTCTAATTAGAAGTTGGAGAGTTTCTTTGTATTTGTATCCCCAGCTACTAGCACAGTGCCTGGCACATGATGAGTCTTTAATAAATGTTTTATCTATCCATCTATCTATCTGGATAATAATGATATACTTTGTGGGGGGGGGGGCTGTAATGCACTTCATAACTTTAAACCATCTATGGATGTAAGTAGTTACTCTTAAGGCTATGCCCTTGGTGCTAAAATGGATCAGTTACATAGGGGTTGTCGAACCACCATCTCCATGCTGTGTCTGTGAGCAAGCCCATATCATTGAACAGAGGCAGTCAGTTTTTTATGGCCTTAGGGGCCAGAGGAGCCCCTTCTCCCAGAAGGGAGGAAAAGACAGAGGAAATGGCCCTACAAAGAGCCCTACAGTACATCTTTATACTTCCTATTTTTACCTCTAGTAATGAATGTTTCCCAGAGCCATATTTATATTCCTTTTACAAAGTTTTTACATAAGTATTTCTTTTCTTTCCAACTCATCCTCCCTGCCCCTATAGTCAGTTGAAAAAAAATTCATATTACAACTAATTATTATCAATCAGTAGTCATTGGAATTCAGTGTACATTGCATAGGAAAAACACAGTTTTGTGGTTATCTATTGTTTATTATTACCAGAAAATGAATTGGGAGGTGAAAAGTACAACAGCAGTTCGCCATTCCTCCCCCGACCCCTGGGAGATGTGCCATGAGTAAAACAAAAGGCTCCATGTTTCACCATGAGTATTTGAGTGATCCTTTGGAATGCATAGCACTGGGTTAGGCAGTGACCTTGTTCTAGACATGTGGAAGTCTAGATGCCCAGAGAACACTGCTAATCAACTGAAAGTTTGCAGACTTTATTGGTAACTACAAAGGTCATAATGAAGCCACATGATGCATTTTGGGGGGGTATTCTTCATCCAAATGGGTATGAATAAATGCTAACCATCATTCTGTGATAAAAATAGAGTGCATTTTTTAGCATTTCTAGAAGGATCTCTCTTCACTCACCAGTGATGGTGGCAACACAGTATTTGGACCATAACACCCCATGACTGGATATACTATCTGAGGAAGTTGAATAGGCACTTAAGGTTAAACTGGGAATAATAATGAATAATATGAGGTCATATCTATGTACAGTTTTAATGTATGCAAAGTCTTCCCTCCACATAGATATATTCATACATATATGTATATACATTAAAATATACATGTAAGACAAATAAAATTATCTCTATGTGTATACACACACATATATACAAATTATATATGTTCATGTGTATATGTACATATACATACATATATACAGATAGATGGATGGATAGTTAGATGATAGAAAGAAAGAAAGAAAGAAAGAAAGAAAGAAAGAAAGAAAGAAAGAAAGAAAGAAAGAAAAAAGGAAGGAAGGAAGAAAGGAAGGAAGAAAAAGAAAGAATCAGAAATCACTGTTGTTGTTCAGTTGTTTCAGTCACGTCTCATTCTTTGTGACCCCCATTTGGGGTTTTCTTGACAAAGATAGTATAGTGGTTTGCCTTAGTTTCCTCATTTGTAAAATGTGCTGGGGAAGGAAATGGCAATCACCATTCTAGACCACAAAATAAGCATTGTGTTAAGCATTGAGATGAAAACTTCAAATATGAATAATCCACTAACATTTTTGATAAAATCAGATTTTCATGCAGTATTAATAATAACAGTTCACTATTATTATAATAAGAGTTCAATAGTCAATGTTTCTTAAAGTTTACAAAGCACTTTTCCCCACAACTCTGTGAGGAAGGTAGTGCAACAATTATTAATTTATAGATAAGGAAACTGAGGATCAATCACATTGGTGGCTAGCGTAAGGCCACACATCTAAGTGGCCAAGCCAGGATTCAAGACCAGGTCTTCTCACTTCAAGCACCGTGTCTTTTCCACCACCCTGGCTAGATATATCTGCAGAGAAAACACTAGGAAAAAACCCTAATGTATGTCACCCCATGACAAACTAGGGATGGGGATGGGGAAGATTATCGTTCTTACAATTTTACAAAGATGGGGCAGCTAGGTGGTGCAGTGGATAAAGCACCAGCTCTGGAGTCAGGAGGACCTGAGTTCAAATCTGGCCTTAGACACTTGACACTTACTAGCTTTGTGACCCTGGGCAAGTCACTTAACCCCAATTACCTCACACTCACACACAAAAAAAGATTTTACAAAGATGCAGTCATCTAGTTAGATACTGCTTTGGACCAAGCATCTCTTTCTTGAAGGGATTTTCAGAAATCTATGACTGGAGTTTTAAATGTACTATTCATATCTTGCAGAGCTAGCTCACAGAATTAACAGTGGCCACATTAGAAAATCAACAGAGTAACTGACTCAAGTAAAACAGTTCTGCTTTGGCATTTACCTCAAGTGACCTCAAATTCTAATTGCATTTTCACAGATATATTGGCATATATGTAGAGCCAGGGTGGTGTTGTGGAGAAAGTCTAGAAGACTTACCTTCAAATTTTGACTCCAACTCTAAACCAGCTGTGTTAAGTGCCCTAGGACTTAACTACTAAGTCGTAAACAGGCTGTACCTGTGTTCTTGGTGGAAGGAGTTTCCATACTGGGAATTCTCTCCTAAATCTTTCATCTTTTCGTGTATTGGTCTGCATGTAAGCCTTGGCCATAGCCACAAACAGTTAGGATGCACAGTGTTTGAACAAACATACAGTAACCTGTTTTCAGAATCGAGTTGCTTGAAGTAGATATCTATATACATTTCTCTTTGATCTCATTAATTCGCTTGCAATAGTGAGTGCCCACCATAGCATACCGTCTTCCCTCATGAAGGGTAGAAGCTTAATAATTTCTCCATCCTCTTTCTGCTGTTACTTGTATGCCTCAAGTATCCTGAATGAGCTCATAAAAGTGGCTACAAAAGTATACAGAAATGCATGAGTAACCGACTTTTGTCAAAAAGAATGAGAACCCTGTTCCCAGGCTCAGAAACATTGATTATTACAATATACCGATCATTTACTGCTGGGCAGTTCAGACATCTCCAACTTCTGGAATACTTCCACCATTCTATCCAGGCAGAAATGCCTTCTCATTATAGAATTCTTGCAAAGGGGAAATAATTCTAGCTACTGTTTTTCCTATAAAAGGGACTACTGTGTTTCTGCTATTCTCGCCAGCAAGTTTCTGTAGGTGGTCATTTAAACGACAAAGGAAGTTCAAGGGTTCAAAACAGATTTCCACTGTTAAGGGACAGAAATTGAAGTTTTAAACGAGTTGCCCCTGCTGAGCAATGATTTCTGAATCTAAGGCTATTTCTTTCTCTCCAAAGCTGAATTGGGAGGAGGGCAGAGGGAAAAAAAAATGTTGGAGATCTGAAAGGAGAAGAGATGATAAGGAAGAAAGGAAAGAAATCAGGACACAGTCAGAAATAAGTGTTTACATCCAGCCAGTTTACTCCTTGGAAATTATCTGGTGGAGAGGGAGGGGAGTTAGCAAGATTGGCTCACTTCTCCTTGGCATATTTTGATCTCACTTCAATCAGTAGAAATAGAGTGCCACATGGCTAAAATATCTCTTTCCATACCAGTCATGGGATCATTCATCTTTGGCTTAATTCCCCATTCTTCAACCTCCTCCCCCTGAGCAAGGTCCCGTGACATTCACAAATTGGACTAGGTAAACTCACACTATGTCAGTTCTCTAGGCATAGTTTCCAAGGGGCAGCAAGCCCCTGGGGAAAAGAAAGTTTATGATAAAGACCACTAGTAAACTGACAGAGTCTGAAGATACTCTAATTTACACACACACACACACACACACACACACACACACACACACACACACACACACATTCCTTTCATTCTCTGGAGATGAAAATTTTTTTGAATGTTCAGCCCATGAAGAAATAGCAAAATCTTTCTCAACCTGAGAAAATTCCTATTCTTGTTTTTCTTTCCCCTTACTCTAGACTGCCAATATAATAATCATTTGGGCAGTTTCTCAGCTGTAAAAAGAATGGTACCTGCAAAAAAAGTTTCTGAATGACTCAAACACATTATTTTATTGAAACTGATAATAACAATCTCTTAAGTAATAACAAAAGCAGTCATAAAATTACACTTTGGAGGAGGTGAATAATATAGTTATTATTACTAGTAGTAGTAATGACTAGTATTTATTAGTGCTTTAAGGTTTGGAAAGCATTATACATGTTATCTCAAAATAAAGTCAAAGAGTTTCAGCATATTTTAACTATTTGGCCAATATGTTAACATTACATAATTATATATTTTTATATAATATATTATGTTATAATATGATTTAAGATGTTATATAATAATGTCATGATGTAGCTAATTATAATAAAGTTAAAGTGGTTTGCATATATTTTAACTGTTTCAAGTTACATTTTATTTATTTATTTATCTATTTATCTATTTGGTTATTCATTCATTCATTTATTTGTTTGTTTATTTATTTATTTATTGGTAAGGCAATTGGGGTTAAGCGACTTGCCCAGGGTCACACAGCTAGTAAGCGTTAAGTGTCTGAGGTCAGATTTGAACTCAGGCCCTCCTGAATCCAGGGCCAGTGCTCTCTATCCACCGTGACACCTAGCTGCCCCTCAAGCTATATTTTAAATAGCTGCCATCTAGACTGTAAGCTTTATGAGGTCCATGCAAAAGGTGCTGAACATATGTTTCTTGGATTAAATTAAGTTGAAATTATAGCCTAACACTCTCCAATGCATTCCTATCATGGCAGGGATGTGTTGGAGCCAGTGGAAGCATTCACGCCTCAGAAAGTGACAAATCTACAAATCAGGGTTTGATTTATTGTTCTGTTGATTGTCTAGACTTAAGAAAGTGAGGGAGAAAATGTTAATAACACAGATTAAACTTATCACACACATATTTTGTGTATATACATTGTCATTAATATGTATATCTATCTATATATTTATTGTATATGTATATACATATATGTGTGTGTGTATATATATATATATTTTTTTTCTTCCCCAGACAGCTCTGTAAGTACAGATGGCCTATTAGAGGAAAACTGATTAGATTTGTAAAACATGTTGCAAGTCGGGGGCAGCTAGGTGGTGCAGTTGATAAAGCACTGGCTTTGGATTCAGGAAGACCTGAGTTCAAATCCAGCCTCAGACACTTGACACTTAACTAGCTGTGTGACCATGAGCAAGTCACTTAATCCTCATTGCCCTGCAAAAAAACAAAAAAGCAAAACAAAAAACAAAACATGTTGCAAGCCTAAAAGATTTTTCACCAGATTTAACTCAGTAGAAGTTAGATCTTTGTGTATGAGTGGTAAGGTAGACAAAATGATCTCTACTTCCCCATCAAAGTTGTTGGGTTTTTTCTCTTCATTTTTAATTCCTTCAATTATATGGTCCATTGTGATTTATCGAAAAATGTCTTGGTAGTATATCATGTTATCCCCTTTAGAATGTATCAATTTTTTAAAAATAAAAGTTGGTTTTAGCTTGGTATTTCAGAGGATAAATCATTCCACTTGGAACCACTGTACTCCAGGGTTTCTTAGACCACTGAGGCTTCAGTTACAAAGAGCCCCCAGTCTGTGAAATTCTTATCAGATCTCCTGTCTCTCTAAGGTAGTGTCTCTCTGCATCTAGCTTCAGCAGGTATTAAAAGTAAGGGATTTATTCTGTCAATGCTTAGGAGCTCCTTTGACCTATTTTTGAATTTGTCTATCATTTTTATCTCTTCAATGTAAAGGAGTTAATAAAGAGTGATAGTTTCCCTGGGGAAAAACAGGTGAGGAGATAATACAAGTCAGATTATATTATCCCAATAAATCTTCTTTTCAAAACAAACATCATTTTCTCTTTTTTTGTGGGGCATTTCCCATTTCCACTCAAACCACCTCGGAATGCTTATGTATAGAGAAAAGTCTTTTCAACGGAAGGCAGTTTTGGCAATATGTCATCGATCTCTCTGTTTGGGCCTGTAGTTTCATTTCAATTAATTCTTATAAATTCTTGGTTTGAAATTGTCTAATGCCCTCAATCCACAATGAGTCATGACAGGAGCATCCCACAGACAAACATCCCACATTAAAAGGATGTTCATGTGAACATGAACATTTACCTGCAACAGGATTAATTAGCCAGAACATACGACCACAATGTTGTGAACATGGAAACTACATTGGGGAGGGAAGACTCCTTGTGTGTTAAACAAGGTAGACACAACATGCAAAGAGAAAATGGAATTTTTTTCAGAATGTGAAATTGTGGAATTGACAAGCATTCTCAACCTTCTTTGTTATTCCTAAAAGTGTATGTGTAGACACACATATGTAGATATGTTGTTGTTCAGATGTTTCAGTTGAGTACGATTCTTCATGACCCCATTTGGGGCTTTCTTGGCAGAGATACTGGAATGGTTTGCGATTTCCTTCTCCAGCTTCATTTTACAGATGAGGAAACTGAGGCAAACAGGGTTGAGTGACTTGCCCAAAGTTACACAGCTAGTCAGTGTCTGAGGGTGGATTTGAACTTGAAAAGAGGATGAGTCTTCCTGATTCCAAGCCCAGTGCTCTATTCACTGTGCCACCTCCAATTCTAAATTTATGAGATCTGTTATCTATGATACAAAAGAGTTAAATACAAGAAGACTTTGAAACTTGGTTTCCTGAACTTTCCCATTTCTATGTCTTTTCTCAACCCATTTCCAGTATCTGGAATGCCCTTTCCATAAACCCTTAGTCCCTGCCTGCTAAAAATGTGACCCATCCTTCAAAACCCAGATCACTTAACTCCTCTTTGGAGCCTTTTCTGATACCCAGAGCTGGAAGTAATGTCTCTCATTTCTAAACCTGCCAAGGACATTCCATCTCTCCTGTATTTATCACATTCTGATTTTTATTACATCAATTTGTGTATAACTCACCGCCCCTATTAGACTATTAGCTTCTTGAGAACTGTAACAGGAGGCAGCATAGTGTGGCAGAATGAGGACTGAGTCTGGAGTGAGGGGATCTGGGTTTGACTCCTACTTCTAATGCTTATTACTTTGTGACTTTAGACAAGAAATTTTACCTCCTTTCGTCTCAGTATTTTCATCCGTAAAATGAGGATCTTGAAGTAGATAGAAGGAATAAGATTCCTTCCAGTTTTAGATGTAGCATTTTATTTAAAATACTCATTCACACATGGAACTAGGTATAGAGGTGGATAGAGTGCTGAACCTAGAGTCAGGAAGTTGTTGTTGTTTAGTTGTTTCAGACAAGTCTGACTCTTCATGACTGCATTTGGGATTTTCTTGGCAAAGATGTTGGGGTGGTTTGCCATTATATAGATGAGGAAATGGAGGCAAAAAGAGTTAAGTGACTTGTCCAGGGTCACACAGCTAGTAAGTGTCTGAGGCCAGATTTGAACTCAGGAAGATGAATCTTTCTGATGTCAGGCCTGGCACTCTATCCACTATACTACCTAGCTGCCCTGGAGTCAGGAAGACCTGAGTTCAAATCCATCCTCAGACACTATCTCTTGCAGACTCAGTTTCCTCATCTGTAAAATGGGATAATAATAGCACCTATTCACCAGGTAATTGTGAGGATAAAATGAAATATTATTTGTAAAGTGCATTGAAAACTTTAAAGCACTATATAAATGCTAGCCATTATTAATGTAATTATTATTATCTTGCATAACTCTCAGTGCTAAATAAACATTCAACTGAAAAAACAATCTGCTCCCTTATTTTATATATTAACTTCTTTGAAAACAATTCTGGGCTCTGAAAATGTTTATTATTCAACATGTACACATATAAACATCTTTAAAAATGATTCACACGTGTTTTCATGTCTTTGTGTATGTACAAGTATGTTCTCGTTATTTTATGCAATTAACATTATATGACCAACATCCACCAAATGTTATCACTTAGACATCCCTCTAAAATTTATGGTTAGTGCGAGAGAGGAATACCTAACTCAATAGCCGTATGCCATTTAAATATCCTTGTGAAAACTGCAGTCATACATATTTGACAAAGTTATAAGAACATAGATTTAGAACTAGAAGGAGACCAAGAGGTCATTAAGTCCATCCCCAACCCCCGCCACCACCACCCTTCACTTACCCAATCTCACACAGGTAGTAAGTGGAAGGATTGGGATTTGAACCTCAGGTCTCCCTCCGTCCACATCAAGGACTCTATGCTTTACTACCTCCCTAGAAGATCCATTCCACTTAGAAGATGATATTTCAGGGGAGAGAAATTACTTATTTAAAGTTCCTTATATGGGAAGAAGGAAAGGAATAAACCTACTATTTCAAATTTTATTTTAATTAATTTATTAAAATTGATTGTTAAAAGCCTATTTTGTTGCAGGCACTCTTCTAAGCACTTGACAAATATGATCTCATTTGATCTTCACTATAACCTGGAGAGATATGTGTTGTTATTATTATATCCATTTTACAGTTGAGGAAACTGAGGCAGCTACTAGACTTGTCCAGGGTCTTATGGTTAATTAAATCTGTCTGACTCCAGGGCTAGTGCTTTCTAACCACTGAACAAATGAGCTAGCTGTCTATGGAATGCATGTGGGGAAAAAATGAGTTAAGGAAAGAGGGGACTCAGAAAGTAAGGAGGAGTACATATATATTAAATGATTTTATACTATCTGACTGGATTCCAAAGATTCCAAATAATGTTTACGTCTCCTTCTGAAAGGATTTGGTGATTCCAGTTCTTCTGTGAGGCAAGCTAATTCTCCTTGGGTAATATTAGATTGCAATCTCTTTAAACATACACACACACACACACACACACACACACACACACAGGTGCACATACATATACCCAACTGGTGATCAGAAGTCTTGAATTTTATCTCAATCCTTCTTTCTGCACAGCACAGAAAGTACCTGGCTTTCCCACCCTACCCCCACCCCCCAAGCCACAGACTGAAGGAACAGTAAGGTGGCCGAGATTTGCTTCTGAGATATGCAGAGCCACTTGTGACATTCATGATTTGGATCAACGGTACATGACCTCTTTCTATGACTGATCAGCCTAGAGCAAATATAATTTATTAGAGGTCATGGCCCTTATTAGGACTTGACATTCAATGCTGATGAAAAAGAGAAACCAATGTGGTTCTTTCATCTTCTCTGGGGTGCATAGCCACAATTCCCTACCAACGATAACAAAACCCCAGAACACACAAGAATTTTCTTGATCTTTTCAAAGTCGTTTTCACCTATCATTTTTCTTTCTTGGGTGATAGAGGCCCAAAATTACCCTGCTTTCTAAATCTCGAAGAAAAGTAACACAAGCACATCTGCCACCTTATACAATTTTCACACCTTTGAGCTCCTGTAGGCAAATGAGGATGACTCAAGAAATGTAAGTCTTATTCAACAAGGTGTTGAAATATCTTGTTTCTGTAAATGCAAGAACTTGAGGAGAAGGACTAGGCTCAGGAGCTCAAAAGGGAAGGAAGGGAAGTCATATTTGTCCCTGTGTTCTTTGGAAATCTGAAAAAAATCTTGAAATTCTCTTAAGAAAAAAAATCTGTAA
The DNA here is from genome assembly GCF_019393635.1 of Dromiciops gliroides. Lineage (NCBI taxonomy): Eukaryota > Metazoa > Chordata > Mammalia > Microbiotheria > Microbiotheriidae > Dromiciops > Dromiciops gliroides. Next base: position 216,555,319 of record NC_057863.1, read on the forward strand.
CACAATAAATTGAATCAAATGACAAATGCTTCAAAACATGGAAATAACCATTGAAAGTAGGGGTTTGCTAGAGAAGGAGAAAGAAAAAGAGAAAATTCAGATGTGATTTGGCCAAGCTGATGGGGTTCTTAAGACCAACAGATCATTATTTTCAGTAGGTTTGGCCTGTGCCCCTTTATGTGTAGCTGCTGAAAGGCTGTGTAACCTTTATCTCAGAAGATAATGAACTGGTTATTATCTCTGCCAACAGTCAGGAATCTTTATATTCCCCATCAGCCATATACCATGCTGTAGTCAATCTGTGTTTAAGCAGCTCAAACATAATCCCAGTGGATTCATCCATCTCCATCCTAGACAGTGATGTTGTTGCTAATGTCAGGCATAGGTATCACTTTCAGGAAGGAGCAGGGAGAAAGTTTTTATCATGACAAGGGGACCACCCCAGCACAGACTCAGTTTTATAAAGTTTGGCATGTTAGATCCTCATTTCTCAGTGGGTTTGAGATAAGCCATTCTGAGAGATTTTAATTGTTTCTGTCATGCCTTTATTATTTATTTATCCTATATGGATACTTAAAACACAACCATGATCTCAATGGAAAACAGTTTCATTATGTGAACCTCATTCTCAGCATGAAAATACTCAGCCCAGCAAGAGACCAGAGAAGGTTAGTGCTATTTTGCAAACAAATTTTTAAAAAATCATTAAGCACATAAAATTTTTTATTTGAACCACAAAATTTGTCTACACTCTGCTCACACTTCCCTATGCCACACCCATTTGGGGCCATGTAACCTCTCTCCCAACACTGCCTACTTCCAGGGAGAAGTTTTGTCCTATAGCATACATGCTCAGACAGAACTTTGAAATCCAAACAAAAAGAGGGATGAACAGACAAGAGAGGATGGCTTAAATTTCTTTTAGTTCCATTGCCAGATTTTTCAATAAACGTGCTGTCTGATTCTGTTTAGATCCTTGTTACAGATGGAAATATTATTTCTTTTAAGTCTATTGCCAGATTGTTTTAGAATCAGAGGACCTAGGTTCAAATCCCACTTTTGACACTTATTACTTGTGTAACCTTTAGCAAATCACTGAACCTCTCCAGGCCTCAGTTTCTTCATCTGTAAAGTGAGAGGGATAACCTACATGAAACCTCGGGTTATGATCCTATGTTTGTATAATGTCTGATTTCTGTTAGGTCTTCAGTACAATGGTCCATGCTAATTTCCATGAAGGGTCTAGTATTGCCCCTATTTAACTTCTGTCTAGACCAAAGAACTCTAGATATTCTGTTACCTAACAGAACATTCTGTTCTGGTTATTAATGCAATAGATGTTCATTGTATTTAAATAATACCAGCTCTGGAAAGAATATTGGAAAGGCAGGAATCTTGCGATGTAGACCTCACCTCACCACTATCTATGGTACTTCAGATATGTCACTTAACCTCTGTCAGTCTTCATTTTTCTCAAGTTAAAAGTGAAGATCCCTGCCAGCCCTGGAAGTCTATGGTTCCATGATAAGGCATTCTGAAACAGTCTTCTTCCCTCTTGCCTGGAGGGGATGCGAGTAAAGGGGAGAGGAGGGTCAGTTGAGTGACTAGGGACCCAGCTAAACATAAATGGCTTTACCAAAGATAGTTATTTAATAGAGTATTAAGAATTGCTGAAAGAGTGAGGAAATACAGCAGGAAACTCCTTATGCCTATTCAACATGAAATTTAATTAAGGCAAAGATCATCCTATCCTCTATCAACCATCATTCTCAGCCTCCAAAAAAACAGAATGGAACTAAATTGAGCAACTCAGAAGGATCTAAGATAAAAAGGTTCCCCAGCTCTTACCTATTTTCTTGCCTCTATCCTTGCTACTTCTATTCCTACTGTGTTTGAGCAATTAATTGTCCTCTTCTCCCCATTTTCCATATACTCTTTCATTCATTCACCTTAACACAAATTTATTGTGTCTTCTATGTGTCAAGCACTGAGGACACATGGACATGCACATAAAAAAATATATGAAACAGTTCCTCACCTCAAGGAGCCAACATTTTATTTAGGGAAACAATAAGTATAAAAAAAAGTAAGTGATAATAATTTTTAAAAAAGAAATTAACTGAATCTGATGTTTCATGGGTATAGGGAACTCCAGGTGGGGAAAGTCCCTCTACCAAGTCAGATCTGCCTTCAGGAGTTGCAGGAGGAACCGAGTTGCCCTATGAGACCAATTTCTATCCATTTGGTCATGCTTTCTCTCAAGAACAAAATATATACAGAGTAAATACAAGATAATTTTAGAAGGAAGGACACTAAATAGGTGAATATGGGGTAGAGGTGAGTCAAGAGAGACATCCTGTAGGAGGCAGCATTTGAGTTTAGGGACTCTAAGAGGTGGACAGGAGGAGAGAGTGCATTCCATGCATAAGGGACACGGAAACTTGAGAAGAAATGTCAGCAAATCAATCAGTTTGGCTACAACAAAGAGAGCATGCCAGACGCCTGGAAGGGTAGGTGTTGCTTTCATGGTCCAGTGGTTATGCATCTGCCTCTGTTTTCTCTTCTTCAGGATAATAACTAGTTACCTTCATTTCTAATCACACATACACATTCTACTCCAATCCTTGAAATCAACTTTATAAAAATCTAGTTTTTACTTAAAAAAAAATATACCAATTCTTAAAAAGCCAATCATAAACACATACATAAACAGGTGCCTCCAGCAGAAAGTTGCCCTGATCAATATTATTTCACAATAAATATCATTAAAGTACTTTAACCAAGTAGGAGAAAGGATAAGGAAGACCAAATTTGTAATTTCACTGGTATGTCTAGCATAAGGAAATTTCTACCAAGGTAGGTCAGTGGCTTCTCTGAAATATAAAGTCTTCAAAAGTTGCCTAGACTCATAACTGAGAGTTTAACTGACTTGACCAGAGCCACAAGTCAATATGTCAGAGGCAGGACTTGAATTCAAGTCTTCTTGGCTCTGAGGCTAGCTCTTTATCTACCACTCCATACTGCTATCTCTCTCTCTCTCACACACACACACACACACACACACACACACACACACACACACATGAAATAGTACCAACCCTCAAGGAACTAGCATTCTATTTGGGGGAAATAATAAGCATAAAAATAAACAAATAAATGAATAAATGAATGAATAGATGAACAAATAAATGAATTAATAAATAGATAGATAAATAAATAAATGAATGAATGAGCAAGCAGATAAATAAATTAATGGATGGGTGAATGATGATGATGAAGATGATGAGAAGAAGAACTGAAATCTGATGTTTTGTGGGTATAGGGAATGCCAGGTGCGGAAAGTCCCTCTACCAAGTTGGATGGACAATTTATAGCCTATCATAGCTTTATAATCATACTGCCCCAGAAAGTCATGAAGCTTAGAGATCTCCACCTAGGAGGTAGATAGATGGTACACTATTTAGGGGGTAGAATTTGGAATCTGGAAGACCTGAGTTTAAATCCAGCCTCAGACACTAATTGTGTGTCCCTGGGCAAATCACTGAAACTGTCTGCCTCAGTTTCCTTGTCTATAAAATGAAAATAATACTAGTGTCTGCATCTCAGCAGTGTTGTTAGGAAGAGAAAATATTCATAAAGCCTTTTGAAACCTTAAAGTGCTATATATTCTAGCTGTTGTTATTATCACTATTATCATTATTCAGCCAATGTCCCAATCATAGTATTTATAATATTATACCAATGGAACTAACTGCTCCAGTAACATCATATTGCCTGACATTGTGTTTTTGTGGAACCCATTAAGTATGTCAGGTTGGACATGCCTGTGATAGTCACACATTGTAAACACTGAGAGGATGGAATTCTTAACAAGACAGGTTTTATCAGTATGCATGGACCTACCTAATGAAATTCAAAACTTAGGAACATACTTTTAGAGAAAAATTGGCACATAGTCTGCAGACTCAAATCACAATCGTTTTCTCTGCAGGAAACAAAAGACGCAATCATTCCACAAGACAGCAAGTTAAAAATAAATCTCACGCTTGAGAAGAAAACTCTGTAAAATGAATGGATGTGGATTAGACCACATTACGAAAGCACAGAGGTAAACAGAGGTCCAGGGACAAGCCCTTCACTGAGTATGAATCTACTTTAAAATCCAACTATACTCCTGTCAAAAGGAGATATATAAAACAGAGTCAGCTTGCTTTGAACCTTAAAAAAAACCTATAAAGAGATGGCATTTTATATTTGGTCTAATTTCTCACTGTTTATTCAGTCTCCCATTTTTCAATGTCAGGAGCTAAGCCAAATAAATGTGAAAACACTGCTAGGAACAGAGACAGGGAATGGGATATCATTGATAAAGGCAAATCACAGGTAAAGAAACACCCTCTATCGATGCAGGTTGCCACCTTCTCTACACCTAAGAGTCTTTTAGAGTGGCCTAGAGCAGTGAGAGGTTAAGCAACTTGGCCAGAGTCATGCAGCCAGTATGTGATTTGGGGGGGGGGGGCAGGGCAATGAGGGTTAAGTGACTTGCCCAGGGTCACACAGCTAGTAAGTGTCAAGTGTCTGAGGCTGGATTTGAACTCAGGTCCTCCTGAATCCACTGTGCCACCTAGCTGTTCCCCCCCCCCCAGTATGTGATTTTAAGTCCACATGGCCACTGTGCAACACTGCCTCAAGACACTCTTACCCCCTTCAAATGCATTCACCAATAAATATTTAACAAGAACCTATTATATGGGGGAGGGGAGCAGCTAGGTGGTGCAGTAGATAAAGCTCCGGCCCTGGATTCAGGAGGACCTGAGTTCAAATCTGGCCTCAGACATTTGACACTTAGTTGCTGTGTGATCCTGGGCAAGTCACTTAACCCTCATTGCCTTACAAAAAAAAAGAACCTATTATGTGCAGGATGCTGTGCTAAATGTTGAGGATACAGAGAGGAGTACAGCAAGGACCTTATCCTTACAATCTAGTTTGGGAGACATGGTATATACATGTGGTTCATCCAGGACCAATGACATCAGGGGTGATGTCTTGACCAATGCATGAATTGGATGTATGTGAGGCAGAGTTGTGCAAAGTCATAAGTCTCACTCTTTTCTTCCAGAGTCATCAAAGTCCAGTGGCAGAACAAAAGTCAGGATGATCAAAATGGCCCTGTATCCTGGGTCTCACTGTATTTAATAATGACGAGAATAAAGAGCCTGGAGAAGGTGTTCTTAATCTTTTTTGTGAGTCATGGACCCCTTTGGCAGAATGGGTAAAGCCTATGGATCCTTTCTCAGAATAATATTTTAAATAAATAAAATAAAATACATAACATTACAAAGGAGATAAATTATATTTTTTAAAAGATGTAATTCCCACCCACCCCCAGCTATATTCACAGACTGAAATCAATCTATCCATTGATCTCTTGGGGATGTATGGACCTTAGTTAAAAACCCCTTATATAGGGAACAGCTAGATGGCACAGTGGATAAAGAACAGGCCCTGGATTCAGGAGGACCTGAGTTCAAATCCAGACTCAGACACTTGACACTAGCTGTGTGACCCTGGGCAAGTCACTTAACCCTCATTGCCCTGCCAAAAAATAAAATAAAATCAATTACAACCCCTTATATAGAGTGAGAAATTGAAATGGCCTCTTTACCACAACAGTTTCTCTATACCTGCTTCTTCCTTGGCCAATCGTATTTCCAATTCTCTTGGCAGGAACCATGTCTAACCTAGGGGACTATATCTAACCTGAATATTAGGGAATAGATGATAACATTCTTTTCAAGTTGTACCCAGTACTTGCTTGGCTCTCAATGAAGGTTCTCAATCCACAACCCAGTGCAAGTGCTGATTATAAAAGAGGACATCTGAGTTAAGCATGACATAAGGCTGCCATTAACAGCGGTTGAACATCCACTTCTTGGCAGAAAAGTGATGGACTGCAGGTAAAGACTGACAGATCCATTTTCTGACACAGGCAATGTGTCGAATTGTTTTGCCTAACCATACTTATTTGTTACAAAGGAAGGTTTCTAAGAGGGGAGTGCTTTAGTGGACAATGACAGTTGCAAAAAATAAAATAAATAGCTAGCTGGCATTTATATAGTGCCTTAGGGTTTCCAGAGAGCTTTGCAAACATTGTCTTTTTATCCTCACAAAAACCCTTGGAAATAGGAAGAAAAAGAGCATCAATAAAACATTTTTTCCGGTACACAGCAAAAAAAAAATGCTTAGAAGGGGGGCACAAACAGGGTGATTTTAATACTATCATATTAAATATAATACTTTTTAAAAAAAAATCAAAGTATGCAACAAGTCCTGGCTGCATATAAAAATCTTTTTTGTTCTTTGTATATGGAAACATTCACATTTATTGAAGGATGTTAAGTTCATCACAAAAAGGAACATTTAATTTTTTTCAAGTATAGGTGGCCCATTGTTCAACAGCAACAACAACCAGAAATTGAAGCAAGTCTGAATCATAATGTGAATGCTCACCCCCCCCAAAAGCACCAAAAATAACAGCAGCTAGTCTTAGAGGTAGTTTGTTCTATCAATACCTTTTCTAGAATTTTATGGACAAAGTGTCACCTCTACCTGTCTAGTTGTCTCCAAGTGCCCAAGGACAGATCTTAAGTGACCCAGAAACCTTGCAGTTGGAGGGTAACTAAAGTTATCTTTCCTGAGAGAGTCAGTGGAGATGTGATAAAAAGTGACTAACTTTTCATTATTTTTTTAAAAAAGAAAAGTAGTGCTCAGGAGAGGAGCCCCAAAGTAGTGTATGTAGATGTGAAGGGTGAAGAGTGGAGGAAAATAGTCAATATTTTAAATAAACAACACTATGACAGCAGAAAAGGAAAAAAATATTACAATCTCTCCATAACTCAGGATTTACTACATTAATCTTTTAATGCAGTAAGGGATTTGCAGAGACAGATACCAACACAAATACTATTAGATATCACTTGTATTTGGCTTCTAAATAAATAATATATTGGGAGAGGATGCCAAAAGACATAGGTTTCATAGGTGTACTTATGGGGAGGGATCCATATGGGGACAAGCTCTTTCTCAAATCCTTTTCTGTTTTCTTTGTGCCATCAGCATTTCACCAATAGAAATCCTCTACCAGGTTCTATTCTTGCTTCCATACTTCACAGGTTTGTGACTTTGGGGGTCCTCTCTCTGTTAATGCAGACTGCAACCCTTCTACAGCTTAGTAGACAGCTTCATGAGTTTCTGTGATGAAAAAAATGTAGTTTTTCAGTCCTCTAGTGATGTGTCTCTTTGATGTGTCCTCAGATGACAGACACACATTTCATTGACAGGGCTATATGTGATATCTCAAAAATGGACAGTGAAGAGTGCTCTGAATTTGGAACAATAGGACCTGAGTTCAAATCCAGATTCTTCCACTATTTTTGTGTGACCTTGGGCAAGTCACTTTACATCTATAGGCCTTGGTTTCTTCATCTTGAAGATGATAAGATTGAACTAGATTGCCTCTAAAGTCCCCTCTGATTCTATATTGGTTCTATATATATTCTAATCCTATGTTCAGTGGTAGGGTTGGCCAAAGGTTGTGCTTCACTACCATGGCCTATGAGAATCATGGTTCACCACATACTACCAAAAGTTATTAAACTCTTGGCTTAGTGATAGATAGATGGATAGATAGATAGATAGTTAGATTATAGGCAGACAGATAGATACATACATATGTACATATGTGGATGGGTGGCTGGATGGATGGAACCAACAAAGAAGGAAAGAAACAAAGAAAAGGAGGGAGAAAGAAAAGGAAAGAGAGGGGAAGGAGGAAAAAAGCAAGGAATCAGGGAAGGAAGGAAAGAGTTATTCAGCTTTTTGAACAGGAACAGAGGCCTAGTTTTATTATGTCCTAAGAACCATGACTTGGGTCTCTCTTTTCCATCTTCTGTTCCTTATCACAATCAGCTAATAGCTTGCCCATGCTCCTCTTCTCTGATGGTGAAACCCATAAAGCAGGCTCCTCCAGTCTCATGAAAATATAGCCTTCATCTTTAATTAGCTAGGATGTCAAGGTAATGTAGGCTTTCTGTCTGAGTGAAATTAGGAGAGGGTATTTAAGGATTCCTGAGAACTGCTACATTAGCACTCAGTAGTGGAGGGTACAAGGACATTTATTAAAACTTCTCAGTCCTGTTTTTTTTAATTAAAAAGAGTCCCATGGCACAATCCCATCTAGACATTATTGTAATTAACCAGGACGTGCAGCTAAGTAACTAGGGAGATGTTCTCCTTCTCTTTAGTTTTCATAACTCAAGGAGTGGAAGGCTGGAGAACTACTACTGCATCACATGACAGCGCCAAGAATTTCTGACCACAAGGGACTGCTTTAGGGAAGGGTATTCACAAGACCCTGCTTGTTTAGACAGGAAAGTAAATGAGTTGCTTTTTGTGGGGCAGGCCAGTGATCAAAAGGATTTCATGATTAGTAACTGGATGCTTATAGGATATCTTTGGGGAAATAGTTTGTTCCTTATGGGAGAGCACTGATATTATAATGCATCTGACCAGAGGTTGGTCATCACCAAGCAAGAATCAACCTGAATCACAGTCTTCACATTTGGTTCTTCCAGAAGTTTCTCTTTCATTTTCCCCCTACTCATATGTAGCATGAGTCCTGTGATGTACAGAGTCACATGGGAATGTCAGTGCAGAAATGAAGGACTTTTAATCACAAAGTCAAACTAGCTTTTCCTGATGCCATCAATCAAGGACAGAGAGAAGGAGTAGACATGATCACATACTGTGTATTACACTTCTAAGGTTGTTATTGAGCACAAAGATGTAAGAGTTAGGGTGCTCACTCACAGTATTATAAATATTGTATGGCCACACAAGCCTGCAGCTTATAGGGAAAACTGGTCTATGTTGTATCCAGGAGTTCTTAGGATTTTTTTTATTTTATTTTTTTTAGTGAGGCAATTGGGGTTAAGTGACTTGCCCAGGGTCACACAGCTAGTAAGTGTTAAGTGTCTGAGGCCAGATTTGAACTCAGGTCCTCCTGACTCCAGGGCCGGTGCTCTATCCACTGCGCCACCTAGCTGCCCCAGTTCTTAGGATTTAAAGCAGGAAGATACCTTTATAATCCATATTCCTTATTTTATAGATAAGGCAACCCAGGCTAAGAAAGGCAAAGACACTCATCTAAGGTCATGTAGACAAGTATCAGAGGGAAAGTCAAGATCTAAACCCAAATCTCCTCTCACTCCAGATCCAGGGTTCTTTCTACTACATGAGTGATATAGTCAGAAAACTGCTGATATCATAGTGCTACAAAAATCACAGAGAAACAATTCTTCCTACTCTCCCAATCCAAATGAGAATTTTCATTTACCTTTTACTCCTAACCCAATCTCTTTTCCCTTTGAGTTCTTGAAAAATTGGACAAACGAGCTCTGTGGCAATTGCTTCTAGACATGCCGTTTTCCCTGAGGTCATTGGCCATAACATTTCTCAAACCCTATGGCCCTAAAACTCAGGCTCCATAATGCATTTCTCTTTTTTTGTTTGTTTTTTGTTTTGTTTTTTTTTAGTGAGGCAATTGGGGTTAAGTGACTTGCCCAGGGTCACACAGCCAGTAAGTGTTAAGTGTTTGAGGCTGGATTTGAACTCAGGTCCTCCTGACTCCAGGACCGGTGCTCTATCCACTGTGCCATCTAGCTGCCCCTATAATGCATTTCTCTTGATGGTGAAATGATTCAAAGAACCATGATGGATGGAGATTGGGGCACCTTCCTCCTTAACTAAGCTAATTAAAGTTGGATTGCAGACTTTTAGATAAAGCAAGGGAATTTTCAATCAAAATGGCAGCATAAAAGTTCTTAGAGGAGGCCCCCTTCTCCCACAAACCACTTCAGCAAAGTTATAAAACTGCCCCAGAAGGAAGAATAGTAAAGAAAGCCAAGGAGAAACTACTCAAAGTTCCTCCACCCAGTCTAGGAATGCCCAAGATGACCAGAGATAGATGGAAGCTGAACACAGACAAACCAGGGGCAGCAGAAGTCACAGCTGCCGGGGAGGCTGTAGTAAGCGGAGCAGCGGGGTATGGGAATAGGAGCTGAGTGGCTGAAGAGACACCCTAGGAGACAGGTCTGGCAATACTCAGGCAGCCCAGAAGCCAAGCAACCCTAATTCCAGGAGACACAGCACCTGGACTGAGGAGTCCAGTAGAAAGACTGCTAATACCACAATAGAGGAAATTCAAGTGGAATCCATTAGGGCCACAGCAAGGGAGAGAGCTAGCTCCTAGGTGGGGAATGTGAAAGGAGAAAGAGTGAGAGATGGACTGAAGTCAACACCAGAGCTGAACCTCCAAGAGGCTCAACCAAAAGACAGAGATGCCTGCAGAAAGCAAGGCCTGGTGCCAGCCACCATATCCAGAATGGCTATGACATCGAGAATATAAGGGGGGAAAACCCCAGCACCAAATGGATTTACAAGAAAATGCTGTCAAATATTAAAAGAGCAATTGGTGAGTTTTTTTTTTAAAAGGAGAAGAAGAGAAGAATGAAAAAGCATCAAAAATACAGAAGAAAACAGCATGAAGTTCTGAAGGGATCACAGACAAGAAAGGTGGTATTGGTACAACCATGTTAAATTTGATGTGTACCTTAAAAAACCCAAGCTACATGTGATCAATTATATCTTACATTATTCTCTTTTTTCTGTCCTTCTTTGTACATGAAAATATTCAAATTTGTTCATGATGATCAATTTCAGAATAAAAATAATTTAAGAGGGGCAGCTGGGTGGTGCAGTGGATAGAGCACTGGCCCTGGATTCAGGAGTACCTGAGTTCAAATCCAACCTCAGACACTTAACAATTACTAGCTGTGTGACCCTGGGCAAGTCACTTAACCCCAATTGCCTCACTTAAAAAAAAATAAAAACAAATAGGTTTCAAAAAAGAGAAAAATTGCCACAAACAATAAAAAGTTCAGAGGGAGCCGCAGATAAATAGGACCGCTCTGGAACTGTGTTAAGTTTTCTGTGTGGGTATGTGTGTATGCATACACACACACACACACACACATACACATATGTAAGTATAGTTTTGCGATATAGCTTTGAGATGGCATATGCAATTCTTTCTCTGTTCTTTGAATATGGAAATGTCCATTAATGTCTGTCAAATTCAGAATAACTACGTATGTACATGCATACATATGTATGTATGTGTGTATATATATATATATATATATATATATATATGTACATAGAGAGCAGAAAAGAAAGAGTGAGATAGTTAAAAAGAATTCTCTGGTACTGTTGGATGGGAATTTTGTTGTTGTTAGGAAGAATGATGGGGCTCCTCCCCCATACATCATGCAAATGCATCATGGATGGATTTTTCTCTCTTTGAATATGGATTTGAATTCCCCTCTGTTCCCACTTTTTCTTGGCCAAACAGCTCAAAGCTCCAAAAAAGACCTTCTTTAAATCTGGACTGAGAGGTGAAGGAAGATACTACATCATCCATTCATACCTTGTCAATAAACAACCCACCACATACCAAAGCATGGGTCTCCCTGTCAATAGCAAGGATAGATCAGTAAGGAGATGTTTAATGATCAGGTGGACTTCCAGATACAAATGAACAACGCATAGGAAAGACCAACCTTTAGCTCTTGGAAAGTGGTGGGAGGGCATATAGTCTAAAAAAAATATTATAGAAACAACTTCAACCATTCAACAGGGAAGTTCTGAGAAGGTGTGAAAACAGAAGGAAAATAAAAGACTTCCAATTGATTCACCAATGTTCAGGGATACCAGAAAAGAGAGTGGGAAGATGAGAAGCTAAGAGTTAAGGATTTGTGTCAGCTGACAGTGAATTCAAGAAACCAAACCTTATTAAGGTCAACCAAAGGAATATATTCATGAATCTTGCATCCCTGATCTAACCACTTCTCCTTACAATCCACAGCATGGCATGGTTGAATATAGACAGTGAGCAAACTGGTCTTACACCCCAGAGCCACAGTTTTTGGTCCAGAAATGCTGTCCTTTAGGGGCTCCCCTGAATTCAACCCTGAGAGTTCTGCCAGATTGGTTCGTGCCATTGAGCCAAACTGGGCCAAGCTAGCATAACTGTGTGCCCCAAGGACAAGAGGACCAAATGCCATTGAGAGTGAATGATGTCAGGAGAGAAAGTGAGCAAGAAAGAGACAGAAACCAGCCTTAGGCATGGTTCTATTTAAAGCAGAAAATTAAAGGGTATATTTTATACATATTTTGGCATAGTTATAAAGACAAAGGAACATATGACCAAGTAAAAAGAAATGACCATTCATTTTATTCTTTTTGTTTCTCCCCAATAATAATTAACTTAATAATTTAGTTAACACTGGCATTTTGTTAAGTGAAGTTCAAAGTTATACAATTCTTTGGGGGTTATTCATTTCAGTATTCTGGGCTTCCATTTCCTCATCGGAAATGAAAGAGATGGATGAAATTATCTCCAAGGTCCTTTCCAACTCTATAATGTTAGAATTCAAAGGTTTCTTCTCTCATTTCAAAGTGTCTGGTGAAAGCAGGTTGAATGATGTAGTCACCACTGAATGATTTCAATACTAATCAGTCTACTATTTTTCATCTGTACCTTTAGATTGGGTGTGGGGCTGGAAGAAGAAAAAAGGCAAAAAAATGGCAGAGAGAAGAAAGAAAAATGTGTTTTTTGCAATATGGAAAGTCATCTATTATCCAAATATGACCCCCATTTTCCTCCATTCACCATTACTTCCTTAAATACTGCTTCAAATCACTGGACAATAAGACAGAAAACTTGGCTTTTCATCCTGGCTCTGCCACTAACTGCTTGCATGACCTTGATAAGTCATACAATCTTTTGGAGCCTCAGTTTCCTCCATCTGTAAAATGAAAGGATTGAAATGAGAGAATCTTGAAAGTCTCTTCCAAGTCTACATCCTATAACTTCAAGATAATGATTTCTCAAAAATGTAGTTTATACTTCCTGTCTCCTTTTAATCACCTCTCTATTCAATGTTTTTCAATATGGCTATGACTATTCAATAAAACTGTTCTCTTAAACCTCTCCAATCATTGACCTCCTAATGACCAAATCCAATGGCATTTTTCCAGTCCACATTCTCCTTGATTCTCTTACTCCATTTTTTACTATTGTCTCAGTGCAGCTTCTTGAAATCCTTTTCTCCTTCAGTTTAGGTGTCATAACACTTTCTTGGTATGGTATCATAGAGCTATAAATCTCCAGTTCTCTGACCAGTCTTCTTTCTCCTTGTTGTTCAGTAATGTCATATTCTTTGTTACCCCATTTGGGGTTTTCTTGGCAAAGATACTGGAGTGGTTTGTTACTTCCTTTTCCAGTGGTTATTTCCTACTCCAGTTCATTTTACAGAGGAAGAAACTGAGGCAAACACGGTTAAGTGACTTGCCCTGGGTCATGTAGCTAGTAGTGTTTGAGGCCAGATTTGAACTCAGATCCTCTTGACTCCAGGCCCAGTGCTCCATCCATTGTACCACCTGGCTGCCTTTCTTTCTCCTTAACAGGTTGCTACTCAACTATCATGTCTGTGTATTTGGCTCTTTTTCCGTTGAACTCTTTCTACTGCTGAACACCCTCATTTTCAATGGTACCTCAAACTCAGAAGTCCAAAAAATAAACTCATTCATCTCTCCTCCAATCACTGTCTCCTATCTCTTTTAATAGCATCACCATATGCCTAAACCTCCAGGTGTGAAGCCTTGGTGCCATCAATGATTCAATCATATTCCACAGTGTCATAACTGTGTGTATATATACAGAAATAAGAATGTCCCAAAACTCAATGTCCCAAACTGTTCTTAAAGGGTTAAAAATTAAGACTGGGGCAACTAGGTGGCATAGTGGGTAAAGCACCGGCCCTGGATTCAGGAAGACCTGAGTTCCAAATCTGGCCTCACACTTGACACTACTAGCTGTGTGACCCTGGGCAAGTAGTGACAACAACTTCAGCCAGTCCCCCATTGCCCCACCAAAATAAATAAAATAAATAAATAAAACTACACTAAGATTTGGGAACTCTCTCTTTCTCTCTCTGTTTCCTTCTGTCTCTATATATGTATGTTTGCATGCATACATGTATGTATATATACATATACAAATATATACATGCACTTATAAATAATACACTAGATGGTGCAGTGGATAGAGTACTAGGCTTGGCTTCAGGAAGACTCATCTGCATGAATTCAAAATCCAACCTCAGATACTAGCAGTTGTGACTGTGGGCAAATCACTTAGCCCCATATGCTCAGTTTCCTCACCTGTAAAATGGTTGGAGAAAGAAATTGCAAACTACTTCAGTGCCTTTGCCAAGAAAACCCCAAATAGGATCAGGAGAGTAAATTACAACTAAAGCTACACAAACCAACAAAAATGTGTACATACACACTTGTGTATAGTATACTTTTGTATAAAAGCACACATATATTTGTAAAGATCCATATATGTTTTTGTGTGTGTGTATGTCCATTTTCACCTTTCTGCTTTATCCTTATTTCTCCTTATTCTGATTAAAGCATTCTGGACTCCAGACAAAATAGACTATTTCTTCTTCCCCAAAGACCACCTCTCTGACTTTATTTCCCACTTCTATGCCTTTATTTCTGTTATTCCTTCTGCCTAGATTTCCCTTCTTTATAGAGATTCCCACCATCATTCACAAGCCAGTTCAAATCTTGTCTTTCACAAGAAAACTTCTTTAACTCCTCCAGTTGTGGAAGGCCTCTATGCAACCTTCTGTGTTCCCACATCATTTTCGCTCACCTCTTATATATCCCTGTGATCATGTTCTACCTATTTATTTGTGCACATTTTTCCTTCAATCTCCTTGAGGGTAAGGTTCTGTTTTGTTTGTGTTCTTATCACCATAAAGCCTAGTATTCCTCTTGCATATGTAGGCATTAAATACACATTTGCTGAATTGCCTTCATTCCAGGGAATTGTTTTAAAAAGCGAACAATTTCAGCCATGTCCAGAGATCAACTGATTTAGCCTATTGTCTATGTACAATGACAAATAATGTCGTAGTCGTGACCTTAGGCCCTGAGAGATCCTAAAGTACCATGGGAATATTCAACATGGTTTACTGTATTATCCACACATTGGTAACTCGAAGTTAATTAGCACTGACAATTAACCAGAACATTTCATTCTCCAGAAAGCTATATATAGATCAGCTGTTCTCAAAGTGTGGTCTGGGAACCCCTTTCTGGGGGTTCACAAAGTCAAAAATATTTCAACAATAATACAAATATGTTATTTGCCTATTAAACTATACCTCCCTTTTCCAACTACACATCCGTGTGAAGCTAGATTGTCTTCATATACTTCAACCAAAACAATGTATTGCAACACATTGAATGAAGAATCAAATATGAGACTCCAGATGTTTTCTATTAAGCCAGACATTAAAGGGATTTGCAAAACTATGTAAAACAATATTACCCTTCTCACTATTTCATTTAAAATGCAGTATTTATCTTAATGTGTAACAGTGCTGTGCTCACAATAGGTGCTTACGAAATGCTAGTTGACTGACTTGATTTATTATTGTTATTTTTAATGAATAAACAAATATTTTTAAATGTATCCATTGTAACTTCCAATACAGTAAATATCAATATGTATAACTCACATAAACAAAAGCTCTTTGGGACTCCTCAGTAATTTTTAAGTTTGTAATGGATCTTGAGACCAAAAAGTTTGAGAATCAGTGCTATGGATAAATGGGAGTTTGCTACAAAGGGTTTGGTCATGGGATGGTTTGGGGTTTTGTTTTTTAAAAATACTTTTGTTTGGTTTTTGCTCACAACACAAATTCAACAAATTGAAAAATAGGTGTATAGTAGATACCTTCATAATCTATAAACAGGGACTCTTTGAAGGAACATTTGGGATGTTTTAAAGTCAGGCACTAAATTCACTCCACTTCCTGAAAATTAAAACAAAACAAAACAAACAAAAACAAAACGTGAGTCCAGCCCCAATGAGATATTTGACTTCACCAGGAGAGATCCTGCAGAAGGGCCTTAGACTGTTTCAGTATTATTTTCCCACATTTCCTATCATTGGTTCTTTTTTTTTTTTTTTGTGAGGCAACTGGGGTTAAGTGACTTGCCCAGGGTCACATAGCTAGTGTCAAGTGTCTGAGGCTGGATTTGAACTCAGGTCCTCCTGAATCCAGGACCAGTGCTTTATCCACTGCGCCACCTAGCTGCCCCGCATAGGTTCTTCTTAAAGGCAAAAGATTTTTCTATGTCCCCATTCTAACAGCCTGGAATTCTTTCTTGGTTGTCTAATTTCTCTGAAGCCCAAAGGCAGAGACTCAGGACGCACTTCACACAGGTCATTGAATCACAGACAACTGTAGGATGAAGGCACGTGCAAATAAAAGAAGCCCATGGGGAAATGCAGTAGCTGAACCTCAGGATTCTTCCTGGTCTCCTTTAAACTTCAGCTTCCTGCTCTAAGTTGTTTTTAATGACTACTTTCAATGCAAAAATTGCATTTGGGCTTTAAAGCAGGAGAGTCATTAATAGTACTCTAAGCCAAGAGGATCTACCTGGAAAAAAGCCTTGAATGAGTTTAATAGCATTTTTTTTTAGGTGAGAGAAAGGTATATAAAAAGCATCCTGGCACACATAGACAGAAAACAAACCTGGGAAATCTGCAATATCACAACATTAAGGTAGAGTGTGATGGATGCCGGGTAACCTTTGGAGAACTTGTATAGAGAAGAGGTGATAAAATAAATTATTTTTTAAAAAATAATTTCACTGGATCATAAATCTAGAGCCGAACAGAACCTCAGAGGTCATCTAGTCTAATCCCCTAATTTTACAGATGAGGAAACTGAGGCTCAGGAATGTTATATGGCTTGCTCAAGATCACATAGGTAATAATCATCAGAATGAGGGGCAGCTAGATGGCACAGTGGATAGAGCACCAGCCCTGGATTCAGGAGTACCTGAGTTCAAATCCAGCCTCAGACACTTAACACTTACTAGCTGTGTGACCCTGGGCAAGTCACTTAACCCCAATTGCCCCTCAAAAAAAACCCCAAAAAACAAACAAACAACAACAAAAAATAATCATCAGAATGGTGGTTAATAACTGCATAAAGGATTGCTACACCTTACTTTTTTGGCTTAATGATATGTAGTAGAGAGAGTTTTAGGCTCAGGACTCAAAATCTGAGTTTGGCTACTAAATAGTTGTGTGAATTTGAGGAAGTGACCCATCTGTAAAATAAATCAGTTGGAATCAATTTCAGTTTCTATGGTCCTTTTCACCTCTAAGAATATGTGTATATGCACATGCATGTGTATTATATAGATATATATATACATACATATATATACACATATACATGTACATATATATACATATATATATATATATGATAGAATTATATATGCCTTTGAAGCTGACCATCTCCCATTTCTGCATCTTTCTGGTTCTTTCAGACACCTTTTCTTCCCTATGCCATTCCTAGTAACCATCTAGAACCACAGTACCTTCCTATCAGAGAGGATGACTTCAGATAAACTCATTCAATTTACTGTGTTGATGACATATTTCATTACTTCCAGAGATAACTGCGTCTTAATAAATCAGTGTTCAATAAATATTTGTTATATGAATGAATGAGTGGAGTTTTGTGGAGACAAAAAAAAAGTCCCTAATGAAAGAATAGATGGTTGAAAAGAGAAATGCTTAACCCAGAGGTACAGTAGAAAGCCCAATGGAGTGGGAACCAGAAGACCTGGGTCTCAGTTCTGCTTCTGCCAAATGTTGAAGTAAAATGCCCAATAAGTCTTTTAAATTCTTGGGAATTCTTAGATGAGAAGGTATTTGGGAAACTCATCCAGCCTCTGTTTTCTCATCTCTTCTCTCATCTGTAGAGGGAAGGGGTTGGGCTCAACATTTAAACTTTAGCTCTAAGATTCTATGCTTCTCCAACAGTGGGGCATTCAAACACCAGAACATCTGAGTTATAGAGATTTTGGAAAGGAAAGAGGGAAGTCTTCTCTTGAGATCCCTTGAATCACAGAACACCCACTCTGCCCGTACAAGGACAGACAAATCATTTCTGCAAAATCCACTGATCCACTTCCTATTAAAATCCTCCAAAAATCCTTTCACCTCCTCCCTGCCCTACAGTAACATACCATACCTAATGCTCTCTTGAAACTAAAAACAGCCATTTATTAGCCTTTCCTAAATGCCTCCCACACACATAAACCTATATATTAAGTTACAACCTTCTCTCCTACTTAGCCACAGATTTCCTTTTAATATCCTGGCTCCCTGTTGGTGCTGACTATATTTCTATTAACTAGAAGAATTTAGGTCTTCAAAAAAACATTAACAACCCCCTGAAAGCAATCTCAGAAAATACAGAAGGGTGACAGTTTACCTGGAAAAGAAAACATGGCAACTAAAGAGATAAGTCATTCATTTTATTTATTTATTTATTTATTTATTTATTTTGGCGTGGGGCAATGGGAGTTAAGTGACTTGCCCAGGGTCACACAGCTAGTAAGTGTCAAGTGTCTGAGGCTGGATTTGAACTCAGGTCCTTCTGAATCCAGGGCTGGTGCTCTACTCACTGTGCCCCCTAGCTGCCCCCTAAGTCATTCATTTTTGACGTGGGGAAATTATTGGACATGTGGTAAATCATCCACTTAGTTACCAGCAGAGTACATGATAACAATTAAGTCACATCTAAAAATTCTATGAAAGACAATGAACCATTTTTGGATGGGGAGAGCTCTATAAATCCCTATAAACACATAGCTTTCTCCTAGCTGAGTATCCAGCCAACAACCTTTGCCATACATATTAGCACCTAGGCACACAGTGGGCACTCAAATACCCATTGGATGATGAACATGTCTGAATTGCCATACTTGGCTTTCCTTGGACCGTGTACTGGGCAGCATCTGTAGAATAAACTGCCAGAAAGAAAAATCTTATTTCTGACTAACACTGAGAATTCCTAGTGTGAACCCAAGTTATTCTTACTTCATGTCTTCATATCAACAGTCATCTATCTCATAATTGCAGAAAACTACTATCTCACTAGAGTGGAAGGATTAAAGAGACTTGAAAATGCTTCTAAATTCTCATCTGGAACCAGTCCAACAATCATTTGTTAAGTGCCTACTGTGTTCCAGGCACCTTACAATTACCCAGATGATCCAGAGCCAGGACCTCCAGAGACTGGGGCAAGAGGGAGATAAGATTAAGAAGAGATGGAGGAGTTCTAGGGGAGAAAAACCACAAGAATTAACTCATAATTCAATCTATTTAGTAAAGATAAAAAGGTCAATGGCTAGAGGCAAGCCTGACTATAGTACAACTCAAAGTCACAAATTCATTCTTTTTTTCATTTGGAAAGTATTGAATATGTGTCAGAAAATAACAGCTTTAAGCACTTTCCTCACAACAAGATTCTGACAAAGGCAATGCCAGTAGCAGCAGCAGCAGCAGCAGTAGTAGTAGCAGCCTTGGTGGTAGTGGTGGTGATAGTAGTAGTGGTGGTGGTGGTAGTAGTAGTAGTGGTAATAGTAGTAGCAGCCTTGGTGGTAATGATGGTGGTGGTTGAAAAGAGAAATGCTTAACCCAGAGGTACATATAGTAGTAGTAGTAGTAGTAGTAGTAGTAGTAGTAGTAGTAGTAGTAGTAGTAGTAGTAGTGGTGCTGGTGCTGGTGCTGGTGCTGGTGGTGGTAGTGGTAGATGTTGTCATAGTAACTGACATTTATTTTATCACTTTAAGATTTACAAAGTGTTTTATAGACATCTCATTTGATCACTGTAATCCCATGAGATAAGTATTCCAGTTATTATTAATATCTAGCATTTAAATAGCCCTTTGAGGTTTCCAAAAGGCAGTTATGTGGTATACTAGATAGAACTCAGGGCCTGGCGTCAGGAGAACATGAGTTGAAATCTGGCCTCTTCTGACACTTCCTAGCTGTGTGACTCTGGGCAAGTCACTTAATCCTGTTTGCCTCAGTTTCCTCATTTGTAAAATGAGCTGGAGAAGGAAATGGCAAGCCACTCCAGTACCTTTGCCAAGAAAGCCCCAAATGGGGTCATGAAGAGTTAGTCCTGACTGAAACAACTGAACAACAACAAGTCTTGACATGTAGCTAAAATCTTGAAGTGTTTCCCACTTCTAGGCCTATAGACAAAAGTTGGCTATAAAGAATGTCCCTAAGTGAATCTCCAAATGTGGTCATGAAAAGTCAGACTGGATGAAAACAACTGAACAACAACAAACAACATTAAGGTCTCCAAAGCACTTTACAAATATTATCTCATTTGATGCTCACAACATCTCTTATTATTACCTTTATTTTACAGATGAAGAAACTGAGGCTGACATGGGGTTAAATGACTTGCCCAATATCACATGGCTGGTAAGTGACTGAGTTTGGATTTGAACTCAGATCTTCCTGACTCCAGCACTCTATCTACTTCACCACCTATGTTATCCCTATTTTATCATAAGAGCATAGATTCAGAGCTGGAAGAGACCTGAGGGAATCTCTAGTCCAACCCCTTCATTATACAGTTGAGGAAGCAGGTTCACAAAAATTAAGTGACTTGCCCAAGGACACACAACTAGCAAAGTTCAGAGCCTTGTTTCAAAGTTTGCTCTTCTTACTGGAAAGCCAGCGCTCTTTTCACCAAACATTACTACCACATCTCCAAAATCTCCTATTACTTGTACTTTTGCTCAAACCTGTAATTGAGGCTAAAGGAAGTTGGAGGAAGGTGGAAAAGTATACAGCAGTGTTACAAGGAGCTTGGCCCAGTTCCCTGAACTTCAGTAAATGAGTCTAGGAGCCGGGGTGGTGTCACGAGTTTGAAATAAAACTCTAAACATTGGTATTTGGATTTGCTGAGGGTTTCCTCAATCACTAAACCTTCCAGAGTTCAACCACCCAAACTTGGCCACTTGTTTACGAGCCAAACATCTGTAGCAATTAAGGCAAAGCAGCACAAAGAAAACAGCTCAGGGAAGCACACAGATTACTCCCATAGCACTCCCTGGCCTCTCTCTTGCCACTTGGGAAAACTTTCTGGACTTGCCTTGTTTCTGTATAAAACCTCTGCAAACAAGAGCGATTCAAAGTGCAACTCAGGGATGGCTCATGAATGGGTGGATGGATGGATGAATGAGTGAATTAATGAATGAGTAAAAGAAAGAAAAAAGTTAAGTTCTTACTATGTGCCAAGCACTGGGCTAAGTATGGAGAATACAAAAACCAAAAAAAGTTGGTAGACCTTGCCAGTGAAAGCTACTGAGACTTCATTCTTCACGCCTCACTAAATATAGCAATTTTAGGCTCAGAAAGGATCCTCTTTCTCTCAACTAAGAGCTGAAGTCACACCAGTTAAGATTCCAAAGTTAAATTATGATTACATGGAGATTCTAAATGATTCAGAACACAGCCCTTTGAAGAGCTCCTCTCTTGGAATCAAAAGACCACACAACTACACTTTACTTTTTTTTTCTTTTAAAAAAAAAAAGGTCCTTGCAAAGTAAATCATATTTCCTTCTCTTTGGACACCAAAACATTGTCATTATAGATCAGTGTACACCATGAAGTGATACTCTTCAGCATTACAGAAAAAAATGATAAATCACCCATTTCCAAGAACTGAGTAAGGAAATTGAAGGGACTGCCATAGTCCTGTAGCATCTTTATGGAAAACCTTATAATTAAAAGTCAATGGGGGGGGCAACTAGGTGGCACAGTGGATAGAGCACCGGCCCTGGATTCAGAAGGACCTGAGTTCAAATCCAGCCTCAGACACTTAACACTTACTAGCTGTGTGACCCTGAGCAAGTCACTTAACCCCAATTGCCTCACCAAAAAAAAAAAAAAAAAAGTCAATGGGGCCAGCTAGGTGGCACAGTGGATAGAGCACTGGCCCTGGATTCATGAGGACCTGAGTTCAAATCCGGCTTCAGACACTTAACACTTACTAGCTGTGTGACCCTGGGCAAGTCACTTAACCCCAATTGCCTCATACACACACACACACACACAGAGTCAATGGAATGATTTTTGCCTCCAGGCAGTAACATTTCTCCTAAGAACAGAAAATCTTTACTATCACAAGTACTGGCTCTGGTTTACACAGTTGGAGAGAGTTACCAAATGGCTTTCTGAAGGTCATGGTCAGAGGCTTCTTTTACTCTTCTAAGTAAAAGGAAGGCATTGCTTCATTGTGGGGCTCTCATTTGGCTGGGGATAGCATATCATTTATTTCAGAGTGCGCTCAACCACAACTTGATTTTCAGAAGAGTTACTTCTTTTTTCTACCTTCTCGGTCTCTCTTCCAAATGTACAATCTCTCCCACCTCCTCTGGCACACCCTTCCCTGCTCCCTGACTAGGAGGAGAGGGTGATGAGGAAGACAGCTTTATTTCATAGATCTCCAAGTGCAGCTAGTTTGAGTCACTGGACAAAGATTTAGGATTTCAGTTCAGTCGTTTTTCACTCTTCAGGACCCCATTTGGGGTTTTCTAGGCAAAGATACTGGAGTGGTTTGCCATTTTCTTCTCCGGCTCATTTGACAGATGAGGAAATCGAGGCCAACAAGGTGACTTGCCTGGAATCACACCGATAGTAAGTATCCGAGGCCAGGGAGATGAGTCTTCCTGACCCTAGGTCCAGTGCTCTATCCACTGAGCCACCTAGATGCCCTAAGAGTAAGGATAGTGAGAAAGAAAAATCATGATTGATTGCAATCAGCCCCGCTTAAGGACCAAAGGCTCTCTTTAAATAGACTTTACCTGATGTATAGCATGTGTATATATAATAAATTTACATATATTATATATCTCCTAAAGTAATAATATAGTTCCCATTGATAAAAACTTGTTTTAAGATTTACAATTTACTTTTCTCAGAACATTCCAGTGAAATAAGGAGATTATGATTATTCCCATTTTATCGATTTCACCAAGGAAGGTAATACTCAAAATGAAATGATCACACGGTCTGATAAAGAGTAGAGCTAGCATCTGAATCTAGGTCTCTTAGCAGGGTTCCTTGACCCTTGAGACACAGGCAGGGCATTGGACTAGATGGAGGTAGCTTCTATGATTGGGCACCTAGATGGCGCAGTGGATAGAATGCTAGGTCTGGAGTCAGGAACACTCATCTTCCTGAGTTCAAATACCACCTCAGATATTTATTAGTTGTGTGACTCTTGGCAAGTGCACTTTTTACTACAGTTTCCTTATTTGCAAAGTGAGCTGGAGGAGGAAATGGCAATCTACTTTCCGTATCTTTGCCAAGAAAACACCAAATTGGGTCATGAAGAGCTGGACATGACTGAAATGACTAAAGAACAACAATGAATCCACATCCATTCAGTTGCCTCCCCATGTGGAATCGTAGTTGAATTCCAAATTGTTCTTGGGACGCATTGTGCAACACTTGTGTTTTCCTTATGCCAGATCTACCTCATAGACTCACAGAATCAGAGATGGAAGAGCCACTTATTCAAGCCTCCTCATTACACAGATAAAATTAAGGCCCAGAGATTGATGTAAATTGCCCAAGGTTACACAGGTAGCTAAGGAAAAGAGGCAGGATTTGAACCCAGGTCCTCTGATTCCAAACCTAGTAGTCCATCCTGCCCCTTTTAGTACTTAAAGGTCAGGAGTCAGTTGAGTCTACGCCAGCCTATATACATCTGTTTGTATGTGTGCATGTGTATATGTATGGATGTATTGTGCATGTGTGTATACATACAGAGTCTACCCTATGTGTATATATGCGTGGACATACATATGCATTTGTACAATATACATGTATGCACACATGTATTCATACATATATACCTACTTCTACCTATACCTGTGTGTGACATGTGCTCGTGCATTTGTGTGACATGTATATCTATGGGTATATCACGTGTGTGTATATGTATATGTATATAGGCAAAGGGAGTTCCAAAACTGGATTAAGCACAGAAGGTGAGCTGTGTTCTTTGAAATCGCAGGATCACAGATTTAGGACTAGAAAGCACCTTTGAGTTTATTTAGTCCAGTCCCCTCTTTGTACAAATGATGAGAGAATAAAGACATTGGGGAGAGCAATGACTCACCCAAGATCACACAGAGACTGGGTTGTCTGATTTCAGATTAAGTACTCTCTCCAATGCACTGTAACTAGGTTCAACATGAGGCCAGGAAAGAGGTACAATTCAGGATGTTTGTACCAATCAGAGCCATAATTACTACATATGGAGCCCATAAAAACATAAGTGACGAAAGGTGAGGAGAGGAAGAGGAGGGCTTACCACTGAGCCCTTGATAACTCCAAATAGGGAAATGCTCTGAAATGCTCCACTGTGGTTAACTTTTTAGTACAATCCCCACAACATTCCCAAAGGCATTTTTCCAAAGCCCAAGAGCCCCCATGGTAGTTGCTTCCAGACACACCCACAGTTAACATCATTATTAGCTGGTTGCACAAAAACACGGTGTTAGACAAAACGGGGGTGGGGGGAGGGAGGGAGTTTCAGGTGTTCAGGTACAATGATATAATGGAGCTTCCGGATTTTAAAATAGTATTTGTTTATAATGTCTTAATGGTATGGTGCAATGACATTGGACAGACAACTTTAGGGAGAGCTTGCCTGTTCTGATTCCTTTCAAAAGCCTGCAATAGAATTTCTATAGCAGGAAGGAGCAGCCAACAGCAGGGAGATGAGGGCAATTAGTGAGCTAGCCTTCACCTGGAAAGAAGATAAGCCTGACCTATTATCAGGAAGGCATGTGGCTTGGCTTGGGTTGTTGTTTTTTCCAATGGTGGAGATGGTTTTACATTTATCCAGTCATTTTACCTGATTTAGTTCCCCTTATAACCAAAGTCAAGAATAAGGGCAGCTAGTGGATAATTGCCCAGGCTTACACATACAGTCAGTGGTCAAGTGTATAGTCTACAGCCATGGACCACAACTTTGGGAATGAAACCTAGAATGTGGGTTTCATTAGATCACCATTCTATCCACCTAAATGAACCAGTCCACAAGAAAGATTACATCATAGTCAAAACACTGGGTACAATTTAAGGAACTAAATTTTCAGGGCAAAATACACACATACACACACAGAGAGAGAAAACTTCTATAAATACAAGCTGGGAATTGAGCAAGGCATTTTTCTCCTTTCTGTACAATTTCTGGAAATTTTTAATTGAAACCACTCAAAAACACTAGAAAAAACTTCCTCTTTCCCATAACAAGCTAATATATGCTTGATGATATACCCACACCTGAGGCCTTATTACAAAGATGTGAGCTCTTGAGGAATAATCTGCCCAATTTTCTACTTGGCCAACAAGAAGCAGTAGATACCAGTTAGCATTTATATAGATTTGCAAAGCACTTTACATACATGATCTCATTTGATTGTCACAAAAACCCTGTAAGGTAGGTATTACTAATAGTCCCATTTCACATATGAGGAAACTTCATCCAGAAAGGTTAAATGACTTGCCAAGGGTCATGCAAGTATGTGAGGTAGGTTTCAAATTCAGGTCTTTCTGACTCCTAGTTCGACATTCTATTCAATCGGGGTACCTAGCTGCCTCAAGGATTAAAATAAAACCAAAGAAAAAATTTATTTGTACAGTATGCATTTCTTTAAGCAATAGGATTAATTTTAATTTCCAAAAGCAAAAGCAGGACAAAAAAAGCATAGGGATGACACTTGATACTTAAATTTTGTTCCTGAATCATTTCTCTCACACCAAAGTTATTTCTTTTTGGGGGGAGAGGGGGAGGCAATAAGCGTTAAGTGACGTGCCCAGGGTCACACAGTTAGTAAGTGTCAAGTATCTGAGGCCAGATTTGAAAAAAGTTATTTCTAAACTCAAGCAAAAGAATATGAAGACCCTCCAGAGGATTTCTCCTCCCTTCCTCTGTCTCTCTTGCAGTCTCACCAGGACCCTGCCAAGTCCCATAGCCCACCCCTCAATTTAAAATGACAACCTTATGTTTTGTGAAATGGGCACCTTATCAACCTTTGTATATTAACTCACATGAGGTGGCTAGGTGGTGCAACAGATAGAGCTCCAGGTTTCAACTCAGGAAGATCTGAGTTCTAAGCCAGCTTCAGACACTTAGCAGCTGTGACCCTTCACAACTCACTTAACCCCTATTTGCCTCAGTTCCTCATCTGTAGAATGGGGACACATTGGAAAATGAAATGGCAAACTATTCCAATATCCCTGCCAAGAAAACCCCATAAACAAAAGTCACATAGAGATGGACATGACTAAATAACAAATATGAACTTCAGAGAGATTGGCTCTTTTAAAAAAGTATTCATATATATGTATATATATACATATATATGCATATATATAGCTTCCAATTAATCTCTAGAATTCATCTCCCAATAAATATATGTAATCTTATAAAAAAAGAATCACTTGTTTAGGAGATGGCTAAATTAAAAAAAATATATAGCTTTATTTGAATTATTAAAATATAAATAAAGGCTAGAGGAATAGAGTCCAGATGCGTACTAGAGAGAAACATAAATATTGATATTATACTGCTAATGAACATTATGTTTTTTTGGATACCGTCCCTCTTCTAGCTCTAATGTTCTGTGAATCCATGAATTTTCATTGCAGCAGATTTTGTGTTTCTTTTTTTAATTCTTAAATTACTCTTGCTAAAAGTCAAGTGACGAAAAAGTATATGAGGGGGCAGCTAGGTAGAGCAGTGGATAGAGCACCAGCCCTGGAGTCAGGAGGACCTGAGTTCAAATCCAACCTCAGACACTTAACACTTACTAGCTGTGTGACCCTGGGCAAGTCACTTAACCCCAATTGCCTCACCAAAAAAAAAAAAGTATATGAGGATTCCTGATTTCACAATTATAGGTGCATTTATATCTAACAATCAGAAAAATCTAAAACAATCTTCCTTCTCCATATTTCAAGCAGCAACTTGAAAGTTGAAAATGTGGCTGCTAATCATATATATATATATATAATATATATATATATATATATGCTACTCTGAAGTTTTCTAACAGAAAGGTTATCTATCTTCAAATGTTATTTGAACTTTTTCTTCATGGGACAGCTCCAGATTCCAATGTACCTGTCTCTGTCTTCCCCCTGACAAAGGGTCATCCCTTGTAAACTTCAGAGGGTCAGAGGATTTGGACTTATCAGCATCCTAGAAATATTCCCAAAACAGCAATGACTGGCAGCATCAGGAGCTGAAAACAAACTAGGCACACTTCAAAAAGGAAGCTTCAGAACTCTACAAGGACCTCAGCAGAAATGTATACTATATCTAAAAGAAACATCTAGGTTACTCCTTCAAAAAGACCTGCAGGTACTATAAATTATCTCCCCACCCCTGCATTGCCACATTTTCTCTAAACTTGAGCCTGATATCCCCTGGACTCTGTATATATTGGGGGAGAGTGTGTCATAGATATTTAGGGAAATGTCTGTCTAACATTGATGTGAACTGATAATCGATAGAGGAAATATACCAATGGGGGCTCATGAGTTATGGTACTGGAAACAATTCCCCCTAACCCCTTGAGGTTCCCTAGAACTGAGAGAGCAAAAGTAGCCAGCTGCCTTCTGGAGACCCAACCTACCAGTGCAATTGGGAGGTGAAATAGAAGCAACTTAACTGTGCTACAGGTAAAATAAGGAAATTGGACTAGATTATCTCTAAGTTCCCTTCTTTTTCTTGATTCTATGATCTGTACCACACCAAGAACGAAGAAACCACCTCACTGTTCCAAATGTTTCTAAGGTACTTTATAAATAGAATATCTGGTTTAAGAAAGCCATAATTGAACTATGCCTATCATTTAACCCACCTATGCCCCAGAAAAATTAGAGGAAAAAAGTCCATACATACAAAAAAAAATTATAGCAGGTTTTGGGGTTTTTTTGTAGTAGCAAAGAATTGGAAACCAAGGTGGGTATTCATCATTTGGGGAATGAGTAAACAAATTATAGCATGAGAATGTAATGTTCTGTAAGAAATAATGAAGAAGGGGGCAGCTAGGTGGCACAGTGGATAAAGCACCGGCCCTGGATTCAGGAGGACCTGAGTTCAAATCTGGCCTCAGACACTTGACACTTAATAGCTGTGTGACCCTGGGCAAGTCACTTAACCCCCATTGCCCCGAAAAGAAAGAAAGAAAGAATGAAGAAGATGGTTACAGAGAAACCTGGGAAGACTTCTATCAACTGATGAAAAATGAAATGAGCAGAACCAAGAAAACAATTTATATAATAACAATGTAAAGGAAAATAACTTTGAAAGCCTTAAGAACTCTGATCAGCAGAATGATGAACCATGATTTTGGAGGACTTATGATAAAATATGCTACCCACCATCTGAAAGACAGGTCCTGTGTGTGTGTGTGTGTGTGTGTGTGTGTGTGTGTGTGTGTGTGTGTACATATAGCAATGAGGGAATTTGTTGTGTTTGATGATACATTTTTGCTACAAGGATTTTGTTTTTCTTTTCAATGAAGGGAAGGGGACAGAAAATAGATTTTTGTTAATTAAAAGTTTTAATTTAATTTAATAAAAGAAAGCCTTAATATGATTTGGGGGCACAGAAATTTCCATGAGATAACTTTCTGCAATGGTTTTAGGGGGTTCAAAGTCAGTAGATTGGAACACTTTAGATTCTACCATATTTCCCTGTCTCTCCTTCTACAACATAGACCAAACTGTTGCTAAGATATCAGTATAGGAATTCTGTTGTGGTTTTTTTTCTCCTCTCATAGGAACATATTTCTAATTTTACGATAGGGCAAAATAATGTAATTGATCAACAATATCAAAGAAGTGGTATTTATTTTCTTTTTAAAGTGGTTCTTTCTTTCTTTCTTTCTTTCTTTCTTTCTTTCTTTCTTTCTTTCTTTCTTTCTTTCTTTCTTTTTTTCTTTTTAGTGAGGCAATTGGGGTTAAGTGACTTGCCCAGGGTCACACAGCTAGTAAGTGTTAAGTGTCTGAGGCCGGATTTGAACTCAGGTACTCCTGACTCCAGGGCCGGTGTTCTATCTAAAGTGGTTCTTTCTTAATCAGTCTTGTTTTAAGGTGAAAATACAGAGGATAACAGACAAAATTCTTTCCACAGAAAAACTGCTCATATTTGTCTACCATCACTGACCCAGCACCTTGAACTTAACCAGAGGTCTTCACCTGCTTTAAGAAAGCCATAGATTGATCTGACTGTGCCACCAGTCCAAAAAATTAGCTCTCTACCACCACTACCACCACCACAACAAAAGGGTATTTAAGCAAACTTCTTATATCACTTCTCTAATGAAAAGGAAGCATGGACATAGACTCTTGGCAAGTCTCTGAAAAAGAAAAGAAGCAAGAACTTCAAACCTGAACTCTCTTTTAAAAGGGGATCTTGGAATCATTATATGGAAATGTTCAGAGCTCTTCCAAACCTAGGCTTCTATATTCTGTGGATATGGGAAGTCTAATTTTCTACTGTTATATTTAGGAAAAACAAAAGTAGCATATCCAATAACTAAAATAACTATTATAGAGAATCCCATTCGCAGCTTTGGGTGTCTCTATAGATGGTATTAATCAATTCACAAGCATGCGTTCACCAAGAACAAATCTTGCCAATCAACCTTATTCCCCTTTTTTATGGTGTTACAAGATAGACAAAGGGAATATTTTAACTCTAATGTATTTTGATTTCAGCCAGTTATTTGACAAAGTCTCTCATAACATCCTTGTGGGCCAGATGGAAAAAATGTGGAATGAATGACACTGCAGTTTGCTGGCTTCATACCCTCTTGCTAAGCAAAGAGTATGGATTAATGAAGCACCAGAGCTAGAGTAAAAACTCCAGTGCTGTGTTACAAGGCTATGTTTTCCACCTTGTCCTAGTCAGCATTTCCACTAATGATTTGGATTAAAATATTTTAACAAATCTTCAGATGACTCAAAGTAGGTTGAGATAACAAACACTGGATGATAGAATCAAGATTCAAAACAAAACCATTACTGGAGGCTAGAAGAATGGTCATAAACAATGACATTTAATATTGAGAAATATAAAATCCTACAACTAGGTTAAATAATCAATAGCACTACCAAAAAAAATAATCAACAGCACAAATAAAGGATGTGAAAAAACAACATTCAACAGCAGTTCATGTGAAAAATCCTGGAACAGAGACGATCTTTTAAAAAGCAAAGAGTCGGTATTGAAGGGGTTCTGCAAAAACAGGAATACTAATATACTATCTAATGGAACTCTGAATTGGATCATTCTTGCAAACAATTTTGAATTATTCGCAACAAATGTCAATACACTTTGACTCAGAGATTTGAATGCCAGGCACGTACCCAAAGGAGGGCAATGACAAAAATAAAGGTCCCACGTGCACCAAAATATTTGTAACAGCATTTTTTGTAGTAACAAAGAATTAGAAATCAAGGAGATATTCAACGTATGGTCAAATTAGTGTTGTCATTTCAGTAATGCCTGACTCTTTGTGAGCCCATTTGAGTTTTTCTTGGCAAAAGGAAACTGAAGTGGTGTACCATTTCCTTCTCCAGTTAATTTTACAAAGGAGGAAACTGAGGCAAATAGGGTTAAGTGACTTGTCCAGGGTCACACAGCTAATAAGTGTCTGAAGCCAGATTTTAACTTAGGAAGATAAGTCTTCTTGACTCCAGGCCTGGCACTCTATCCACTATGCTACCTAGCTGCCCTAAATTAGTTGTGGATATGAATGTAACATAATACAACTGTACAAAAAAAAATCTTGTGAATATGATAAATCTAGAGAAGCATGAAAGACTTATATGAACTGATGCAAGTAAAGTAAACACAACCAGGAAAACAATATACATAATTACTAAGACAATGTAAATTGAAAGAAAAGTACAGAACAATAAAAATTAAATGCTATTAAATTATAATGACCCATCCTGACTCCAAAGAAAAGATATGAGAAGGCATTCCTTCCTTTTCTCCCCTCAGTTCTTTACAGAGGTGGGGAAACTATGAGTATGTAAAATATATATTGTAGATTATGTTGATGTGTTGGTTAGTTTTGTTAACTGTTTTCCCCCTCTGTTTTATCCTATATTTTAAGTGATGGTTCTCTAGGAGGATTCTTGGGGAGAGATAAAATGGGAAATATAGATGATATAAAAACAAAAGCTATCAATACACAAAAAAATATCTTTAAAGAAAAAGATCTGGGGGCATTACTTCATTGGATCAATATGGACCAAGAGTATAACAGAGCTGCTAAAATAAACAAAACAATAACAACAGAAAACCTATGTAACCTTAGACATCATACAATATAAGTACAGGGTAGTTGTAGTCCTACTCAATTCTTCACTGTTCAGACATCTAGAGTATTTTGTTCATTTATGAGCAACGTATTTACAAAGGGATATTAACAACTTGCAAATTAGAAAACTGGTGAGCTAGCTGTTCCATGTACAATAATATATCTTGCACAAGTAATTCCTCATAGCTGGAATGTACTCCCTACTCATCTCTACCTTATAAAATCTCAGGCTTCTTGCACAGCTCACATACACTAGGTTTTTCCTGATAATCACACACATACACACAGTTACTTAGGTTTATGTCATACCTCCACCCCTCACCCTCACCCTGCAGGACATAAACTCCTTGAATAGAAATGTTATTTTATTTTTGCCCTTATGCCCCCAGAGCCTAACACAGAGCCTCGAACATAGTAGGTGCTTTATACATGCTTGATAATTGAATCTAGGAGAGGTAGGGCAATTGGGTCTGAAAACTGTGTCATATTAGGAATGATTTAAGGAACTGGAGTGATTTAGCCTGGAAACTAGAAAATTTGGGGTGGGGGAGGAGGTGATATACTGAAGAAAAAAAAGACACAAGTCCAAGTATCCTACCACGTGGAAGAAAATGGAAGATAGAAGTAAACAGATTTCAGCTCCAGTGAATGAATGAAGTATTTATTAAGCATCCTGTTAAGAACTGCTTTGAGGGGGCAGCTAGGTGGCGCAGTGGATAGAGCACCGGCCCTGGATTCAGGAGAACCTCAGTTCAAATCTGGCCTCAGACACTTACTAGCTGTGTGACCCTGGGCAAGTCACTTAACCCCAATTGCCCCGCAAAAAAAAAAAAAAAAAAAAGAACTGCTTTGAGTGGTTGAACCAAATAACCACTAAAGTCCCCTCCAGAACCAAAAATCTTTGAGCCTCATAAAGGTCATGTTTATTCTTGATAAATTTCACTTTCAGGTATTCCTGTAGCTGCCAGATGCTGTACAGAATAAAGATTTCGGAGACAAGCTCTTCGGGGTAATGTTTCTATACAACCACACCACCTTCTCGTTCCTATTAGCTAATTCTCTGAAAACATTTTTATTTGTGTAAATATCTACCAAAACTATGTATCAACACATTCAGGTCCTAAGATAAGATCCCTAGGGTTTTGAAACAGTTCCCAGAGTGAATTGCTTATGGCCCATTTACCAATGAAGCCAGATTCAATAAGAAAGAACCCTGGAAGCAGTCCCTTCTACAGCTGATCTGCCCACAAGAAACCCTCCTTTTTAAAGGTGTGTCCATTATGTCCTCATTGTTTATGAGCCAAACTACCCCCCCCCCCCAAAAAAAAAAGCAGCATGGTTCAGTGGAAATAATTCTGGATTTTAAATCAGAGCAACTTGGTCCAAATCCTGGCTCTATTTGGAAACTTGAAATGTTGGAAAACTCACTTACTCTCTCTGGACCAGGGCTATAAAATCAGGGGATTAAATGAGCCCTGGAGTCCCTTCTAAGGCTAAATCTATACTTTTATCTTTAAATGTCTTCTTTGCATATTCAACTTAATTCTACCTGACAAACATTTTGAAGCACCTACTATGTGCAGGGCAGTGTGCTAGGCACTGGAGATACTTGATTAGAACAAGCAATGGTACCTGCCTTTTCAAGGAGCCTGCGTTCCACTGATGCCCCCATCACAGATCCTAAAAGATTGCAATTCTCCAGGTTCAATCAAAAAGTCACAAGAGATTTTACTCTCTCACTGTTTTAGCAAATTCAGTGTAATGATAATTCACAATGGACCTGAAGCTATGACTCAGAATGTTAGCATTTCTGAGACCTTAAGGGACCTCTCACTCATTCAATGCCATTTTGTAAGAAATGCCATCATATTCAGGCAGCAAAAATATTCATTGTTACCATTTTAGGAACATAAACCACAACAGGGTATCAAAGACTTTCTATGTTAATCAGTCACGTTGTTTTGATTCAAAAGCTCAATCCTGGGCAAAACCCCAAAACCTAGAAAGAAGCTTGGTCTTGTGACTGGGGATAAGGAAATTACAACTATGAATTATTAACCTCTGAAAGATTGTTCTCTTCTCAATTGTTATGTGAGGGGGGTAAAAACAGATTTCAATGAAGCTGTTAGGTTCCCATAAGGCTTCAATGGAAAAAGCATGGCAGCGCTACAGAAACGCTCAAGCAAGTATATTAACCAGCTCTCTCCGATTTCTGCTAGCTTGCATGCAAAGACCCAGAGTATAAGAGAAAGAAGGTGGTCCTAACAAAAGGGAAAAGCCAGGATTAGGGCTGGCATAAACCAAGAGGGTTGATCTCATCCCAAGGGCTACTGGAAACTTTCTATTAAAGTTTAAAGGTATATGCAATTGCTCTGGATGGAATGATATTTCCCAAAGGGGGATCTTCTTAGAAGGTCAGTTCCACTGAGCCAGAGACACCAGAAATGCACAATTCAAAATAGCTATTAGTGACTTCAGTGCTGAACTGCGGCCTCTGTGAACAGAGGCGTTGGCCTCTTCCACATGTCAGACCTTCCCAGTACACTTTTCTCCCACCCTCCCCCTTTACACCCCCTACCCCAACCTTTAATATCTGTTGTTCCTACATCAAGAGAGAGGCTGGAGCTATGAACAGCTGTTTGGTGGTGGCTGCTATTATAAGACAAATTGCTGACTGGTTTTTTTTTTTTTTTTTTTTGTGGAGGGGGTAATGTGGGAGTCATGAGATCCTTTGGGGAGGCAGCAGGATGAAAAACTTTGAGTAACTTTGAAAACCCTCATCTGAAAGTGATTAGGATCAAGTCTGAGCCAATTTTAAGAACAGAATTACACCAGGATGCTTGAAAGTGTGACCACATTAACACTAAACCTGTCTAAGAGCCATCAGTTTGGAAAACTATGAAGTGCACAGACCGCATGGGGTTCTTCACTGAGCTTACTGTCTATCCATCACTAGAAAAAGTTAGTTTCCCAGACCAGCCTGCTTTTATTGGCCAGCTACAATTTCTTAGTTAGCATATTATAACATGGAAAAAACTATAATGGGACTCATCTGCATAGTAAAAAAGGAGGTCACACATATTAGAATTCTCATATCCCATTATACAAAATCTGTCCCATCAGCAGATAAAGAGGCACACAGCATTTATTCCTTCTCCCATCACTATACCAGTCACACACACACACACACACACACACACACACACGTGCAGTATAGCAGTTCTGGGTACCCTCTATTTATGAGCCATTATGTAGCAAAGGGAAGAGGAGAATGAGAAGGTGGAAGGGGGTATGCAGAGTTCTGCCTAGTTGGCTTTGCTCCAAGCACCAATGGAAAAAGGTAGGGAAGAGGAAGCTCATTTCTGTCTTGGAGGAACAAGTTTCCCCTGCACCATGTCTCTTGGTCTAAGCTCCCAACAGGCTCGTGAGGAGGAGGGGTGGGGAGGGAAAGCAGGGTCAGAAGAGTAGGAGGGAGCCAGAGCATAGATTAGTGGAGAAAGGAGGTAGAGCCTAATTTGGCTGTACTCCCTCCAGCACGGCAGGTACATCAGACTAGCCTCTGTAGGAGCAATGAAGTCTTTTCCCTTCACCTGTGTCTTCCATCAATCTCCCACCTGAGCCACCTGACTTCCACAACCATCCTCTCTGCCATAGCCCATCCTGCCTGTTTTTGCTCTAGATGAAGGACATCAATGATGCTTTTACATATGTGCCCTCCCTGAGTGACTAAAGAGCACTCAGTTGCAATCTGGGGGTACTGGAAGAAACCAAACAATGAAGAAACTGAGTAAACCAGGGCCGAGACCCTGAAATGGATCAGAGTGGAGGAAATCACCCTTTTGTTTCCCAAAGAACAGTCAAGTTTGGATTCTAGCTTGACTGTGTGTCATTGACTTCAACCAACTACGTTGGCCCATTCACTGCTGGCTGGTTCCTCTTACCTACCAGATATGTAAACTGACACCTATCTTTTCCCAACTGTCCACTCTGACTCTCTTTGAATTATTATGATGCTTGAAATGATTTTTTAAAATTCAAAGACTCCCCCGCCCCAGCAGCACCATAAAAACCTGGTAGGAACCTTTAAAAACTACATTCTTCAGGGTAAATCTAAATGGTAAACAAACATTTCCTCATCATACCTCTCAGGACAAACAGTAAGACTATCTGAGCAAGGAACGAGATTTATAGGAAAACATCACTGGAGTGTGAGGTATGTTGGGTGTTGTAAATAGTTTAGATGTAGAAGGTGGGAGTCATGAAGGTTTGAGAAAGAAAGGGACACATGTAGGCTATCAAGTTGGGAGGAAAGGTCAGGAGGAGGATTCTTAAGCCCCTCCTCTCTTTGATGCTTCCCTGGAACTTCAGCCATACCAAAGGGAGATAGAAATCCTAAGAGAAAATCACAGCATAAGGGTATCCTTCCTTCCTAAGGCTGATACCTTCAAAGATCAAACTAGTACAACACTATCCAAAATATATGTGAGGAAGAAGAAAGATCTGGATACAAGCTGCTCTAATATGATCTTTGGGGGAGAAAAATTAAGCCTGACAGATTTTTATTCCCTTTTTAAATAGGTTATTAGATAAATTACTTTATTCTCACATCTCTCCCTCCCTTCCCCCTCCCCTCTCATTGTATATGCTCAACCAAAGTAGATAATGTATCCATCCATTTGCTTACCATGAACTTAGTGGGGAGAGACTGAGAAAAAGAGGGAAAAAACCACTTCTCTTTTAGGTGTTAATGATTATTTTTTTTCACACATCAAACAATGTAAAGGATTATATTCAATTTGATGTATTTAAACATGACTACCAGCCTTTTTCAACTTTGCCCCTACAGAAAGTTCTAAAAAGAATGACACATCTGTTACTATTGGACTGGTTTCCAGTGTATGAAACCTAACCAAAGAAAAATACATATTCACAAACATTTGGGAAATGTATGCACCACTCATAGTCTGCAGACCTTTACTCCAGCTATTATTTATGTGAAATCATCACTAACTAAAACCATACTACACAGATATTAACAGCTGTTGGAAGTACAGAGCCTATCCCTGCTTTATGGTTTGGGGTGGAAAAGGAGAAGCATTAAAGTACTCATTGCAAATAACAAAAGTAAAATATTACTTTTCCCATGACAGACCTAATTCTTTCCAGAATTCATCACCACAACAGTTCTTCTTTAAACAACAATTACTCCAACTCCAGGTCTTTATAGCTATGAAAACTGATCAACAACATCAATAGTTTCACTATGACACTACAAAAAACAAAAACAAAAACAAAAAATCCCAACTTAGAATTTCCATCAGGAAGTTAGACACATTCTTAAGGTCGGGGCAAATTTGCATTGTAGTATGGTGAAGGCTGGGTTTTGGATGACTATCAGAGATGCCTGGAAAATCCCCATGGAGGCTTCCTTATAAAATCCCCCCCCCCTTCCCCAATCTAGCAGCCAACCCTTTCACTAGCGCATATGCAGCAATATCAGAAATCCTAGACAGGAAGCTTCTTATGTAAGTCAGAAACCACTGACATCATCTCTCATGTTCCGACCCAAACCGCTTCAGACGCCACACACAGGCACATCATCCCTCTTGAAAACCCAGCAAAGGCTGAGGTTGCCTATAAAACGTCTACCGCTAAACAGCCATGCACACGTGTGTCTATGTTTCCAAATATGTGCTCCACAGAGCCAGAGTACTGTTTGTGCTCCGTTTTGGAAAGACTCCCTGAAGAACTGCCACCTTTCTATCATTTAATACTGGCAATGCGCTGCCCAGCTGTGCCAGGTGAGGACTGCACAGCTATAACCCTATACTACATCCCCGGGTCTGCTGCTTTCCCTGGGCTTGTGCCTTCCTTTCCTCTCCCGAAATCCTTTATTCTCTCTCTGCAGAGTCTTTGGGCCGCAGACTGGCGCAGAAAGCCCTACAATTCATTCACAGAATCTCAGAAACTGCCAATTTAAATCAATCTCTCTCTCTCTCTCTCTCTCTCTCTCTCTCTCTCTCTCTCTCTCTCTCTCTCTCTCTCTCTCTCTCCCCACCCCCCTCCCTCCATCCCTACACACACACACACACACACACACACACACACACACACACACACACGCTACAGCATCACCCAACCCCGTTCCTTACTCTAATGTCAAACATAGAGCAAGCACCAAATCTGACCCATCAGCTCGGATATTCCCTAGAAACACACACACACACACACACACACACACACACACACACACACACACACACACACAATATTTGCTGGCACTTTCCAGATGCTCATAAATGACCACGGCTGCCACCCGACCTTCGATCCCCAGCCTTCTCCACTCACTCCCCAAGGGGAATGGGGAGAAAGCGAAGAACCTCCAGAAAGCAAAAAGAGGGAAGACCTTTTCCTCCCTATTTGTTCCCCATATTCTCCCTTCTTACCGCGCCTTCACCTCAACCTGCATCTCAACGCTAGTCCAGAGGGCGCCCCACCAAACTTTCCCTCATTGCTTTCCATCTCGGTTTCCCTGACCTCGGGGTGTCCGCCCCCCAAATCCAACACTATCCCCAAGCGAGCCCAGCAACACCTGGAGATGGGGGTGGTGCTCGGGTAGTGTCTGGAAGTCGCTCGTGCCCAAAACCCTTCGGAACTTCGTGAAGGGGTTGTGGGGGAAGGTGTGCGCAGCATTGGACGCAGTGCCCCTGGAGGCTGCGCCCTGGGGTCGTTATACTGCGGAGGGCGAGGTGTTCAAATACTTACGCACTGCCTCCTGCTTGGGATCCATGGTGCCCAAGACGCGCTGGACGCCGCTGATCTTGCCCTGGAGAGCACGGACCCGGCGATGGGTCAGCTGTATGTCACCCTCAATCTCCTGGAAGAGAGTGCACGCGTGCCGGGCCACGTCGGAGAGCTGCCGGAGGATCCGGGACAGAGCCACATTACTGACGGAGCACAGATCCAACATCATCAGCATCGCCGCGGCGGCGGAGGAGGGCTCGCTCCCGGGGGCCCCGGCCGCCACCACCGCAGCCTCCGCCTGGGCAGCTGCCCCGGGTGCCTCTCTCCGTGGCTGCGGCGGCTGCCTCTCCTCCCCCGCCGCAGTCTCCAGAAGCGGCAACCCAGCCGCCTCGTCCCTGTCCTCCGGCCGCGGTGCCTCAGCCTCCTCCCGCCGATGAGGAGGCGCCCGCTGCGGCGGCGGCCGCGGCTGCTGCGGAGTCGGCGGCTCCTCGCAGCCCAAACTCTCGCCCTCGGCCAGGCCAGGGGCCGGCCGCCTCTGCCGGCACAGCCACTGGGGCTCCACGATCCGCTTGGCGAAAGGCATCGCTCACAACCCCGAGCGCGACTTTTCTATCCCCGCCGGTGCGTCTGGGGCTCTCGCCAGTCCCCTCTCTGTGGGAGCAGAGTGCCGCCGCCACCTGGGTGGGGGGGGGAGGGCGAGGGGGAGGGTCGAGGAACGAAGCGAGGGGGTGAGGCAGTGGGAAAGTACCGATTCACAGTCCGGGCTGTGCAGACCGATAGGAGTGTTCCAGCTACTTCAGCCTCCTCCAGCTCCTCCGAGTGAGGAATCCTCTCCCCTCACCTTGCCTCCCCACCCCTCACCCCCCCGGCAAATCACTCACCCCCACCCCAGTCCCTTGTGCCCCGCGCCTCTGTGGGTGACAGCCACGGGGTGGGGGGTGGGGAGCGACAAATCCACGGACTTTGAATTGCTTTCGGTCGTTTTCACTTGCTAACAACCGGACGCTTATGCTTAAGCTCCATCTTTCGCTCTTCTCAGGGCTTGGGTCGCCGCCGCTGCTGCTGCTGCTACCGCTATTGCTGCTGTTGCTGCTGCTGCTGCTGCTGCCGCTCCTGCTGCTG
This sequence comes from Dromiciops gliroides, assembly GCF_019393635.1. NCBI lineage: Eukaryota > Metazoa > Chordata > Mammalia > Microbiotheria > Microbiotheriidae > Dromiciops > Dromiciops gliroides. Next base: position 216,594,640 of record NC_057863.1, read on the forward strand.
CAGCTGCCGCCGCTGCCGCCGCCAATGGATGGGAGCAGGAGAGTGAGGGAGAGTGTGTCTCTGCGAGTGCTTCTCAGTTTGAAAGTAAAACAGCGCAGCCCGGCGCCGCCTCGCTAGTCCCCACGCTCTCTTCCTCTGATCATCAGTCACTTCTGGGGAGCTATTTCTCTCGCTCTCTCTACCCCTGGCGCGGCTCTTCCCAGCCGGGAGGTGGATTGGAGAAAGGCGCTCCGAAAACCCGGAGACAGGAATCCGCCTTAAGCTTGAGGGAAGGAGGTGGCGTGGGGGCGGGGGAGAAGGGTGGAAGCAGAGCGAAGGGAAAAGAGGGAGGGGGGAAAAGAGGAGAGAGCGCGCATCGCCCCCTCTCCACCACTTGGTGGAGTTACCCAGCTAGCCCCGCTGGTGCAGTCGCATTCCTGCTGCAAATCCACTTCCTCGCATCAAAGTGAATGAGATTTTCACTGTCAACCAGTGGGGGCGGGGAGAACGATCTAAAGTTTGGCAAACGAGTCGGAAGGCATTAGTGTCAAGCTATAGGTTGGAGGAGTGGATCTGGAAGGAGGAGGGGTGGAGCTTCCTCAAGTCGGGAGACTTGCGCATGTTCGCTCTGTCCAGAATCACTCCACAGACATCAGGCTCCGGGGGGTCCTCCGAACTCTAGGATCCAGAACTCCGCATCATTTCACCTAAGGAGATGGCTCTGGGACTCTATAAGCAAATTAAAGCGAACTGAGAGGGAGACGTGGGCCGGCCTTTTGCAGCCAGATGAAATCTGGAGTTGCCAAAGCCGAGTGTTTTACATTCCTTCCCTGTCATTAGGTGGCCGCCTGTGGCTTGCACATTTTGCTGGAGAAGACAGCGAGCGACAAATACTGATGTATTGTGAGGGTGGGGTTGGGTGGAATAGAGTTTCCTAGCAAACTTCATTGATACATTTGGTGAGACAGGCCCGCTTAGTCTCCTGTCACCCCCACTCGATCCTCTGTGGAGTTCCCACACAAAATTTCCCAAATTTCCATCAAGGGTTGCTGAACCACTGGAAAAAACTATACACAGCCCCTCCTCTTTCCCCCTCCCTATTCAACCGTAAGGTATAATTTCCCAAAAGAAGCAATTTTCGATTCTGCAATCTGTAGTCTGAATGCTGTCAACATAAAACATACAGACTGGAAAAAATTAATAAAAGTGTGCCTTCATCTCTGCCCTTCAATCCAAATAAATGATATTTTAATTTAAAACCCAAAAGCAAGATCTGGAAGTGCACCCTTCATTTCCTATGTCTAAACAACACATGGAATAAAATATATCTGATGTAACCCAAAAATCTCTTCCAACGTTGGGGCCACTTCACTAAAATACTCCTTCCCTCATCACCTCCTAGAGTTCCATGCATGTATCCCACATCCAAGTAAAGTTGCCAGCTGACTAAATGATTGAATACTGTTGTTCCCTAGAGTCCAACTCTGTGAGACTTCATTTGGGGGAGTTTTCTTGGCAGTGGTTTACTAGAGTGGTTTACCATTCCTTTTCCAGCTTATTTTATAAATAAGGAAACTGAGGTGAAGAAGATGAAATGACTTGCCCAGGGTCAAGCAGCTAGTAAGCATCTGAGGTCAGATTTGAACTCATGAAGATGTCTTCCTGATTCCAAGTCCAGTGCTCTATCTACTCTGCCACCTAGCTACCCCAAATGATTGAATAGAGAAGCATAAATAAATATTTGTTTTACAGTCTTAAAAGAACAACAAAAAATGACAGGCCTTCTCAGATTTGATCCCCAGTCCAAAGGTACATGAAGTCAATTTAGTGTTGGATTTTAGTATTCTTCAGTCTGCCCATTTAAAATGTTCATAATTTTGGGGCAGCTAGGTGGCACAGTGGATAAAGCACCTGCCCTGGAGTCAGGAGTACCTGAGTTCAAATCCAGCCTCAGACACTTAACACTTACTAGCTGTGGGACCCTGGGCAAGTCACTTAACCCCAATTGCCTCACTAAAAAAAAAAAAAAATTCATAATTTTGAAATTGTGATCAGATAGCCAAACATAACAACCTCCCCTCCCAAAATAAATTAATTCTTTCAGCAAACATTAAGCACCTCCTTTTTATAACTTCTGAATTGTTCTTGACTCTTCACTCTCCCTTTCCCTACCTCTCCAATTAGCTGTTGAGACTTGTTGATTCTACTTCCACAAAACCTCTCTCACTCATTCTCTTTTCACTACTGACAAGTAATCATCAGGTTATAAACTCTCATTATCTCTCCCCTAGATTATTATAATAGCCTCTTAACCAATGTCTCTGCTTCATTTCTTTCCAGTTCATACTTTGGAGACATAGCTGCTAAATGAATATCCTAAAACCCAGATCAGAAGGGTTATTTCCCAATTAAAAATCTTTGATATTTCACTACTGCCTACATAATAAAATACAAACTCTTGCCAAGGTATCAACAGCCTGCCTTTCTAAACATTTCATATTACAACTCTTCACATCCTTTCCATTCAAGTGAAACTGGCCAAGTAGGGAGTCCACCGTACCATCTCCCAAATTGCCTTTGACCAAGTTATACCACATGCCTAGAATGCATACCCCACCCACCTCCTTGTCTTAGAATCTTTAGCTTCTTTCAGGGTTTTAGTGCCCCCTTCCAAGCCAAATCTTTCCAAATTTCCCTAGTTTAACTTTCCTTCCTCCAATTACCTTATATTTGCTCATCTGTTCATGTGCTGTATTCACCAGAAGAATGCAAGCTCTTAAACAACAGGGACTGTTTTGTTGTTTTGTTGATTGTTTTGTCTTTGTATCTCTATTGTGCTTACTGTGGCCCCCTTCTATATATTAGGTACTTAATAAATGTTTTTTGAACTGAAGTGTATAAAGCACCATTCTATGTGCATGGGGAGATATAAAGTTCACATAAGATACAATCTTTGCCTTCATGAAACTTACAATAGCTTTGATACATAGAAATGTATAACACTTACAAGTGATTAGAAAAATCCAAAATGTTATGTTGGGACAAAGAGGGGGACAGGCTTTCAGTTGGGCATTAAAGTGTAGACAAAAGTGGAGGTTGGGGAGGGAGAGTGGAGAAGAGGAGGAATTCCAAGGGATAGTGTAGGCAAAAACATAGAGGATAATGGGGACTGTATTCAGGGTTACATGGTGAAAATAAGCAAGAGAAGTAGAACCAGCTGTCTGGTGAGCTCTACTTCTGCTTAGGGATCTTAGAGGTCATTTAGTCCAACAATCTGATTTTACAGGTAAGGAAATTGAGGCCCACATAGATTACTTTGACTTGCCCAAAGTCACAGAAGTAATAATTTGTAGAGTTGGGTTTTGAACTCATTTCATCTAATCCTAAAACTAGTGTTCTTTCCACTATACCATTTACAAAACAGGATGCAGACTTCTTGATTGATTAGCAGGATTCAATTAACAAGACCTCTTGGTAATACATTAATCAGAGTTCATTGGTATATTGAGCAGGTAAGGAACCTCTCTACCAAGATAGATCATGACACAAACTGATGGTCTTAGAATTACTGGGACATGGAGAAATGAAATGATTTGTCCAGGATGACAGAGTCAGCATGTGGAGCAGGTCGGAGTTGAACCTAAGTCTTCCTGACATTTAGAGGCCAGGCAATATACCTCACTGTCTCTTATGCTACTTAGCCATCCGTGGTACTATGCACAATCCCATCCAATAATGTTTTCCTTTTAATAGTTTTCAGTGATGTAAGCCCCAGATATGAATACTCTGTAGCACTTAAATGAACCATGGGTAAGGTAATTCTGTCTACTGTGAAAAAAAGTTTCATAGTATTGTAAGATCCTTCTGATGCCAAGTCACTCTTCTCCATAGGAGATGACACTGAGAGAAAAAGAGTCAGCGGAGATAGAAGTGGCTTTGACTTCTTATCATCCCATCCAAAGAAGGAAGGGCTTAAAGGGTATAATTAAATCGAAGAAAAAGCCAACCATTTTTGCTTCTGCCTCCAAAGTGGTCAAAATAGGCCAATGTATAGATTGGAAAATGATTGAAACTCACTCAATCCACCCTAATGGATGCTATGCACCTTGAAGGCTTCTGGCATGCTCTTTGGCATAAAGTTGATGATTTGTTGTTCAAATCCTTTAGCAAAATTTAAGTTAATCCCAGAAAAGGCTGTTATTTCCCTTTGACATTGCCCTCCTCCTCTTTTCTCTCTGTCCATGCCAGGTTGATATAAAGAGGAATGGCAGCAATCACATGGCAAGGAAGAGACACATGAACCTTTTGGAAGCCTGCAGGGCCTCAGTGCACCCAGGAGCTGTATAGTTTTCACTTTCACCATTAAGCATCATAAAGTTACCCTGGGTTATTCCCAACTGAAACCGTGCTGTTTATCTATGGCCAAATTTTAACATGTATCACTTATGCGATATGGGCATATCTTATGTTTGCCTGCATTGAGCTGGTAGTAAAATGAAAGGGAAATTAATTCTAAAGAATGGCTGTATTGCTTAACCTTCAAAGGTCATTCTTTCAGCTCAAAGGCCAACAAAAAAACTCTCCATAAACTATAAACCTCCAGTGAAAGTAAACTTTATGACAATGTAAAACCGAAAGCAGAAAATTATCCTGATTTTATTACATAGGTTCCTACAAGTATATTGCATTAGAAATGAGATTTAGAACCCCAATCCTTGCCACTCTTGCCACATTTCAGAGTATATCACCTTCAATGAGAGCAAAACAGGGCCACCTGAAAGCCTATTTAGTGCTACATTGAAATGTCCAGTTCAGAGAATACCACTGTTAATGCCACACTATCATTATTTCATACTTCTTTAAATTGCCTTTCATCCAAGAAATTCCTAGTGATCCATAATCATCTTGTGGTATAACCACACAAGAACCTTGAGGGGTTATTTAATCTTTACTGTGCCTGAATAAACTTACTTGACAAATTCAGGGATCTGTAGATTTCTCCTTGTAAGTACTCCTAATACCGAAAAACAACAAATCCACCCCCTCCATAACTTCATGAATAGTCTTAAAGAGTTGATGGGACTATTGTCCAAGGTAAAGGACACATCCCTCCTATCTGTTACTAACTTTTTTTTTTTTTGGTAAACCAACTTTGGGGGGTGGTGTTGTTTGGGTGGTGAGAAGTGTCTGTTGTAGCAAAAGAAAATGTATCAATATGTTAAATTATATATATATATATATATTTCTTTTCCTGCAATTATATGTTAAAACCATTTTTTAACATTTGGGATTTTTTAAAAAAGTTTTTATTTCCAAATTCTATCCTCCCACACCTCCCTGAGATGGTAAGCAGATATGTTACACATGTGTAATCATGTAAAGCATTTCCATATTAGTCATTTTGTACAAGAAGACTGAAATAAAAGAAAAAGAATGAAAGGAAGAAAGGAAATAAAATACAGCGTGCTTCAGTCTATATTCAAACAATATCAGTTCTTTCTCTGGAGGCAGATAAGCATACTTCATCATTAGTCCTTTGGGATTGTCTTGAATCGTTGCACATTAAATTTTTTTTAAAGAGTTGATGTGGCCAAAAATTTCATCACTCTTCAGCCAAGCCTCATAAATGAATATCTCTAACTTAGCTATCTACACAGCCCATCAACCACCACTGTACTTGTCTATCCAGCTTGCATTCTGATAAGTCATTGAGAATTCTGGGTCACCTCCACATCATGAAGAGGGATTAGTAACTTTTTGGAGTAGCCCTTTAAAAAAAAAGACTAGTATAACGGACTCCATTTGAGGAAACTCCATCTACCAAAGCAGGTCTGAAACCACTCTGCAACTGAGAGTCTCAGAATGTTACCTAGGAGCACTGACAAGTTAAGTTATTTGCCCAGGGTCACAATGCTAGTAAGTATCTGGGGTGGGTCTTGAACTTGGATCTTCCTGACTCCTTGTTACATCTCATTTAGATGCCTAAGTATAATATCTTAACAAGTATCTATAAAGTGCCTACTATGTATAAGGCACCATGCTTGGGATACATTGTGGGAAATGAAATCTGGATATTACAGAAATTTGTTTTGCTTGATGATACATATTGGTAACCAGAGATTTTTTTTCTTGGTTTCTCAATGGGTAGGAGAGACTAAAGATAAAAAGTTAAAAAAAAAAAGTAAATTGGGCAGCTAGGTGGTGCAGTGGATAAAGTACTGGCCCTGGATTCAGGAGAACCTGAGTTCAAATCTAGGCTCAGACACTTGACACTTACTAGGTGTGTGACTCTGGGCAAGTCATGTAACTCTCAATGCCCCGCAAAACACAACAACAACAACAACAAAAGTAAATAGTCTCTGACCTCAAGGAGCTTTCACTCTACTTAGGAGATACAATATATATAAAGATAATATAATGTACATGCAAAGTATACATTGTCCTTTCTATCCCATGACATTCCTGCTTTTATCCAAATTTTAGGATTCTAAACTTACCTGAAATATCATCTGATGGAAGAGCACTGATACCTGAGGGGGATCAGGAACTGTCCCAGAGTTGAGCTTTGAAGGAAACTAGGGATTCCAAAGATTGGGAGTACAGAGAGAAAACATTCCAGTCTAAGTGGGGACAGACTATGCAAAGAAATGAGAGATGGAAGAAGGAATTTCCATGCACTAGAAATAGCAAAAAGGTCAGTTTGACTAGAATGTAGAGTATGTAAGAGAGATGAATGTTGTATAAGTCTGGCAAAATAGACTAGAATTTTTTCTTCTGTGAGGGTTATAGAGATTGCATTTTATGGTTTATACTGCATGTCTTATTGCTTGCATTTTCTGGTGAGGAAACTGAGGCATTGCAAGATTAAGTGACTTGTCCAAGAACACACACTGAGTCAGTGAAAGATCATGGATCAAGGTCCTCAGTTCATGGTTCTAGCCACTTCATGCTGAACCAATAGGGGAGGATTTTTTTTTTGGCTTCATGTCTCTTCCTTTTACTTTCTTCAAAATTTCTAGCCATTCATTTTTACTAAGCTGATACAAAATGCAACCCTTTCCATCTAAGTCTAATAAGAAATATACCATAACTGGAAATAGTCCTGCCAGAGCCAAAGCAGATAGGAATATCAAATAACAACTAATGAGAAATTCTCAAAGCAACAAAAACTGTTATGGTTAGGCCACTGGACACAGTCCAGGAAGTGATGGCACAAACAATTGAGAAGCAGAAATGAAAGTGACTAAGACACGTGGTGAAAAGTTGCTGGAAGGCATTGCTAACCATCAAATGATGTTTTAGGTAAGTCTTTAGGATCCTAAAATCTGGACAACAGCAGTAATAGTAGGAACAATAATATTTTGGAAAATGGTAGGTGCTTAAGAAACACTTGTCAATTAGCTGATTGATTGATTGATTGGATTAAAATACTTAGTATGAAGGGGTCAAGAATCTCAGGTGCCTATTTAGAGTTAAAGAGTAGATCTTAGTAAACATATAAATAACTCTCTTGTTCAGAATTAGTTCCTCAAGAGGCCCCTTTGGAATGAAAATATCCATAGTTAAGCTTGGAACAGAAACCAAGATTTTGAATGCCACAGCCTGGACTAAGCCAACCGCTTTTGTGATATCCATGAGGGAGGAGGAAAATGGGAACACCCATTTCCAGTCCCCTACTTAGAATTCATGCCCAGCAAAGGTGGCAAGCTTCAGACTTATCAAGATTGTAGTCCTCATTAAGAAAGGAAAATCAAACCAAATGTGAAGGAAAGCAGTGTAGTAATTAGAGAGTTATGAAGATTTAAAAGCTATGTGCCTGAGCAGGCAAAGCTGGACATGTTTCCTTGGGGTTCAGAAGCTGCTGCAATTAGACTGTGTTACCTGGCTAAAAAGGCTTAAGAAGCAGCAGAGCACTGAATCAGAACTCCCCATTACTTCGATTAATTAGCAGTGGAAGAGTGGGCCCTGGAAAAGGGTGTCCCTATTTGGGGGGTACTGCTAGTCCCCTCCTCCATCCTTTTACTCTTTGGTTTATTTCTTTCAGTTCCTCTAAAGGACTCAAGATGAGTGGAGACATAGAAAGGGATGCTCAAAATTTAAAATAAGGATGAAAATGGAGGGAAGCTAGGTGGAGCAGTACATAGAGTACCAGCCCTGGATTCAGAAGGACCTGAGTTCAAATCCAGAATCAGACACTTGACACTTACTAGCTGTGTGACCCTGGGCAGGTCACTTAACCCTCATTGTCCTGCAAAAACAAAACAAAACAAATTTTAAAATAGAAAGTAAAAGATTCAGAAGCTCACTGAGGTCTGTAAAGCAATGATGCCGCTGTTAAGTGTTATGTAATATCTCATTCCTTTCTTCTTCTTGGGCTGTTAAATATTAAAAATATAACCACATATTCATGGATCTAACAAGGAAAATGGGACAATAATTTTAATGAGGTTCAACATAAGGTAAAGTTGTCTTTGGAAGATTAGTTATATTCATTCAATTGTATTACATAAGCATTTACTATTAGGCAACTACGGTCTTCAAAAGTACTGTACTAAGTGCTTAGGAAAATGCAATGTTTATATAAGACCACAGGGCTCATGCATCAGTGGTCTGGGTATGCCTGGCATACCCAGGGAAGAGCATTACCATGAACTCTTCCCTCAGGGAAAAAGGGAGACCAAGAGACACATTTGGTCTATGATCTTATATATATCTATAGATAAGACCCCCCCCCATCTTTCCCTCATGTTGCTTATAGTCTATATAAGGTTAAGATACATACAAAGTGGGGCAGCTGGGTGGCACAGTGGATAAAGCACTGGCCCTGGATTCAGGAAGACCTGAGTTCAAATCTGGCCTCAGATACTTGACGCTTACTAGCTGTGTGACTCTGGGCAAGTTACTTAACCCTGATTGCCTCACCAAAACAAAACAAAACAAAACTACATACAAAGCTCTCTTTGTGGTGGCAAAGAATTGGAAATTGTGGGGATGACCAGCAATGGTGGATCAGAATGTGAGCTCCTTCACAACAGTGACTGTCTTGAGATAGAAAAGACAATTCATATCCTTAACACTTAAGACAATTCTTTGCACATAGTAAACACTTAATAAGTGCTTATTCATTTATCCATCTATTCATATGTTACAGAATGCTTGCCACCCACCATGTGCTCCTCCATTACCTTAACCTCTCTAATTCCTTAGAGACAGTGGCATTCCATGTCTTGCCGCCATAGAGGTATGTTGGCAAAATGTTAGTATTGAAAAGATAATCTTTTGATTTCATGGGAAGCATGGGGGTTAGTAAAAAGAGCTTTACAATTTCTTGAGAGCAATTCAGCCTACTCTCTTCCTGGATTCTGTTTATTACCTATCAATCTCAAATAATAATGTTGGACAAGTTCTATAGGGTGTTCATCCAAATGCATGTAGAGATCTGGGCAATAGATATTATTCAACTTTTTAGTCTCTCCTTATGGATGGATAGGCCAAATTCCTTTGAGTGATTACAGATCTCTTTCAAAATGTTATTTAATATTTCAGGACTTGATGCAGTCAGCATCCTGTCTGCTGCCGACAGTTGGAGATACCTTACCATCCACAGGGAATCTCTTTTTGACTTGGATTCTGAATTAGATCTCCTTCATCACTGTTTTTTTTTTTTTTTTTTTTTTTTTGGCGGGGCAATGGGGGTTAAGTGACTTGCCCAAGGTCACACAGCTAGTAAGTGTCAAGTGTCTGAGGCCGGATTTGAACTCAGGAACCGGTGATTTATCCACTGTGCCACCTAGCCTCCCCCCTTCATCACTGTTCTAAGCCCTTCCCTAATGTTACTATCAGAGTCCATGAATGATGCATTACCTTGAAATAGTGAGCCAAATCCACCGATGTGTTTACCTTTAATAGTTAGTCAAAGGTCATAATAAGCTCAAAACAAACGTCTTTAATGAAATGGCATAGTATGGAAAAAAGCAACAAAACATTGCCTACATAAGCCTAGGGCACATTGTCCCACATGTAAACAGCATGTGACTCTTGGGGAGTAAGGCACACCGAGCTGTCAATCATCTACTGAGTCATCTATCTATTGTCCACTGAGCCAAAGGATTTATTATTGACCATGCTCAAACAACTCTGTCACCCTTCACTGGGCCTAGCTTACTTTTCAAAGTTCAGCAAGCAAGATGGAAAATGGAAAGTGCTTTATGCAGCCTATTATATTCATTTACTTACAATTTTATCTCTGGCGGTATATGGCTTCCAAACTCATCACCAGGCTTGTAATGGTTTAACACCACTTTCCTACTTTATCTCACTTTTCTAAATTAGTTCCAAGCCCCCAAATCAGCTACCACTGATCAAATAGTCTTTTTTTCCAACCAGAAAATACGCTTGTATGTTGGTCATTATGTACTTTTATAGTAGAAAAAAAGCTTACAATTCAAAGTGTAAAACAACAACTAAGCTTCCCTAGCCCATGAAGGAGCAAAGAGGTTAAAGTGAGCATATAACTCAAGGGGATATTTTGCTTTCTTGGACAGATGGTACATCCCTTATAACCTTAGCTTATGGGGAGGCTGAAGATATGGGAATCCTTTAACTCTTGGGAGCTATGACATGGAATAGGATAAATGTTATCTAGTTGCCTGTAGTATTACCAGAAACAAAATGGTGATCTCCCAGCAGTGGGGGAGAGGGCAGCTACCATATTGCCTAAGAAGGAGAAATATGCCTGTATTAGAAGAAGAGCAAGTCAAAGATTAGCAGTGGGATTAGGCTCATGAGTGTCTGTTGTTTTGTTGTTGATGACGATGGTAATGTTGGGTTTTATTTTGTTGTTTGTTCTTCATTCTTGAAAAGGACTAGCGACATCATGAGGGCGATGTCTTGACTTGTCCATGAATTGGATTTAAGTGAGACAGAGCTGTGAAAAGTTATCACAGTTTGTCCTTAATGCCTGGACAAGGTGTGGAGATTTTGTTTCATAGAAAGAGGAGGGGTGAGAGGAGATGAAGAGAGAATTTATTTCTCCACGTCTCTGCCCCATTGCTATACCCACTGTAGTCATCCATGAGGTGTTAAGCAGACTTCTTCAGCATCTGCTTTATGTAGGTTCTGTACCTTTCCAGAGTTTCTGACTACTTCTTGCAGTTGCTTCTCCTTCTTCCTAATTGCTTGGCTTTCTCACCATCAAGTTTCCTCTAGTCTATCCATAAACCTTCTTTCTAAAGGTTGGGGAGCAATGAACTTTGGAATCAAGGCCAGTCCGTTCCACCAGTGGCACTAGGTACTGTACCTCCTCTTGAATCATTGACCCTTGGGGGTGTGACCAAAGGACAAGCTACACACAAATATACACAGCATCCATGGGAAGAATGGACTCATATTGGGGAAACACATGGAAAGCTACATTCTGTATGTAGAAAATACGAGGGCAGCTAGGTGGCGCAGTGGATAGAGCACCGGCCCTGGATTCAGGAGAACCTGAGTTCAAATCCGACCTCGGACACTTGACACTTACTAGCTGTGTGACCCTGGGCAAGTTACTTAACCCCAATTGCCTCAAAAACCAAAACAAAACAAAACAAAAAAACTGAGTGGCTAGGATGCACACACAGGGAACGAATTTGATTATAGAATCTGCAAAGAGGGGCAGCTCATGCCTCTCGCATCTAGATTTGATCAGGCTACTACTCTTACCAGTCTTAGTTGCTGATGGTCTCACAGTCTCTACAGGCTGTCCACTAGATGCTGCTGTGTTGGTGGCTACTCAACTACTACAGTTTCACCTCCAGCTTCTCATTCAACTGAAATCTTTGGCTATATTATCTCATGGGCACTGCTTTTTCATCTCAAGTACCTGGAGAGAGGAAGCAAGAGAGATAGCGCTGGAAATGAGAGTTGTGGCTAGAGAGCCAGAAGACTGCTATGACCATTAAGACTATGGGCTAAAGGGCAGCTAGGTGGCGCAGTGGATAAAGCATCAGCCCTGGATTCAGAAGGACCTGAGTTCAAATCCGACCTGAGACACAACACTTACTAGCTGTGTGACACTGGGCAAGTCACTTAACCCTAATTGCCTCACCAAAAAAAAAAAAAAAAAGGCTATGGGTTAAGCCTAGATGCTCATAGTGATCTACCTCAGCCTGATGCTTTGGGCCAAAAAACAGTGACTTTCTTTTATACTTTGAAAATAAGTTTTTGTCGATATCTTTTGTTTTTATATCACAAAAATTTCTATCAATGTCCTTCCCTTTCCCCCTCCCAGAGAGAGTCACAACAATGTTTAATCTACACTAAGGCAACTCTATTCCCACAGATTCTCTTTCCCTCACCCTCAAGCCCCAACTCTCATTTGCCACTCTTCTCCAGTTTGAGTTTTATTTCACCTTTCTTTCTTCTTTCCTGGCTCCCTCCCTCTGTTTTATTTATATATCTAATTCTTTCCCATCTCTTTTCTCTCTCAGTTAAATGGCCAAGGAAAATCTTTCTGCCTTTCCTCCCCTTTAACTTCTTTTGTTTATTAGTGTTTTTAATGTGTTTTTTCTTTTGCTTTTTCTATAACAGACTCCTTTACCTCATTCTCATCATTGTCTCTTCCCTTTCTGCCTATTCCAGACTTCTATTCTTTAATTCATAGTCTTTATACTTATTTATTTCTTCTTTAGTCTCTCTGTTCTTCATGGAATTAATGCTTCCAAAGTACCTATTCTGTTCTCCTCCTAAATAATTTCTAAATGATCACCTTGTAGATCTTGTCCCCTCCTCCTTTGTCTGCTGTACCTCATTCTGAAAAGTTTCCATTTCTACAGCAGATAGAGATGATAGAAATATTGCACCACGGTAAAAAATCTTCCTGTGTCTCTGATTGCATGGTCCATTTCTACCCCCTATCCTTCCCAGGCTCATTTCCTTTCCCATTTGCCATGAAATCTGCTTGGGTCCAATCCTTCCAGATGGTGCTCTGAGGAGCTTTGATCATAGGTGTCTTTCTCTTTCTAGTCCTCCCACCCCGCAGGGTAATTTATTTTGTTACCTGTACTTTGCTTGCTAGTTGTATTTATTTACCTTTCTTGTGTCCTCTGAGGTGTTTGCAAAGCAAATAATCTGTTCACCTCTAAGATTTGGGGTAGAAATGCTTCAAATGCCTCTCTTTTATTGAACATCCATCTTTTTTATTGATAATTAGGCTCAGGTTTTCAATGTATGTCATCTTGAGTTATTTTGCTCTTCAGAATGATTTCATTACCTTCTGTGGTTTCTGGTGAGTGCAGAATAGTTTCATATTATTCTAATTTCCTCTCCTTTATATATGAAGGTTAGCTGCCTGGTAATTTGTAGAATTTGTTATTTGTCATTAAAATTGTTCAATTTAACCACTATGTTTTAGAGTTTATAGTATAGATTTTTTGTTCATTTTTTTTTCTCGAAGTAATCTGTAGATTTCTTCAACTGGTACTTTGTTTTCTATATTTAGAAGTTCTGGACAGATTTCTTTGTACTATTTCTTGCCTCATGGTGTTTAGGTTTTAGGATTTGTGTTCTATTGGGAGATCATGATCAGAAAGTCTTGTCTTTCAAATGAGTGTACTTTTCTTGTATGGAGATCATATAGTCTTTTTTTTTTTTAAATTTTTAGTGAGGCAATTGGGGTTAAGTGACTTGCCCAGGGTCACACAGCTAGTTAAGTGTTAAGTGTCTGAGGCCGGATTTGAACTCAGGTAGTCCTGACTCCAGGGCTGGTGCTCTATCCACTGCGCCACCTAGCTGCCCCAGAAATAATCTTAAAAGACTATATGATCGGGGCAGCTAGGTGGCGCAGTGGATAGAGTACCGGCCCTGGAGTCAGGACTACCTGAGTTCAAATCCGGCCTCAGACACTTGACACTCACTAGCTGTGTGACCCTGGGCAAGTCACTTAATCGCCCATCGCCCTGAAAAAAAAAGAAAAAAAAAAGATGATTTTTTTTTTTTTGCTTCTCTTCTTCCAAACTGTCCTTCACTTTTGATTATTTGTATTATCAATCAATTGTTTTCTCTCTTTCTTCTTTGGAGTGACTTACCCCCATGCATTCAGATATGTTTTGTTTGTTTTTTTAATCTTACCAATTATTTTTGCTGTATAGGTCAAAAATACAACTTTCCTGATTTGGGGTTAGTTCTTTAACTATTTGGAAACATCATGCTGTGGTTCCATGCTCTCTTGGGAAGTCACAGAGTCATCAGGTGTTCAGTTTCCTTTGTCTTGTCATATTTATTCAGAAATGTTTGATCTTACTTAGATGTTCTGTTGGACATTTTTCCTTCTATGTCAATATCTTCCCTATAAATTTATCTGCTCATGCCCAATATTTTTAACTTTTTTCTTCCTCTTGATATGTTTGGCAATGTTAGTTTTGTTTTTCTTTATATTTCCTTATGGTTCACTTTCTGATTTTTTCCCTTTATGTTCCCTTATGGAGCATTTTCTTTTTGATAGTGGATTCCCCAAAAACTCACCTCAAAATTCTCTCATTTCCCACCCACATTAGGAAAATGAATTTTTCACCAGTCATGCTCCCTGTATCAAGTGAATTCTGGGTGGACAGAAGATGCTCCCCTTTCTGTCTGGATGCTATCCTTCCCTTCAGGCCTAGTAGTGCCCCACACCCACACTCACACTCTGCTCCAGTGCCCTTGCTCTCTAGTTCACTGGCTGAAAGTTTCTACAGCTGAGCCCACTCCTATAACAGGCAGAAAAAGGTTCTGCTTTCCTTGTAACTTCATCTCTTCTGTTGTGGTGGGATGAAACTGAGGTCTGTTGCTTATTGCCACAGAATGATAGGGTATTGGTAGGAGAAGGATATGATGGCAGAAACTAGAGCAATAGCAAGGAAATTGCCAAGTGGGTCCCAGAGCACAAGCCCTTGGATTGGGTTGTACTACCTTGCAAAGTCATGAAGATTAGAATGGTAGAGGGTGCTGAGTAAGCATTTAGAAGTTAGAGATTAACTTTCTCTGAGGTTAATTCATCAGGTTGTTACTTCATTAGGCTTCTTAGTTTCTTATCCTGTGGAGACACCTGCAATTATTTTACCTCTTGTGCATAATTCTCAGGGTGGGGAGTTCTGAGAGTTTGTGAAGATTGGAAAAAATGTCTAGTCCTCCATCTTGGTGGTCACATGGTCTGGAAGTTCTCTGCAAAAGTTTAACTCTTCAAACCTCCTTCCCTTCCACTTGTTTGTTACTTAATGGCCAACCAAAATGACTTGCTCTTTTGTAATATCTTAGTTTAAGTATTCTGATCTTTTTTCCGCCACCAAGAAAAAATGAATCCTATGGTTTATGCAGTCACGTTTCTTTGTATTTTCTGGTCACGTCAGAGTGTACAAACAGGATAAATGCTCTGGTTGTTCTAACTACCATGAAGAAAACTGGCTTAAAAATAACCTTCTTGGTTTGGGACTGAGATTCCATTTTCTAATGGTCAGGAGAGTGAAATTTAACATGGGGGCAAAAGAGCTATGTTGGTTTATTTTGTATTGTATCAATAATTCTATGGATTTCCCAAAGAGCAGAGAGAGAATTTCATGTATATTTGGTGCTATTTTCTCTGAATATGAGCAAGTCTATTGATTGTTATGACAGGAAATGAATCTCCCAACCAGAATCTAGAGGAAGAGAGGAGGAGGGCGAAGGGAAGAAAAACATAGGGTATAGCCTTTGAGTTAACAGGCCTGTGCTTCTGCTATGAAGAAAGGAGAGGAGAAAATTCAGAGTAGAAGGCAAAGGCCAAAAGGGAAGGCCCCTAATAGCATAGTCTGAGTAGATTTTGTATTTGATACCTTTTATGATTGAAAGGAAAAGTGAGGAGCAAGTTGCTAGCCAGCCAAATTTAATTCTTCACAGTAACACCTAGAGGTTGGATAAAAACTGCATGTATCTCCTAATTTTTGACATCTAAAGGCTAAAGTATAAACTGGGTCATGGATTTTATATATTTTTCCTTTTTTATAATTCTATTATATTTTAACATTCATTTTTTAGAATTTTGAGTTCAAATTTCTCTTCCTCTTTCCAGCCCTTTCCCCTACAAATTGAGAAGGTAAGCAATATGATATGAATTATACATGTGAAGTCAAGGAAAACATTACTTTATAAGCCATATTGTTGAAAAAAAGCAAGATAAATAAAGTAACTGAAAAAAATATGCTTCAATCTGCACAACAGTTCTCTCCCTGGATATAGATAGCATTTTTCATCATGAGTCCTTCAGAATTGTCAGATCATTGCATTGATTAGAGTAGCTAAGTTTTTCAGTTGATCATCATTACAATATTGCTGTTACTATATACAATGTTCTTCTGGTTATGCTCACTTCACTTTACATCAGGTCATATAAGTCTTCCCAGGTTTTTCTGAAACAATTCCCCTCATCATGTCTTATAGCACAATATTGGTCATGGGTTTTAATTGCTCAATAGCAACCAAATAGCTCTGGGGTTCAGTCTTCCCATCTTTTGAATCCTAAACCTATTTCATTCTCTCATGTAGATAAGTAAATATATTCCTAGTCTTTTCATATGCAGATGCAACCAGCCCCAAACCTCAGCAGGGCTTTGAGGCATACATACCTTTAAGCTCTCGTGTTGTAAGATCATAGTTTTAAAGCTAAAAACTATCTAAGAGATCATCTGGTCTAACCTTCCAATGAAATGAAGTGTCCTGCTCAATAACACATAAATATTAAGTAGTGTGTCTGGGATTTGAACCCAGGTCTTTAGACTCTCCAGCTAGCTCTCATTAATCCTGCACGGGACACAAGCAGGCTGTATTTACCTGTTCTTGTTCATCTGAGTAATTTGATTGATGTACAAATGGATCAGCCCTCAATAAAAAACCTTTTCTTCACTATGAAATTGTCTCCTTTACTGTCACATCAAGCACCAAAAACTATTAATGACCAAAATATTTGAGTTCATGGAGCAGAAAGGAGACAATGTAGATGAATCACAGAGACAGGCCAAGGGAGAAGGTATGTTTGTTGAAGTTTCCAACCTTTCCATACACTCAGGGATTGTACTCAGTCAGCATATTTATCTTTTAGGTCAACAGGTGTCATTCAGTGGTTTCTGGTCTTCGTTTAGGTCAGTCCTCATAATTGTAAGGAAAGAGAGGGGAGGGAAGGAAGGAGACAGACAGACAGAGACAGACAAGAGACAGACAGAGGCAGACAGAGAGACAGAGAGACAGAAACAGAGAGAGACAGAGAGACAGATGAGGGGTGGGAAGGTAGGATGGTCTGCAGACTGGGTTTCAGGGTTTGTTTGTTTGGGGGAGGGGGTTGCCTTTTACAAAATAATGAACTTGATAGATATCAATAACCACAATAATTACCCTATAAAAAGAATACAAAACAATTTTCACAGGAAAATGTGAATCTTTATTATGTACAGCTTGTGTTTAAAGTGTATGATAAATTTATCACAGTAATTCCATACTGACCTACTTATCTCTGTCTCTAAAATTCCTTCTGTTCTTTCCAGTATATTTTATAAATGTTGCACTGATGTTCTTTTATATTTTTGGCATCGCTATTACTACTACTCTCTCTCCTCCTGAAACTCTCCATCCCATTAAAAAAGAAAAAAGTTAATGCTCTTCCTTGAAGTAAATAAGTACAGTCAAGCAAAATAAATCCATGAATTGGCCATGTCTGAAAATGTATGTATCATTCAGCACCTCTAGTCCATTGCTTCTGTCTTAGGAGATGGGAAATATAATCATCAGGAATCTTTAGGAATCATCGTAATTCGGTTGATTGCTCTTAAGTCTTTCAAAGTTGCTTTCTTTTATTTAGTCATTGTATAAACTGTTCTCCTGATTCAGCTCATTCTGCATCAGTTCATAAGTATCTTGTGTTTTTTAAATCTGTGCCTTTTGTCATATATTATGGTATATGTAATATATGCAACATACATAATATAATAAATAAAATTATGCGCTGTATATAATATATGTATGTGATATCTATGTAATAATAATAATATATATATGGTATATTCCACTAAATATACACACCATGTTTTTTCAATCATTCTCCAGCTGATGGGCACCCCTTAGTTTCTGATTCTTAGTTGCAAGAAAAAGTGCTAATGTAAATGTGTTTGTACATACAGTATCTTTTCTTTTTAATTTTCTTTCAGGTTATATGCCTAGTGGTTATATCTCTAGCTCAAAGGATATAAATAGCTTAGTAACTTCTTGAGTATAGTATAGTTTTGGTTAGACAAATTCATAGTTCCACCAATAGTGTACATTAATGTGCCTGTTCTCCCACAGTCTTACCAACAACTGTCATGTTCCTTTTTTGTCATCTTTAATGATATAATGGAAATAAGATAGAGCCTCAGAGTTGTTATAATTTGCATGTCTCTTATTACTAGTTGTTTGGGGTTTTTAAAAATATGGTTGTTTATAGAATGCATTTCTTTGAGAACTGCCTAATCATATTTTTGACTATTTGATCTTTTGGGGAATAGAACCACTCCACTCTTCATCTGTTGCTTTGTCTGATCCCAAGTTTACCGAACAAGATGCCCCTCCTAGGTTAAACTCATAACCTCTAAATCTCACAAACTTGCTGCTAACTTTGACTGATACTACCTCCTTCAGCCTCCTCTGCCCTCTCATTGGAAGGCTGGAGAATGGAGTATTACACCTCTCACTACTTTAGTACTAAAGTACTACACTACTTTATAAAAGGGTAGAAACTGGACTCTTGCTCACTCCATTCTGCTCTGTCTGGTTTAAACATGGAACAAGATATCCCAGGGTTGGATACACCCTAGTCTCCCCTCACCACACCCTTTTTCTTGCCTCCCTTTGTGAGTCTCCCCCATTAGATTGTGGGCTCCTTGGGGGCAAGGACTGTCTTTGTTTTTATTAGCTATATCCCTGGGGCTTAAGACATTGCCTGGCATGGAGTAGGCATTTAATAAATGTTTATTGGATTTGAACTGGAATGGTTCTTGCTCTTATATTTTAATTAATTCCTTATATAACTTAGATATGAGACTTTATCAGAGAAGTTTGATGCAAGTATTGTAGCCAGCAAACTATCACTTATAATTTTGTATGTATTAATTTTATGTGTGCAAAACTTTTAATTTTTTACAATTAAAATGTTATTTATATCTTATGATTCTATCAAGAACTCTTCCCCCTATGTAGAGTTCCCTATGCATAAACTCTTTTTTCTGCTTCTGTAACTTATGATGCAGTTTTTTATATTTCTAGATCCTGGATTCATTTAAAGCTTATTGATGTGAGATACTGGTCTAACCCTAATTTCTGCTTGACTGCTTTCCAGTTTTACCCTTTGTTTTTTGTCAAATAATGAGTCCTCATTCCAGTAACTGAGGTCATTGTGGTCATTGAATACTATACCACCTTGTCCCTTTTACCTTTTGATCTTTTGTACTTACTCTGTTCTATTGATCAACTTCTATATTTTTAGCTAGATGATTTTGATGATCATTTCTTTCTAAGGTACTTTAAGATCTGGTGTTGTGAGACCCCCTTCTTTCCCACTTTTTTCATCATTTTCCATTAATTTCTTGTCTTTTTTGTTCATTTAGACAAGTTTTGTTATTATTTTTTCTAGTTTTGTAAAGTAACCCTTTGGTTGTTTGATTGGAATAGCAATGAATAAAATACATTTATTTAAGTTGTGCTGTTTTCATTATGTTGACACGGTCTAACCTTGAGCAATTAATATCTCCTCAATTTTTTGTCTTTATTTCTTCAGAGTATTTCATTGTTGTAAGCATATAATGCCTACCTGTATCTTAATAGATTGACTCCCCCCAATTTTAGATATTTTGTAGTTATTCTGAATGAAATTTCTCTTTTTGTTGGACTTTATTGGTTAGAGCAAGACCATTGTTACAGGGAAGTAGTGCAGTCAAAGTGTTCTGGGGATCTTTCCCCCTGGGTATTAGTAATGTGACACTTATCCTCATAAGGCAACCAGGTGAGTATATTGTGTGGGTGTCCAAAACAGCATCTGGCATGTTTTTGTTCTCAAGATCTTTCACTGTCTAGGTTGAGTAAAAGCTATATAGATTATAGTACTTACTGGGAACATCTTTCTTCCTTTAGGGCATGCTTGATAGGGCTTAAGAGCTTGTCATTAGTCAGTTGTTCCATGTAAACACCATCAAACAGTACTGCAGGCTTTTCAAATGGAGAAGATGGAGGCCCAGAAAGGTCAACAAATTGGTTCAAGGTCAATACTACTATTTGATGATAGAGCTGAAAATAGAGCTCCTGGAAAAAGGGCCTTGGGATTTTTCGATGCTTAGTTTGTACTGAGATGGTGGTTGATAGGAAATGGTAATTCAGGCCGTGAGATTTTGAAACTTAAGGGATGATTATTCATTTTGGAAAGAGCAGTTTTGGTGAAATGATAATGTTGGACAACATTGTAAGAGTGAGAGGACAGAAAGTGAAGGTAGCCTTTTTGAGAGATCTAGTTATAAAGGTAGAAAAGATATAGGATGATAACTAGTGGGAATGGAAGGATCAAGTATTGTTTTTTCCCCGAAGATAGGAGAGACATGGGCATGTTTGTAAGCAGCAAGAAATGAGCTAGTAGAGAGAGATGTTTAGTTTTTTCAGTCGCATCTGACTCTTTGTGACCTCATTTGGGGTTTTCTTAGGAAAAATACTGGAGTGGTTTGCTATTTCCTTCTTCCAGCTCATTTATAAATGAGGAAACAGGAGACAAACAAGGTAAGTGACTTGGCCAGCATCACACAGCTGATAAATGACTGAGGTCAGATTAGAACCTCAGGCCTTCCTACCTCCAGGCGGCCAGCACGTGCTATCCATTGTGCACCTAGCTGCATTTTCTGGGTACCATTGGATAACAGTATAGCACTCTTAGCCTGCCATCTCTTAGCCCTTATTTTCCATAAAACAAAGGAGCCATATTCATATAATTGTATGAGTTTGACCTTTCTTTCCCTCCTCTGCACTATCCCTTCCCTATGGGTATATGTTAGCTAACAGCTAGACCGGTACTAATTGATGGCCGAACATGACAGTACAAATTAAAAGGAGATGAAAACCCTACACCCGAGTATTTCCAATAGGGGTGGGATCCTCGACTGTGTAAAAAGAGTGTGGTGGCAATACAGTTGCTTAAATTTAAATATGCTCAGGGTTCCACAACTTTGAGAACCACTGTTGACCACTATATCCTTTACTTCCAACTTATAGAAGGGCCTGCCCCTGCAACTATTCTTTTCCCCCTGAAAACTTGGGTTTTTTCTGGTAGATAGATGGGTATAAACAAACAACACTTTTTTTTTAACTGAGAAGTTTGATTTTGTGTCCCAACGGAACATAATCTATAGTAAAGGTTCTTACCATGGGAATCCATTAACTTAATGTGTGTTTGTATGTATATATGTATGTGTAGACATGTATTATATTATATATTTATATATTATATTACTTAGTTTATAACTAAGTTAATGTTTAAAAGTTAATAATATAAACTAAGTTAATAAGTTAATAATGAACTAAGTATATATGTATGTATGTGTGTGTATATATTTCAATATAATTGGTTTCTTCTATAATTCTATATACTGTATTTATTTTTAAAACATTATTCTGCAAAGGGGTCCATAGGTTTCACCAGTCTTCCAAAGGGGTTCATGACAAAAAAAGAGTTAAGAACTCTTGCTCTATAGAAATCTACTTCAACACAAAAATTGATATACCAATTAGAAAACATGTAACAGAGAACAGTATTTAGATTTTAAAACGATTCCTATAAGTATGCAGATAAATGCTGATTTATAAATGGTGACTTCAAATACTGAAGATTAAAATTGTACTTGAAATTGATTATTAGGACCATTCAGAGGGAATGGGCCAGTGCACCCCAATAGCATGATTGGAGAGGTACCAGAGAGCTTCCTTAATCCGTTATGACTCCCAGTGGCCTCTAACCGGTATCTGAAAGACTGACTGTTAGTTTCCCTTTGGTGTTTATGAGTTGTTCCCAAAAGGCCTCTGTTAAAAGAGAAATGCTTAGAAAGAGTAACACATTCACACCCACTAACGGATGTGAGAGCACAGATTATTTTTATGTTACAAAAGCATAGTTTATAGAGTATTTATATAGTAGCCATTTGCTTATCACATAAACTATTGTACGCCACTAAGGATCCTGAAAGAAGAAGGGAAAGTTCTGAGTTGGGTTTTGGGGGTACAGAATGAGTGGGGCATGGAGGAAAAACCTAGAAGCCAAGAGACAGCAATAGGTGTGGTGTAGTGAATAGGACACTGAACTTGGAGTCAGGAAGACCTAGGCTCAAATCTGCTTTAGATACAAGCTGTGTGACTTGAGGGGAGGGGAGAGAGGAGATCATTTCACCACTATGTGCCTCATGTGTCCTTATCTTATAAAAGAGAAGGCTGGACTCTGTGGCCTCTAAGATCTAAATATATGATCCTATGACAAAGACAAACTTCATCTATTTCACAGTTATGTCTAGGGCTGGACCAAATGATGACATGACTTACTGATACTATTCCCCAAAGTGATCCATAACCTTATAGTTGTTACTTAGCCTTCTCCAAGCCTGCTTCTTCACCTTAGTCCATTAAACACACACCACACACACACACAACACACACACACACACACACACACACACACACAATGTTCTAGTGCATTCAGTTCTACTGTACTACACATTTTCTATCTAAACTTATGGGATAGGGGCAGCTATGTGGTAAAGCACTGGCCCTGGATTCAGGAAGACCTGAGTTCAAATCCAGCATCAGACACTTTACACTTATTAGCTGTTTGACCCTGGGCAAGTCACTTAAACCCTCATTGCCCCACCAAAACAAAACAACAACAACAAAACCTAATGGGATGTAGCAAAAGCAGTAATCAGGAGGAAATTTACATCTCCAAATGCTTACATCAATAAAACAGAGAAAGAGCAGACCAATGAATTGGGTATGCAATTTAAAGAAACTAGAAAAAAGGACAAACTAAAAATCCCAGTTAAACACTAAAATTAGAAATTCTAAAAATTAAAGGTGAGGGGCAGCTAGATGGTGCAGTGGGAATAGAGCACCAGCCCTGGAGTCAGGAGGACCTGAGTTTGGATCTGGCCGCAGACACTTAAAACTTACTAGCTGGTGACCCTAGCATAGTCACTTAACCCCAATTGCCTCACCAAAAAAAAAAAAAATTAAAGGTGAGATTAGAAAAGGTTAAGTGTAATAAGCCATTGAATTAACAATTAAAACTGAGTTGGTTTTATGAAAAAAAATAATACAATGGATAAACCATTCATTAAGTTGATTTTAAAAAGAGAGAGAAGAAAACCAATCATACTATGTGAAAAGCAAAATTTTCCTGGCAAGCCAACAGCTGGGCTCTCTCACACGGTCCAAACAGAAAACAGCAACAATTATGATAGCTTCTGTTTTTATAGTGCTTCAGTTACAACATGTTTTCACAGCCCTTGTATCATTTGATTTCACAGCTTCCCCATGAGGTAGGTAATATAAGTATTATTCACATTTCCAGAGGGAGGAAACTGAAATTGAAGGAGACAGGACTTATTGGTCAGTATCCTGACTGCAGATTCCCAGATGGAACTTTGGTTGCAAAGTTGTAACAGAATAACTAAGAGAGAAAAGATATTGTATCATACAATGAGAGAATGTAAAACTCAAGAGTCAGACTAGTAATAGCCAATGTGAAAAGAATATCCAATCTGGTACCAAATCTGTCATGTATACCTTTACATCTCTTGTATACATTTCCCTTCTATCTACTCATACAGCCACAACCCAAGTTGAGACCCTCATCCCCTCTTGCCTAGATTGCAATAGATTGCTTAAGTCTATCTGCCTCAAATTTCTCTGAACTCCAATGCATCCTCCACTCCAGGAGTGATTTTTCTAAAAGGAGTAGATCTGACTATGTTACATCCTCCTCCTACCCCAAGTGTCAGTGATTCCCTATTACTGCCAAGGTAAAATGTAAGCTCTTGTGTTTGACACTTAGAGATCTTTTTTTTCTTTCTTTCCTTTTTTTTTAATGATGTAAATTGGGGTTAAGTGACTTGCCCAGGGTCACACAGCTAGTAAGTGTCAAAGTGTCTGAGTCCGGATTTGAACTCAGGTCCTCCTGAATCCAGGGCCAGTGGTGCATCCATTGCACCACCTAGCTGCCCCAGACACTTAAAGATCTTTATAACCTGCCCCATTCCTACCTTTCCAGTCTTCTTATACCTTAGAGTCTTAGACCACAAACTCTATGATTCAAGTACATTGCCCTACTGAGAGGTAGCTGGTGGCACAGTGGGTAGACCTCTGGGCCAGGAGTCAGGAAGACCTGAGTTCAAATATAGCCTCAAACACTTACTAGCTGCATGACCCTAGACAAGTCACTTCACATGTTTGTCTCAGTTTCCTCAACTGTTAAATGGGAGTAATAATAGTATCTACCTCATAGAATTAGTGAGGATCAAGTGAGATATTATTTGCAAATCACTTAGTACTGTGCCTAGCACATAGTAGGTGCTTAATAAACACTTGTCTCCTTCCCTTCATATTTGTGCTCCTTCAAACAGGAAACCCCATCTCCCGTCTCCCTGCCTTTGCAATGACTATGACTCATGCATGGAATACTCAGCCCCATCACCTCCACCTCTTAATTTCCCTGTCCTCCCTGTTAAATTCAAATTAAATCCCACTTCTGCAGCTGGCCTTTCTCTATTTCCCTTAGCTGCTGATCTCCTTTACATTGCTATAGAAGCTCTGTATGTATCGTCTATGTTCTTAGTTAAGTTACATGTTGTCTTCTATGCTCTTTTTGAAGGGCAAGGGCTGGTTTGAGTCTTTCTTTGCATCCCCAGAGCTCAGAGCATTAGTTGGTACAGACTATCGACTTACATAGTATCACCAGTCATTGGCTGACTGACTGGAGGCTTTAAAGTTTACAGAACATTTTACGATACATCATCACACTGACTATTCTACTATGTAGATAATTTGTCATTCAGTTGTTTCAGTTGTGTCTGACTCATCTTGACCCATTTGGAGTTTTCTAGGCAAAGATAGTGGACACCGTTTACCATTTCCTTCTCCAGCTCATTAAACAGGGTTAAGTAACTTGCCCAGGGGTCACACAGCTTGTAGTGTTTGGGATCAGATTTGAACTCAGGTCTTCCTGACTCCCAGGCCCAGTGTTCTAGTCCACTGTGCACTACAACAAAACCCTATTCTGCTATGTAGATAATACAGGATATTATTATCCCTATTTTATAAATGAGCAAACAGAAACTTGGATAATTACAATTACTTGCCCAAGATCGCATGTCGTAATTGACAGAGGCAGAATTCAAACCCAAACTTCTGATGACAAGTTCAGTGCTCTATCTGGCATGCCACTACTGCCTTGTAAAGAAAAGAGAGTGCAATGTGGCACAGTAGGAAGAGAACTGATTCTGGGATCTGAGGATTTGGATTTGAATCCCACATCCTTATTGACCTTTGGCAAGTCACTTAATATCCTTGACTTCAATTCCTTTATCTGTAAAATGATCAGGTTGACTTGATGTTATTTCTAGTTCTAGATCTGTACTTTATTTCCTTGTTACTATTGTGCTATGAGGCACATTTTGAGGGAGGGGGAATTAATAACTATACATTTCATAATTTTATTTTTAAAATGTAACTTGCTTTATTTGCCACCTCCACCCTTACCCTGGAACAAATTCAGAAGACTATTTGAAAAAGGAAGCGGTGCCCCCTGGATATCAGGGCTTGTGACTGGAGAATATCTGAACAAATTATGACACATAGATTGTTATTATAAATTATTCTATTGAGGTGCTATATAACTATGCGTAATAAGAATTCAGAGAAACTCAGGAAAATATATATGAACTGATATAGAACAAAGTAAGCAGCTTGAAACAATTTACAAGACAGCCACAAGAATGTAAAGGAAAATGAATGGAAGGATTTCTAGAACACTGATTATTAGTGCAGTCATCAACTCCCAGGGACCAATCCAGACATGCCTCCAGCTGCTCATAGAGAACTAGTCCTCTATAGATGAGGAAGAAGCCATACATTTTTTTCCAGAGGTCAGTGCTTTGGTTTATTTTATTTTACTGGATTTCTTTATTATAAAGGTAAGCTTTATGTCTACAATATGTAACAACATTGTAAAGACAAACAACTCTGAAAGACGAAAAAACTCTGCTCAATTCAAAGACCAGCCATTGTTCCAATGAAGCCTGCTATTCACCTCCTGACAGGAGAGGAGATTTGACTCCAGTTGCAGAATAAGATACACATCTCCAGACATAGACAAAGTAGGAATTTGTTTTGTTTTTCTATTTTTCAATGTGGGAGGAAGATGGTAAGGAGAGGAGGCTGGCTCTGTCCCTAACCCCCCAAAAGGAAGAAAAGGCATTGAAGCATTTTTTTTTAATAAGACAAAAGAAACAGAAGGAAAGTGAGGAGGAATCATAAAGAAGCATGAGGGCTTTGAGATTTACCATGGTGAACTTACATATGCTTTACAAGAAAAGTAAGCTGTGTGTAATAGAAATGGTTTTTCAACTGGGAGAACACTTTACTACAAAAAAACCCAAAAACCAAAAAAAAAAACCACAAAAGAAAACATTACCTTTAATTTCTTATGAAAAGGTCCTAGAATTTCTAGATATACTTTTGAACCTTAAAGTATACCATAGTAGTACAGTTGAAAAGAGCACCAGACTTGGAGTCCAGGAAGACTCATCTTCAAGAGTTAAATCTCTTCTCAGACACTTACTAGCTATGTGACCCTAGGCAAGTCACCCAA
This sequence comes from Dromiciops gliroides, assembly GCF_019393635.1. Classification (NCBI taxonomy): domain Eukaryota; kingdom Metazoa; phylum Chordata; class Mammalia; order Microbiotheria; family Microbiotheriidae; genus Dromiciops; species Dromiciops gliroides. The sequence continues at coordinate 216,621,524 of NC_057863.1, forward strand.
CCCTGTTTGCCTGATTGTTTTGTTTTTTTATCTGTAAAATGAGCTGGAGAAGGAAATGGCAAACCACTCCAGTATCCTTGCCAAGAAAACCCCAAAGAGTCATGAAGAGTTTGAACACAACTGAGAAACAGCTAAATGATAGTAGAAACAAAAACTGGACCTGCAATAAGAATATCTCAGTAACAAATTACATTTTAAGCTTCATTTCTGAAACTTTAAACTGCTCCACGGACAATCTTCATTTGGTTAATATTAGGACTCATGCTCCCCCCTTGAAGGGCTATGTAATAGAGATTGTTACTATTAGTCTTGGTTCTGCTATTTCTTAGTTGTATCACTTCTAAAGGTTAACTTCTCTGTAACTCAGCTTTGTCATCTGGAAAATGACATTAATAATATATGAATTGGGCATATTAGATAAGTAACATAGAAGGCTTTCAAAATGGATAACATAGGAGAGATATGCAGTTTTGTTTACAATCCTTTTTTGCTGTTCTACTGTTGTGTAGATGAAAGTGCTCACTTTAGTGTTTGTTAAGTTCAAGTCTTAAAAAATTTTAAATAGATAAAAATTTAAAACTATAAAGGAAAGTTTTATTGATAGTGGAATTGGGGTGGGACAGGAGCCACTGGGAAGTGATAGTGGCATAAAGAATCTCAATAAGGCAGGCAAAAATCTCATAATCATCCCTCCCATCAGGACTGACTAAGGCATAGAATTTGCTTAATGTGATAGGTTTATGCAGTCATTGGGGGTTGGGTGGGGAAGCCATGTATCTGGAGCCTAAATAACATCTCTGGGTGTTGAATGAGAAACAGCGAGATAGGTTTAAAGAGGTTCCCCTTCATCCAAGGTTGATTTCCATGACTTTGATTCTGTTGCAACATTTTGAAGTTGATGCTTTATTCACTTAACCAAGGAAAGCAATGAAAAGGCAGGGATGAGCAAGAAAGGGGAGGAGCAATACTGGTAAATATGGTGGGCAAAGGAAAATGCAAATTTTTATGAAATCCTAATATGCCAGAAAACTACTTACAAATTTGGCCTAGAAGCTATAGTGCCAGGAGGAGAGTTATGAGACTTGAATAAGTCCAGACTTTGCTATAGATTATTGTGGGGCACTTAGTTGTGTGATTCTGGGCAAGTCATTGTAACGATTGGAATGATGCCACCTGCTGGAGACTCACTGTAGAAGAGCTCCGCCCATGAGTGAAGGTCTTTGAGGGGAAGACCATGTGTCTTTTCGTTGGCCGTCAGGAAGTGACGTTTGCTTGGTGGGAGGAAGAATGGGAGCCTTACGCTCTGACTCACGCTCTTTCCTGGGGACTCTGGTGGAGAGGGGAGCTAGAAATGTGCTCTCCCTTTAATAGATAGATGAATGTAGGCCTTTCTCTCTCTCTTTACCAAATTCTTAATTCTACTTAATAAGTGCTTAAAAGTCTAACTCTTGCTAAGCTATAATTTATTGGTGACCACTCATTAGGTATTTTAGACAGAACTAGCTAGAATTTTAGCCTTTAACAGATGGCAACCACGAAGCATGGGATTGAGATGTCTATGGCATCATCACTTAATCTGTTTACCTTGGAGGCAGCTAGATGGCTAAGTGGATAGAGTGCTGGGTCTGAGTCCAGAACTTCAAATTTAGCCTAGCTATGTGATCCTGGCAAGTTACTTAACTCTGTGTGCCTTAATCCGCTGGAGAAGAAATGGCAAACCACTCCATTATCTTTGCAAAAAAAAAAACCCCCCAGACAAACCAAGTCACCCCAAAAACAAAAACCCATGGATTGTATGGTCCATGTGGTCATAAGAATTAACCTGTTGTGTGTGACTGGGCAAATCACTTGCCTTTTTGGTACTCAGTTTCTCTATAAACAAAATGTGAATATGACCTGTTCCAGTCTTGCAAGGATGTTATGGAGTATGAATGATATTATGTGAAAGTACAATCTCATTGGAAGAAACGAGTTATAAACCCATAAAGGTATATATTACATTAGATAGATTTAATAGAATTTTTATAACTTAGTGACACTGAAATGTGCTTATGAACATTTGAAAGCCAACAACATTTATAAGTGATATCAGAGAATCACAAATTTACAGCTGGAGTGGGACCCTTGACATCAACTATTTAAGACCCTCATGTTTGTTGTTGTCACTCATCCTTCATTTTTGAAGGAGGACTAATGACATCATAGAGTAATGGCTTGACTTTTGCATGAATTGGCTTGAAGTGAGGCAGACAGAATTGCACAGTCATCAGCCTCATTTCTCTGCCAGAGTCTTTGAAGTCAGTGTCGAGACAAAAGTCAAGATGAATGGCAATGCCCAGGATTCAGTTGATAGCCTTCATGGCAGTTGAAACAAATTGTTCTAAGACACCCATGCTTGGGCAGGTATCCCCCTAAATCACTGACAGATTCGAGACCTGAGAGTTATCCTCAACCTGGTTTAGCCGGTTGGCTGAGACAGTTTTACCAAGATGTAGCTGCTTCACATTGCTGCAGCTTCTTGGAGCCATGGGTAAAAGTTGGGTGATAGATGAATACCAAATGTAGAACGAGCAGCCCTGAAAAGGCTCACACCAAAGGAGCTAGTTTTCCCAAAACACCCTATACATCTCAGGGAAGCTGTTGATTCTCCCAACATCACACTAGAAATAAATGGTCAGGGCAGCTAAGTGGTACAGGTGGGATAGAGCACTGGCCCTAGAGTCAGGAGGACCTGAGTTCAAATCCAGTCTCAGACACTTGACACTTACTAGCTGTGTGACCCTGGGCAAGTCACTTAACTCCAACTGCCTCACTAAAAAAAAAAAAGAAAGAAATGGTCAAATCAGAATTCAAGCTTAGGTCCTCTGACTCTCAATCCACTCTCAAAACTCATGCTTACAATTTCAGTTGAAAGGAGTAAAGGTTAGGTACTGGACCTGTAATTTCATTGGTTAAGAATAACTTATGGGGGCAGCTAGGTGGCGCAGTGGATAGAGCACCGGCCCTGGAGTCAGGAGTACCTGAGTTCAAATCCGGCCTCAGACACTTAACACTTACTAGCTGTGTGACCCTGGGCAAGTCACTTAACCCCAGTTGCCTTGCTTTAAAAAAAAAAAAAGAATAACTTATGAAGTATCTAGTAAAGTATCATGAACTTAATAACATTTAATAAACATTTGATGAATTGCATTGACCTAGAGAGGACTCAGCCTGGCGTGTGTTACTGGTTAATATTAGGGAGCCAGAATTTCCCTCCTTATTTCTGCTTTTCATAAACATCCTTTGTATGAACAGAAAGCAAATGAAAGTATGCTCTGGTCCAGTGGTACTCACATTTGTTTTCCTTCCAGTACCATTTTGATGGGGTAAAGTTTTTTTGGTTTGTTTTGTTGTTGTTGTAGTTGTTGTAGTTGTCCTTCATTTTTTTTTTTAGTGAGGCAATTGGGGTTAAGTGACTTGCCCAGGGTCACACAGCTAGTAAGTGTTAAGTGTCTGAGGCTGGATTTGAACTCAGGTACTCCTGACTCCAAGGCCAGTGCTCTATCCACTGCACCATCTAGCTGCCCTGTCCTTCATTTTTGAAGAGGACCATGAACATTGGGTGATGTCATGACTTGTACTGAATTGGATTTAAGTGAGGGAAGGCTGTGAAGAGTCACCAACCTCACTCTTTTCCTCCAGAGCCATCTGGGTCCAGTGTCAAGAGATATATTGGGGATGACTGGAGATGGCCCCAATGTTAAGGCAATTGGGGGTTAAGTGACTTGCCAGTGGTCCACACAGCTAGTAAATGTCTGAGGTGAGATTTGAACTGTGGTCCTCCCAACTTCAGGTCAATGCTCTATCCATTGTGCCACCCAGCTGCTGGTGGGACAAGAGGAGCATGTAACCAAGAAGCCATGGGCCAGAGGAAAGAACATGGATTTAGAGCATCAGGCTACCAAAGCCTTGAAACTTGTTAGCTGTGTGACTTTAGTTATTACTGAATCTCCATTAATACCAGTTGCCTAATACACTAACCATCTTGCCAAGGTGTTGTGGGCCTCAAATGAGACAATATATGCAAAGTGCTTTATAAAGCACTTTATAAATGTCAGCCACTGTTATCAAAACACATCTCAGGATGCTACCCTATACAGGGGCCTTTCTTTCTTCCTCCCAGTCAATGCTTTTCCTGACTAAAATTACTTGGATGTATTTATTATCATAATAAAATTATATTTTTAATGGGAATAATACACTATGTTCTATACAGTATTATTTGGTTAGGCACGAATAGCAAATTCTAATATTTCAACTTTATCATTTGAATCTGGCAGGCTTAAAAAAAACTCACTTTTTATTGACGAGGTCCTCCAAGATTCTCCATTCAAGGAGGGGCCAGAGGTAGTCCATGCCCATAATTCCTACGTGATTGCTTTCCTGGACTTCATCAATTTTCTCCAGAAACTCATTTTCTTGCAAGATCATATCAACTCTGAAACTCATACCTGCTCAGTATCCTCTGCCTCTGGGGCCCCTCCCTTCCTTTGATTGGAGAGAACACAGGGGTAAACATCAGAAAGCTCTGACTAGATCCTCACTGAAGGAAGGGACACAGGGTGATCATCCCATGACATCCCACCTGGCTGCAGGACTTTTATCATGCCCCTCTGCTGAGTACCTTCCCTCCCCCAACTCCCCTTTCAGCTTCTTTTTATATGTCTTCCTCCATTAGGTGGGGAGTTCCTTGAAGGCAGGGACTGTCTTCAGCCTTTATGTACTTCAGGGGCTCCCTATTGCCATTAGAATAAAATACAAAATTCTGGGCAGCTAGGTGGCACAGTGGATAGAGCGCAGGCCCTGGAGTCAGGAGAACCTGAGTTCAAATCCAGCCTCAGACACTTAACACTTACTAGCTGTGGTGACCCTGGGTAAGTCACTTAACCCCAATTGCCTCACAAAAAAAAAAAGAATAAAATACAAATTCCTCAGCTAGACATTTAAAGACCTTTACAGTCTTTTTAGCATAAGTTTTTTATACATTTCACATATATTCTTTGATATATTCTACATTCCAGCCTAATTGACATTTTAAACTTGACCTTCACAGGCCATCTCCTGTCTCTACATCTTTGCATCATTTTCCTATATGCCTGGAATGAAATCCCTCCTTAACTCTAGCCTTGTAATCATCAGCTTCTTTAAAGGTTCAAAACAGGGGCCACATGAAGCCCCTAGTTGTTTACTACTCCCTGCATCTTCAAATATCTTGAGCTTGATTCCCTGTGTAAATGTTGTTCCCCATTCAGTAAAACGTATGTTGTTTTCTGGTCAGGGTTCTGTTTTTCTGCTTTGAGTTGTGTTTCCCATGCTAGCACAATGTTTTGTACTTAGTCGGCACTTTATTTTCATTGTTGTTGTTGTTAAATTGAATTATTACTCCTCCCACTTGCCACCACAAAAATTAGTCACCAGAATCAAATGGGAAAGGACAGGAGTGAAATGATGTTGTTTTTTTCCCTACTATCATAGTCACAGTTGTTGAGTTTTTGAAATATTAACCCGGGGCAGCTAGGTGGCACAGTGGATAAAGCACCGGCCCTGGACTCAGGAGTACCTGAGTTCAAATCCGACCTCAGACACTTGACACTTACTAGCTGTGTGACCCTGGGCAAGTCGCTTACCCCCATTGCCCCACAAAAAAAAATGAAATAGTAACCCATCCCTGGGTGTGAGGAAGCATTAATTTATGGGGAAAAACAAAATAAAGATCTTAGTATATTATAAGTATAACCAGGAGCTCAAACCTTTTGCATAAGACTCTCCTCTGGTGGAATTTGATTACTTAGTGCCCCATTCCTGCAAAGGATGGAATTAGCAAGAGCTTAGGAGAGGGGATACCTTGACTTTCTGGCTTCCATCTTTAAGAAAGGAGACGCATGAGGTTCCAGGTTCTCTTTAGGGAGAGGTCCCTGGAGGGAGACCATTAAGAACATTGAGTAATTGATCTCCACCAATGATAAAAGTCATGCAAAATGGAATTAAGCCCTCGTTATGTAAGCATTATTAAATGTAGGAGACTAGTCCATAGATTATAGGGTCAAGAAGGAAGAGACCTTAGAGGTCCATCTAATCCAATCCCCTTCTCTAATGAATGAGGAAAGTGACACACAGAGTATTAAATGACTTGTCCAAGGTCCAACAGGCAGAATGAGGCAACAGCTAGGATTAGGAGCAGTTTTTCAGTTTCCAGTTTCTGTACTTTCTACTATCCTACTATTCTTACCTGACCTGTAGTATAACCTTCCACCACAGCTGGACACACTGTAGCTTGACCCCAACATAGTGATATCATTTTGGCCCTCTTCTCGTATGAAGAACAACCACCAATTGGCTACCCTAAAGACCTTTGTCTCATAGTCAAGTGGATGTCTCAAGACCACACTACGAGGACCACAACTCTGCTCAGGGGATTGATCATACATTTTAAAGCTCGATGAGACCTTAGAAAACATCTTAACCAACCAAACCTTATGTTTTACAAGTCAGGAACTGAAGCCAAGAAGTGTTTGTTCATCCTTTGTTCTAGAAGAGGTACCAATGACATCAGGAGGGTGATGTCCTTTGAATTTTGAGTGAATCGGATTAGTTGAGGGAGGGCTTGTGGCAGAGTCACCAGCCTCACTCTTTCCTCCAGTCATCAGAGTCCAGTTGCAAGACATAAGTCAAAATGACTGGCCAAAGCCAAGAGGTAGCTAATAATGGACAGAGGCAGGATTTGAACTTGGATCCTCACCCATCCCACTACACTACTCTGTCTCCCCAGGTATTTAGCTGGTGTTTTCTCCCTTCCTAAAGTTACATTTCTACAATTCAATTTGGCAAATGTTGGCTGAATAGCCACTATATGAAAAGTGCTCTGAGTTCTTGTTAAATTTTCAGTCAGAGCATTTATACCTTGGAACTTTGTAAATGTTACAAATCAGGGCTTGGTTAATTGTTAAAATATTAATAATAATTCAGATTAAATATAAAAGCATGTTTTTAGTATTTAGCATGCTTCACCCCCACTCCCCACCCCCACCTGGAGAGCTAACTATTGAACATTATCAGTATACTTCTAGTCTGGGCCCTACATTTCTGAGACGATGATGATGATGATAGTTAAATAGTGCTACTATGTTCCAGACACTGTACCAAGTGCTTTATAGTTATCTCATTTGATTCTCACAACAACCTTGAGAGGTAGGTGCTATTATTATCACCCAGTTCACAGATGGAGAAAACTGAGGCAAACAAAGGGTAAGTGACCTGCCCAAGGTTCACGACAGCGGTGTCTGAGACTAGATTGAAGTCAGGTCTTCTTGACTCCTGGCCTGCCCACTATCCACTGAGCCACCCATCTGGGAGAAGGGATCCTGACAGCTGTGTTTACACAGTCTTGTTTGTCTCTAGGATGCTTGCTCTGGAATCCTTTCAAGTCAACCAGAACCCTCAGAGATCACAGAAAACTTACACAGAAGGACAGGAAGCCAGGCACACCAAGGACCCTCTATGACCTCACCAGTAAATTGTGTCTTTATTGTATTATACTTCACCCTCTTGCAGCCAAATGGAACTAGCCAGTTTCAAAACCCTGGAGACCTTCGACTAGGGGCAAGCAGTTTTGGCTGATCCACAGATATTACTTCCTGGAGCCAGCACTTGTATATTGCTCCTTCCTTGCTATTCCATAGTCTGAAGTGTTCATAACCTAGCTTTTTTAGACACTTAGTCATTGCCCTAGCCCCTGACAAATTGTTAAAAAAAAAAAAAAGAAAAAGTTAATTTATGCCTCTTGGTTTTATATCACAGTCATTCTGTCTAGATTCAAATGAGTGATCGAGAAAATGTTAATAACGCAGATTAAACTTTCAAATGTGTTTATGTATACATTTCCCACCCCCCAGAGAGCTGGTTGTTAAATATTCACCCAGCATAACCCTGGATGATACCAAGAGTTACATTTTGTCGTAGAATACAAAGTGAGCAGGAATCTGCCTGATGTCTCTTCTCTTTGGAGATTTTCTAGAGTCCCTCTCTAAAGGACTCCATTTTCTGTTCTGCCATGTTTTCCCCCATTTCAATCTGATCTAAGAATGCCCATGTGCCTCAGAGGTGTTCTGGTAACACATAATCTAATGTGATGTATTTAAAAGCAGGTATTGAGCTGGAAACTCTTCAAAAGGACTAGTTCTATAACAGCTTGAGTGAAAGTTATATAGAACCTCCACATGATAGCTATTGATCACGGTGCTAGCTGAAAGGGTTCTGGATAGGGAGTCCAAAAGACATGAGTTCTAGTCCTATCTCCAAGCGTAGCCCCTAGGACAATGTGTAAGCTAGTTAGCCTCTCTGGGTCTCAATTTTTCATCTCTTGAATGGGGATAATAATTTTTAACTACCTACCTCAAAGGGCTGTTGCAAGGAAAGTAAAATGCTGTGTAAATAGGAGATAAAATTGTTCTCATTATCAGAGCTGGCGCTTTGTTGACTTCACCCACCCTTGGACTTTGTTTCTCATTTAATCTCTTCTCCTCTGAGACATTTCTGGAGAGCAAGACTGCTTTAGGAGACTTTGACTATGTTTTATCTTAAATAGCACCAAGCTAGGAGGATATGCACCAAAGCAACATCTCAAAGTCAGTGGCCTAGAGGAATGAAGACAAAATTCTTGGAATCATATTATGTACTTTTTATATAAAAGTCATATCTGCTTCGGCCCTCCTTGTAGGGCTAGCTAAACAGAAAGAAAGGGTGCCTGAACCAGTGTTGTTCTAAAATAAACTAAAATGACTTCTGACCATTTGGAAGAGAAGGGAGGGAACAAACATTATTAAACTCCTTTTATATGTCAAGAATGATACAAATATCTTTTCACATCTTTTACAAATACCTTTACAAATATCTCATTTGTTCCTCACAACAACCCTAGGAGGCAAGCATGGGTATTATTATACCCATTTTAGATCAGGTTAAATGATTCATCTTAGACCACACATCTAGTAAACCATCTCAGGTGGGATTTGAACTAAGTTTTCCTGACTCCAGACCCAATGCTCACATAGCTCCAAGGAAACAAAATAGTTAAAGCAAACAGGATCTACCATGTCTGGTCAGTTTGGTGGATAGAGAGGCTCATTTGGAGCCAAGATGTCACACACAGTCTAGGAAATTAAAAGATACTTATTATCCATGACTGACCCAATGAACTATATCTATAGCCACTCCCCTGACAGACAGACAACACTGGTAGTTAGCATGGAGAGACCTTTATTAAAACCCTTTTAAAGGTCCAGTCATGGGTACAAACCATAATCAGCAGCCATGGAATCTTTAGATAGACTGGCCATCATTTAAAATAATTGAAAGAAAAGAGACAGAATCAGATAAACAAGTGCCAAAATATTGTTCTCATTTTTATTACCTTGATGTTTTGGTGCATCTATGATCTCATTTGTGTGAGTATACTCCTTCCAACAGTACAAATCAAAACTTACACATGGCTTTTGGGTTTGTTTTTGTTTTTGTTTTTAGTGAGGCAATTGGGGTTAAGTGACTTGCCCAGGGTCACACAGCTAGTAAGTGTTAAGTGTCTGAGGCCGGATTTGAACCCAGGTACTCCTGACTCCAGTGGCCAGTGCTCTATCCACTGCGCCACCTAGCTGCCCCTTGGCTTTGGGTTTGGTTGGGTTTTTTGTTTATTGATTTCTTTTAGTTTTACATTATAGTCATTTTTGCAGTAGCTTTCACTCCCTTCCAAGTGAGCCCCCCCTTTTTCGGGGGGGGCGCAATGAGGGTTAAGTGACTTGCCCAGGGTCACACAGCTGGTAAGTGTCAAGTCTCTGAGGCCATATTTGAACTCAGGTCACCTGAATCCAGGGCTGGTGCTTTATCCACTGTGCCACCTAGCTGCCCTGAGCCTTCTCTTTTAAAAGAGAGGGAGAAAACAGTTAAGTAAGATCAATTGACAGTATATGGCAATATTCCATATCCATAATCCCTCTACTCTCCAATGAATAAACCATCCATGCTTTATTATGCAGTACAACTCTTGTCTATATACACATCTGAGTACTCTACAGAGGATGGAACATTCTTCTCCTAGATCTCTTGGCCCTGAATATAGAAGGAGTTCCTTAGGATCCTGTAAACTAGGGCTCCAAAAGCAAAGTGCCAAATGAAGAACCTCTCCAGGCCTCATTAAAAATGGGGAAGGGTAGGGGCAGCTAGGTGGCACAGTGGATAAAGCACCAGCCCTGGATTCAGCAGTATCTGAATTCAAATCCGACCTCAGACACTTGACACTTACTAGCTGTGGTGACCCTGGGCAAGTCACTTAACCTCAATTGCCTCAACCAAAATAAATAAATAAATATTTTTTTTAATGGGAAGGGTTCAATTTTCTACTGGATAATGCCCCTCACATAGCAAATACACTCTGGCTCGGGAATCTAGAACTTGTTAGGTTATAATTCTCCCCTCAGAGTTCCAGGAGTACCCTTAGGGATTGGGGTACCCCTTCACTAATGCCATTGACTCAAGCCCCACTGGTTATGCTCCTGCCACTCACTATTAGCCACCAGGGATTGACTAGTACCCAAATTCCATTTAACAACCTAACATCAATTAGCTTTACAAAGGGGGGAGGGTAGATACTAACTTGAAGATATAGTGAGAACAAAAGTACAAATATTCCCCTTCAACACCTCAGGGGTACACTCTCCTTATATTACTTCAGTCTTTGGGATAGTGAGCTCAAATTAAATAGAGTTTCTACATAGGGTTGGTTCCCTCCAAGTTCATGATCAAATGTGGTATCACTGCCAGATGACACCTTATCTTAGAAGCTGCTTAGCTGGTTCCCAAAGGTCACTCTTAGCTCCTTGGGGCATCAATGCTGGGCTGACTACAAAACTTGACCTGGACTCAACTCCCAGACATCTGGCACCTCCGTGGCTGACTTTTTGAAATTCACAAGATCATAGATTCCAAACCTTCATCCAAATGAAAGAAGAAAAGTCAAGCAGAGAAAGCATCAAGGCCCATATTCAGAAGTCCACATGTTGGTCTTGGAAGCAGAGGGGCCAGGGCCATTCCCCTTAGAGCATTGTCACTCACTGATGCCAGAAAGAAAAGAGTCAAACCCAGAGAGAGTATGGGCTAAGGCTGCCTCATTTTTTTTTGGAGTAACTCCCAGTTCCAGATCCAAAAATGTAGCTAGTCAAGAAGTCTGCTGTCTACCACAGGGTTAGCAGACCATAATCAGTTTTCAGAATATCCGTGTATTCTCCAAAACCTCTCAAAGAACATTCTCCCAGAAACAGGATCCCCAGACCCCTTCACTATGGGAGTAGCATTAGAGGTACTCAGCACACACGCTAGTCCTCCATTACAGGATGGATGCCAATGGAGTACATGGTCTTCTCTTCCTATTGCTGCATGATCAATCAGCCTATCTCCTTTTCTAGTCATACATCAGCGATGGTGACCTTTGATTATCTTCTCCTGTGGATTCTTCACTGGCAATATATTTTAGTCTACCAACACTCTCTTGCACATCTATATTATATATAATATTAGTTATAGAAAGAGAGTATTAAATTATATTTTATTATATGACATTCTTAAACTATATTGACAGTATATCAAATGTATATGTTATATTACAGAGAAATAATAATTTTATTACTGGTAATAATATCAGTACCAAATTTATGGAGTTTATTAAAGCTTATGTAAGGGGCTAAAATTCTAGCTATACTAAAATATCTAATGAGTGGTTGCCAATAATTATAAACCTTAACAAGAGTATTTAAGTATTTATTAAAGAGCATTAGGATCTAATGATCAGAGAGAAAGGTAAAAATCTAACTATTTCTAAGAGACCCCATCATCCGATCTGCCATGGGCGAGGTCAGGAACCAAAAGGACCCAACATTTCCTTCTTCCTCCAGAAGCCTCCTGTGAAACTGGGAACATCCTGTCCACACACATATACAGCTCCAAGCTAATTGGCTGGTAGCTTTGATAGATAGTACCCACGAGCAAACGTCACTTCCTGATGCCCAGGAAAAGCTGCATGGCTTGCCCTCAATGCCTTCTCCTCATGCGAAGCTTTCCTACAACAACTCTCCAGCAGTGGCATCACTCCAATCTTTACACTTATAGAGGTACTTCTCTCAAAGCAACTCTATGAGGTAAGTAGGGTAAATGTCATTCTTTTATATGTTGAAAGAAATAGAAGCTTCAAGAAATAGAGTTCCTATAGCCACACAATATCTTCAAACCTGTATGTTCTACAGCTATCACAAGCATTTATATATCACTTTAAGGTTGCAAGGGACTTTACATATGTTATGTTATTTAGCCTCTCAACAACCCTGTGAGATTGGTACTATTATTCTCCTCGTTTAGAGAGGAAACCGAGGCTGACAGAGGTAAGTGACTTCCCAGGGTTACAAAGTTAGGTAATGGTATAAGGCAGGATTCCAAATCAGGCCTTTCTGATTCCAAGTGCAATACTCTAAAAGCACTGTGCTATCTTGATTTCTAATTTCTTATGGATAACATGATTTGGCCTTGATTTCATGTGGCAGTTGCGAATTGGAAGCAAGCACCTGAACTTGTGATTTAAGTTTGTGTCCTTCCATTAGCCAAGGAGAGCTCTAAGAGAGTAAGATGTCCACATCGTTTGATTCACAGACCCCCCACTGCTATACACAAAGCAAGACTGAAAGATTACATAATACAGTAAGATATTCATAACATCACTTTCCATTGTAGCAAAGAACTATAAATAAAGTAGATATCCATCAATTTAGGAATGACTAAACAAATTGTGGTACATGAATGTAACGGGATATTATTGTGTCATAAGAAATGATGAAATGATGAGATAGAGATTAGACTTGTGATTTAATTAGTGTAGGAAGTTTCTGATGAGGAATTTCCTCTACTAGTGCAGAATGGTACTTTCTTTACAACTCATAGTCTGAGAGAGTTATGGGGCACTGAGATGTTAAGCAATTTGAGCCATGCATCTAGTATATTTTAATCTGTTTTCTTTCACAATATGACTATTTTTTTTTCAGGGCAATGGGGGTTAAGTGACTTGCCCAGGGTCACACAGCTAGTAAGTATCTGAGGCTGGGTTTGAACTCAGGTCCTACAGAATCCAAGGCTGGTGCCTTATCCACTGCGCCTCCTAGCTGCCTCTCACATCCAGTATATTTTAGAGGTGGGTCTTAAACCCAAGCTTTCTTGGCTACATGGCCATTTTTCTATCCACGGTGCCTCTATGGGTATAAAAATTATGGCTACAAAGGGTTCAAAGAAGGATGAGAAGATAGATAGATAGATAGATAGATAGATAGATAGATAGATAGATAGATAGATAGATAGACAGATAGATACATAGGTATATAGATAGATGATAGGTAGGTGGGTAGGTAGATAGACAGACAAATAGACATTTTATATATAGAGCGAGTGAAGTAAGCAGAAGAACCAAGAGAATAATATACACAATACTACAACAATGTAAATGAGGGGTGGGTAAAATGACACAAATGTAAAAAGATGCATGTGGTTGGTAGCTGTCTAAATATAAAGATAGCTCATATGTGGCAAAGATAGCTAGCTAGCTAGCTAGCTGACCTAGGATCTGGCCCACCTCTCTCCAAGGGAGACTGCCTTTGTGGGGAAGCAGGAGGAAGACCTGAGATGGGTGAGGGAAGAAGCAAATGTCCAGCAAAGGACTAGAATTATTTTATCAACCACACCTCAAATATTGGTTGTTCAGGAGTATAATACTTTGGCACTTTCCCTGGCTACTCTCAAGGCAAAGATAATATCTCACTTTATTAACAGCAGTTTAACTTCTTCCCACCAAATGTAGCTACATAAAAAGTCATCACAAATAGCTAGTATAGGGGGTGGCTAGGTGGTACAGTGGATAAAGCACCAGCCCTGGATTCAGGAGTACCTGAGTTCAAATCTGGCCTCAGACACTTAACACTAGCTGTGTGACCCTGGGCAAGTCACTTAACCCCAATTGCCTCAGTAAAAAAAAAAAAAAGGAATCAAACAGTAAATAGAAGTTGAGGAAGTTATACAGATTAGAATAGACCAAGGAATACCCAGAAGTAAATGGATTCTTTGGGCTGGGAGCAAGATGAATACTCAGCATAAACCAAGAGAGAACAATTTCATTGAGGGAACATATGCTCTCAGAAGTCTCTGGGGTTGCAAATGCTAGATGTCGAAGGATCCACTGGGGACAGACTTCCACATGTCTGTAGCTCCATTAGATATGCAAAAGTTGATGTTTTCTTTTGTGGAGGCTTTTCCAAAGTCTGTAGAGGTCTTTCTCCATCACACAGGTACAAACATTACAGATACGTAATTCTCTTCTTTTAAAAAAATTCTATCCAGGGGGGGGCGGCTAGGTGACACAGTGGATAAAGCACCAGCCCTGAATGCAGGAGGACCTGAGTTCAAATCAGGCCCCAGACACTTGACACTTCCTAGCTGTGTGACCCTGGGCAAGTCACTCAACCCTCATTGTCCCACCAAAAAAAAAAAAAAATTATTTCTGACCAAAAATAGCTCACTGAGTAGGGAGAGAGAAGAGACATATTTGGAAATAAAGGTCATGAAAAACAACAACAAAGATCAACAAAAAAGAAATAAAATGAGCTCTTTAAGAGTTGAGCTATGTAACGGAAAGAAAAAAAAAGAGTTGAGCTATGTTGTGTCTATATGTACATAAGAGATTCAGGGAATAGCAGCATGATTCAGTGTCAAGAGCACTAGATTTAGAGAAAAATGACCTGGGTTCAAATCCCAAATCTACAACTTACTGTCTTTGTAATCTTGGGTGAGGGTCTCAGTCCCATCATATGTAAAATGAGAAAGTTGAATTAGATTATCTTTAAGGACCTTTCCAGTTCCAAATCTATTGTCCTGTGAACTTTTTCCAAGGGAAGACATATCTGAGAGGCTGTAATGGGTAGAACTCTGGAAAGCCTAACTTTGCATCTGTCTTCAGATATTTGTCAGCTGTGTGACTCTGGGCAAGTCACCTTACTTTTTTCAGCCTCAGTTTCTTCAGCTATAAAATGGTGATAAAAATAGCACACACCTCACAGGATTTGTTGTGAGGATCAAATGAATTAACAAAGAAAGATGCATTGCAAATCTTAAAATCTTATATATTAATAATTATTTTATATATATAAACATAAATGACAGCTATTATTACTATTATTATTTCCTAAATCTCTATTGCCCTTGCCTATACTTCTTTGTGTGCTGTTAACTATCAGATAATTTTGATAGCCCTGATGCTTTAGAAAACTAAGATAGGAGCGCTGGGAAGCTTTACTGGTTCATAAACAATTGGGAGGTGTTTCCTTGGGTACAAGACATTCCTCACAGGTATCAGAGGAGAAAAGAACACCAAGATTGTGATTATTGTGTTGTTGTTCAGGTCATTTTTTCAGTTACGCCTGACTCTTATTACCCCATTTTGGTGTTTTCTTTGCAAAGATATTAGGGTGGTTTTACATTTCCTTTTTCAACTCATTTTACAAATAAGGAAACTGAGGAAAACAGGGTTAAGTGACTTGCCAGGGTCACACAGTTAGGGAGGTGTCTGAGTCCAGATTTGAACTTAGGAAGATGAGTGTTCCTAACTCCAGGCCCAACACTCTATCCACTACATCACCTAGCTCCCTGCCCACTGTACTATGCTGCCTCTTCTGGAGAGGTGGTGAAATTACAAAAAGAATTCTTGACGTTGTCTTCCTGATGGTAAAGACAAAACACGACGGCAGAGAAATCATCTCTTTAAGAGAGGTTGTTTTGACCTTGAATGCCCCAAAAAGGTGACAATACAAACAAAGGAGAACTGCATATATCGTCCTCTGCAGGGAGCAATAGATCATTCCTGAGGTATCCAGAGGGAGAGCATTTAGTGACACCTTCTGGGAACAATAGAGAACCACACAGGAGAGAGCAGTAGATGGACCACAGAAATCTGCTAAAGGCAACTCCCAAAAACCATCTACAGAAAAGTCAGTAAGAAAGGAATCTGCTTCTCACTGGATTTTAAACTGGAGGACCTGGGTTCAATCTTGATTCTTCTATATATTACCCATGTGACTTTGGTTTAGTCACTCATCATCTCTGTCTTAGTTTTTTTCATCTAAAAAGTGAGTGGGTTGCCTTAGATGATCTCTAAAGTACCTCCTAGTTCTAAATCTATGATCTTAAGGTACTTGGGATAGGATGTGATTGGGAATTTATATAGACCTTTGGAAAAGGTTGGAGAGTTTTGTTTTGTTTTTTTCCAAAGGTTCAGTTTTGGATTTTTTTTCCTCTCTCATTATTTTAACATTATTTTATATACAGAACTGTGTGCTTGCAACCGCAGTTAATGTCCACATACTGGGTGGTCTCAGATTTTCTGAACAGACTTAGAAGTCAAAGATTATGGGGTAAAACTTCTCAAAGTTTACTCAGTACCTTCAACTCAGAGTTTCTGGCATGAGGCTTTGCAGTAAACCCAAGTGGTATGAGTTGGTCAAATTGTAAGACCTTAGCATGGAACCCAGAGATTCCAGAAGTTCTGTTCCAAGTGGACTCAAATATCAAAAGGACCCTTGGAAGCCTGGACACACTGTCATGAGCAGTCCCTCTGAAAATTTTTGGGACAAAGGAGTAAAGGGATCTGAATCTCACTACCTCCAACTTCACCCAAGTCCCACTTTCTTGAGATTACTAAGAAACCTCAAAAGAGGCACAGGCAGCTGGGTGGCATAGAGGATTGAGTGCTAGGCCTGGAGTCAGCAAGACTCTTCATCCTGAGTTCAAATCTGGCCTCGGACACTTACTAGCAGTGTGACCCTGGACAAGTCACTTAATCCTGTTTGCCTCTGTTTCCTCATCTGTAAAATGGCAAACAACTCCAGCATCTTTGCCAAGAAACCCCATGGACAGTATGGTCCATGAGGTCACAAAAAGTCAGACACAACTGAACTACATAAAGATCTTTGCAAGACTAGAGTTAGGCATCACGGCGTTAGGTTGAGATGGCCAAAAGTACCAGGTTCTATACAAAAGATAATTAATAATCCCCGTACCATATACTTCACAGTGTCATTATGAGGAAAGTACCTTGTAAACATTTTACTGTGCTGCATCACATTATGTGAGAGTAAGCTTTTAAAAATTACAATTAGATTTTTTTCTTTTTTGAGGTTTTTCCCTTTTGTTCTGATTCCTCTTTCACAGCATGACTAATGCAGAAATATGTTTAATGTGATTGTACATATATAAACTATGTCAGATTGCTTTCTGTCTTGGGGAGGGGGAAAGGAAGGGAGGGAGGGAGAAAAATTTGGACCTAGAAATCTTATTTAAAAAATGTTGAGGGGCAGCTAGATGGTGCAGTGGTTAAAGCACCGGCCCTGGATTCAGGAGTACCTGAGTTCAAATCCGGCCTCAGACACTTGACACTTACTAGCTGTGTGACCTTGGGCAAGTCACTTAACCCCCATTGCCTAAAAAAAAAAAAATGTTGAGGGGGCAGCTAGGTGGTACAGTGGTTAAAGCACCGGCCCTGGATTCAGGAGTACCTGAGTTCAAATCCGGCCTCAGACACTTGACACTAGCTGTGTGACCCTGGACAAGTCACAACCCCAATTGCCTCACCAAACCAAACCAAAAAAACCCCCCACAAATATGGGGTAGCTAGGTGGCAAAGTGGGATAGAGCACCAGCCCTGGATTCAGGAGGACCTGAGTTCAAATCCAACCTCAGACTCTTGACACTTACTAGCTGTGTGACCCTGGGCAAGTCACTTAACCCTCATTGCCCAACAACAACAAAAAAAAGTTGAAAACTATCTCTACATGTAACTAGAAAATAATAAAATACTTTTATGATAAAATAAAATAAAATAAATAAAAATTACTATTGGAAATGCAGCCTGGATTGATGGAAATTTCAGGATTTTACGAAATTCTGTCAATGTTGCTAACCTCCCCCCACCAAAAAAAATGTGACTTTGTCTAAATAAAAAGGAAATACACATATGTGTATATACTTTTTATCCTCTTCTTTCCACTCCCAGCTTCTTCCTCAACTTCCACCCCATGGCCAGCCCCCACCATTTCCAAAGAAAATGATAGAGACTAAATGTGTTTTTCCCCCTTCCAGGTAATCAGTTACTATGTTTGCAATGAAATGAAGCAAAATGCAAAGAATATAATAGGGATGTGTTTCCTTTTTACCAGTATCATACTGAGAAGGAAAATCAAAAATGAAGACATGACCATCAAGAAAATGACTAATAAATCACTGATGAGCACAATGTAGCAACAAACCAAACAAAAATATATTTTAAAAAACCCAAACAGGAAAATCATCATTTGCTCTGATCTAGAAAAGTCATCTTTCTTCTCTCTTAGTAAAGAATCCAGTTAGAGGAAGAGGGGTAAGGAAAGGGAATGGTAGGAAGAGAGGCAAGGAATAGGAAATGCTTGAAGGTAGTGTGTTACTATGGCTAGTGTACTGAAGCTAGAACCAGAGGACCTGAGTTCAAATCCCACTATAATGATTACCACTTGTATCATTAACAAGCATTTATTAAGCAACTACTTTGTTCCAGGCATTGTGCTATAAGCACTAGTGTTAAGTAAGTATTCTTTTTTTTTTTGTGAGTCAATTGGGGTTAAGTGACTTGCCTACGGTCACACAGCTAGAAAGTGATAAATGTCTGAGGCCGAATTTGAACTCAGGTCCTCCTGACTCCAGGGCCGGGGCTGTATCCACTGCACCACCTAGCTGCCCCAGCACTAGAGTTAATAAGCAAAAATGAATGAATGAATGAATGAAATGATAAAAAAAAAAACATTCCCTGCCCTCAAGGACCTTGAAATCTCTGGAGGGAGATGGCGTGCAAGTATCTATGTCAGAACAAGATATATACAACATAAAGTAGAGAAAATCTCAGAGGGAAGGCATTATCATTAAGGAGGACCTGGAAAGACTTCTTGAAGAAGGTGAAATTTTTGCTGAAACCTGAAGGAAGTTAGAAATGCTAAGAGATAGGGATGAGGAGAGGAAGGAAGAGAATTTCAGGCATTAAGGAGAGCTAGTAAAAATGTGTGGAGTATGGAGATGGAATGTATCTTTGAAGGAATAGTAAGGAGGCTATAGCCATTGAATTGTAGAGTTTGTGGGAAGGTGTTTTATCTGGAAAGGTAAGTGAAGGGGGGAGGGTTAGGAAGGGCTTTAAAAGCCAAACAAAAGTTATTATATTTTATCCTTGATGTAATGGGGAAATACTGAAATTTACTGAAAAGGGGATGGGACAAGGGGGAGATGTCTGAGATGGTTAGCTGGACTGCAATATGGAAAGACTTGAGACAGAGAAGTCAACTTGGGGGCAGCTAGGTGGCACAGGTGGATAGAGCACCAGCCTGGAATCAGGAGGATCTGAGTTCAAATCTGGCCTCAGACACTTGACACTTACTAGCTGTGTGACCCTGGGCAAGTCACTTAACCCTCATTGCCCTGAAAAAGAGAGAGAGAGAGAGAGAGAGAGAAGTCAACTTGAATTGTCCAGGTTTTGAGATGATGAGGGTATGAACAAGGATGGTAGTAATGTCAGAAGAAAGAAGGAGACATATTAACTAATCTCTCTAGGTCTCAGTTTTCTCATCTATAATAATAATAATAATAATAAGAATAAGAATAAGAATAAGAAGAAGAAGAAGAAGAAGAAGAAGAAGAAGAAGAAGAAGAAGAAGGAGAAGGAGAAGAAGAAAAAGAAGTCATTTGGTCATATCCAACTCTTCATGTCCCTATTTAGAGTTTTCTTGGCAAAGATACTAGAGTGGTTTTCCATTTTCTTCTCCAGCTCATTTTATAGAGGAAGAAACTAAAGCAAACAGGGTTAAGTGACTTGCCTAGGGTCACACAGCTAGTAAATATCTGAGGCTAGATTTGAACTTAAGAAGATGAGTATTCATGATTCCAGGCCCAGCACTCTATCCATTGTGCCACCTAGCTGCCCCAATAATAATAATAGCAAAGAACTATAAATATGTTTCTCATTTGATCCTCACAACAACTCTGGCAGACAGGTGTGATTATTACCCCCATTTTACAGATGAGGAAACCAAGATAGGATAGGTAAAAAGGAGGCTACTATATGGCCTGTGTATCAACCTTCTTGCTCTATAGAGTTATGATTCCATGTTATATATTAGACTAGGCATGGTGTACATAAACATTAATGAACTTGTGTCTTCTTGAAACACAAATCCTCTGCACTCTTCTTCCCATGTGCTTCTCACCGGACCTAACTGAAGACATGCTTTTTCCATTGCAAGTCTTCTGTTAATGTAACCCTTATGTGAGAGGCTGACAGCTCCAAGGGTCTAGGTTCACTTTGGGGGCCTATCCATTTCTCCAGCTAATGGTCTCCATGCAGAAAATCTGGAGAATTAACTGAGGGCCAGAATCCTAGAATCAGGGTGTTGTAAATCTCGAGTGAGAGAATTGATGTAAAGTACTCTTCAAACCTTAAAATGCTATATAAATGCCAGTTATTATTATTATTATTATTATTATTATTATTATACTATAGTCTCCAGGCCTTTGGCCTGATGCTGATTTCATTCCCTAAGCATCTGCTGTTCTCCCTGCTGCATTCAAGCAATGTTTTATAGAATAATAGTTGTTTGTCCTTCATTCTCAAAGAGGACCATGACATTATAGTGATGCCATGACTTGCACTGAATTGAATTTAAGTGAGGGAGGACTGTGCAAAATCACGACCCTCAATCTCTCCTCCAGAGCCATCTGGGTCCAGTGGCAAAATATACATCAGGATGACTGGAAATGACTCCGGATGTCTTTAAAGCAATTGGGGTTAAGAGACTTGCCATGGATCACATACTAGTAAGTGTCAGAGGTGAGATTTGAACTCAGGTCCTCTTGACTCTAGGTCCAGTGCTCTAACCATTGTACCACCTAGCTGCTCCATAGAAACAATAAAGGGGTATGCTGGGTGGTGCAATGGATAAAGTGCCAGGCCTGAATCAGGAAGAACTCAGTTCAAATCTGGCCTCAGAATACTTACCAGTTGTGTGACCCTAGGCAAATTACCTAACCCTGATTGCCTCAGTTTCCTCATCTGTTAAATGATCTGAAGAAGAAAATGTCTCTGCCAAGAAAACCCCAAATGGGGACATGAAGAGTTGGACACAAATGAAAAACAACAGAGAGTTGTGCTTGTAAACATTTAACAACCAAGCTCTCTGGAGAGCAGAAATTTTATATAGATAGAAAGATGATAGATAGATAGATAGATAGATAGATAGATAGATAGATAGATAGATAGATAGATAGATAGATGGATAGGTAGATATGTATATATAGTATGTATATATGTATGTGTGTATATACATATATACACACACTATTAAGTTTAATGTGCATTATTAACATTTTCTCCATTGTTTTGTTGATTGTCTAGACTTCAAAAAGTCTAGACAATCAGCAAAATAGTAAATCAAGCCCTGATTTGTAGAACTTGTTTATTTCTGAGGTATAAATGCTCATGATGAAAATTTATCAATCAGCTGAAGCTGGATAAAGCTGGCTCCAACACCCTTTCCCCACCCTTCATACACACACACACACACACACACACATTTAATAAATAGTGCTGGGTTTGGAGTCACAAAGATATATATTCCAACACTGCCTCTGACACATATTAATAGTGTTAACTCAAAGAATCACTTGACTTTTCTCTGAGCTAGTTTCCTCAGCTGCAAAAAGGGGCTAAGTTCTGTGATGTTGATGTGAGGTTCATGTGAGATAACCAAGGTGGGAGAACTTTGCAGAATTTCAAGTAACATACTTCCCTTGCAAGTTAGTCAATAAACATTTTATTAAGCACCTACTGCATCTCAGGCACTGTACTAAGCATGGGGTATACAAGGGAAGGCAAAAGACAGCTCCTGTCCTCAAGGAACTTACAGTCTTATGGGGAAGAGAACATGCAAACACCTAAGTACAAACAAGTGACATAAATTGGAGTAAATTAGAGCTGATGCACAGAGATGACACCAGAATTAAGGGGGAGATGAGGAAAAGCTTCCTATAGCATGTGAGATATTAGCTGGGGCTTGAAGGAACCCAAGGAAGCCAGGGGTACGTGAGGAGGGAGAAAATTCCAATCATGGGAAAGAGCCAGAGAAAATGCCCAGAGCCAAGAGATGGAGAGTCTTGTTCATGAAATATCCCAGAGGCCAGGGTCACTGTATTGCAGAGTGGGAACAGAGGTATAAGATGAAAGAAGAAGAAGCAGCAGGGGACAGGAGAAGGTTACGAAGGGCTTTGAATGTCAAACAGGATTTTATATTTGATCCTAAAGGTGAGTGGGAGCCATGGAGTTTATTGAGTAGGGGAATGACATAGTTACTCATATTGAAAGCTGAGTAAAGAATGGACTGGAGTGGGGAAAGACTTGTGGCCAGGACACCCCTAGCCAATGTATTGCAATAATCTGACTGTGAGGTGATGAGGACCTGCATTAAGGTGATAAAGGGTCAGAAGGGAGAAGGGGACATATATGAGAGATGTTGGGAAGGTAAAATCAAGAGATTTTGGCAACAGACTTGATGTGTATGTAAGGGTGGAGGAAAATGAGAAAGAGCAAAGAGTTGAGTATGATACATAGATGGCAAGTCTAAATGGCTAGGAGGATAACGGTGCCCTCAACAGTAATAAGGAATTTTGAGAGGAGGAGGACTGACTGGGGGTGAGGGGGGTGGAGAGGGTGGAGATAATGAGTTCAGTTTTTGAGAAGTTGAGTTTAAAATGTCTACAAGGTATCCTGCTCAGTCCAGCAGGTAGCTGGAGATGCAAGACTGGAAGTTTTGAGATTAGAGATTAGACAGATTAATAGTGGATAAGTAGATCTGAGAGTCACCAGCACAGAGATAATAATTGAATCCATGGGAACTGATGAGATCCCCAAGTGAAATAATATAGATCAAGAAGAGAAGAGGACCCTGACTAGAACCCTGTAGGATATTCACAGTTAGAAAAATGATTTAAATGAAAATCCAACAAAGGAAACTGAGAAGGACTGATCCTATACATGAAAGAACCCAAAGAGAATGGTGTCACGAAAACCTAGAGAAAAGATAGGATCCAGGAGAAGAAGGCGATTGACCCTCAAAGGCTGTAAAGAGGTCAAGCAGGATAAGGGTTGAGAAAGGTTATTGGATTTGGCAATTAAGAGATCCTTAGTAACTTTGGAGAGGGTAGTTTGGGTTGAAACCAGTTTTAGAGAGGTAAGAAGATAGTGAGAGGAAAAGAAGTGGAAGTCCCTTCATTTACAGCCTTTTCTAAGAGTTTAGCCACAAAAGGGAGGGAATATATGAACAATAGGTACTGGGGATGAATGGATCAACTGACTATTTTTCAAGGATGGGATGCTTATGGGCAGTAAGGAAGCAGCCAGTAGACAGGAAAACACTGAAAATAAATGAGAGAATGGAAATGATTGAGGGAGAAATCTGCTAGAGAACACAAGATGGAATGGGGTCACTTGTATAGGAAGATAAGGAGAAGGGCCACCTCTTCATGTGAGACAAGAATAAAAGAGGAAATAAGGACAGAAGGCATCTGATGATATGAGAGGAGGCTGAGGGGAGAAGCTAATGACCTCAATTTTTTTTAGTAAAATATGAAGTAAGGTTCTCAGCTGAGAGGGCAAGGGTAGAGGGGTCATTCTCTTCACAAAAAAATTTAAAGGTTTAATTGAAAGGTAGAAGAAAACATTTCAAAGAGCCCTTGGATAACAGACTCCCTCCAATGAGCAGCCTTCTCCCCATCCATCCTCCAATGAGCAGCCTTCTCTCAGTCCCCTAGAGTCCAGGCCAGAGTTGTCAGTTTCCTCTGCCTGCTGCTGACAGCAGCTGTCACCTTGTATGCTTCTCCCACAGTTCTACCAACTCATGTTTTGTTCTCTCTGTGGCTTCTCTTGCTCATCTGTGTCATTCCCAGTAGGCAGCATCAGGCTTTGCCAGAGCCCAAAACGTCCTCAATCTAATCTTTCCCTGAAGTTCACTGCAGTTTCTGCCCTGGCAGAGGAAAAGGTTTCCAGAGTTTTTCCTGCCTGATGCTAAATGTAGTTCTCTGTGAGTCACCACTTTTAGTGAAAGACTAGGGACTCCCTTTCACCTCATTAAATCCATTCCCCTTTTCTACTACTCTTACATCATCTTTCCCAGAGAGTAAAATAACATGAAACAATAATAGCTAGCATTTATATAATGCTTTAAGGTTTGCAAAGTGCCCTACAATTTTCAATTTTCAATTTTATCCTCACCACAACCCTGTGAGGAAAGAACTCTTAAAAAACTGAGGCCAAGGGCAGCTAGATGGCGCAGTGGATAGAACACCGGTCCTAGAGTCAGGAGGACCTGAGTTCAAATCCGACCTCAGACACTTAACACTCACTAGTTGTGTGACCCTGGGCAAGTCACTTAACCCCAATTGCCTCACTAAAAAAACAAACAAACAAAAACAAAAACAAAACCCTGAGACCAAAGTTAAATGGTCACACAGCTAGTAAGATACTGTTGGCCTTCAACTTTGAGCAAGTCCCTATCATCAACTCCATGATTTCATATGGCATCTACAAATCTTTATGTCCTTCCTCTCTTTGACACTTAGGAACTACTTGTCACTTGTTCAGGAGCCAATTAAGCACCCCAATTAATTAAGTTATCTTTCATAAAGACTAAAGAATTGTTTTTGTCATTTGTCTTTCATTTTCTTTTCTTTCTTCCTTCCTTTCTTTCTTTCTTTCTTTCTTTCTTTCTTTCTTCTTTCTTTCTTCTTTCTTTCTTTCTTTTTGCAGAGCAATGAGGGTTAAGTGACTTGCCCAGGGTCACACAGCTAGTACATGTCAAGTGTCTGAGGCCGGATTTGAACTCAGGTCCTCCTGAATCCAGGGCTGGTGCTTTATCCACTGTGCCCCCTACCTGCCCCCATTTGTCCTTCATTTTCAAAGAAGACCACTGACATCACAGGTGATGTCTTGACTGGCCGATGAAATGGATTTAGGTGAGGCAGAGTTACACAAAGACATCAGCCTCACTGTCTTTTCCAGAGACATCTGGGTCCAGTGGCAAGACATACATCGAAACATATGGAGATAGTGCTGGATGCAGTGGGAGCCCTTGGTCTTTTCAAGCTAAAGTCTTTCCAGGTCTCAATTTCCCTAAGGCAGTACCCATTCAATGATTAGGCTAGGTAAGAAATGAGGCAAAGATAGCCTCTTTACCTACTCAAAAAATCAGTCTGGGAGGGGAAGATCCTCAGGGTTTCTGGCTAGAACAGAAACAATTGCTATTTACTCTCACCCTGAGCCATCAAACCCCAAATAATAAGTGAGACCTGGGCTTGGACTTGTCACTGGCCAATCAATGAAAGCCAGAGTGATGTGGGTCTATGTCTTGCCACTGGACCCAGATGGCTCTGGAGCAGAGTAAGGCTGGTGACTTTGTACAGCTCTGCCTCACTTAAATCCAATTCATTTGCAAGTCAAGACATCACCTTACTGATGTTATTGGTCCTCTTCAAGAATGAAGGACAAACAACAATCTGTGAGGAGTAGTAGCTGCCCCACTGGGGACTCAACTGGCCATTTCCAGTTGAACAATGCTTCTTCCTCCTACCCTCCCTTCTTCCCTCCCTTCCTCCTTTCCTTCCCTCCCTCCTTCTCTCCTTCTTCCTTCCTTCCTTCCTCCTTCCTCCCTCCCTCCCTTCCTCCCTCTCCTCTCTCCCTCCTTCTCTTCCTTCCTTCCTTCATCCATTCCTCCCTCTTTCTGTCCTTACTCACTCATTGTTTAGGTTTTGATGCAATAGCTCCCTGAGGGAAGATACTTTTTGTTTTTATCTCTGCATCTCCAGTACCTAGAAGTCATAGCCTTGTAAACTGTAGGCACTTAATAAATGTTCATTGAGTTAAATTGAACAATCAACATCAGTTATTTAGGTATGGCCAAGGTATGAGTGCTAGATACAGGGTGCGGGAAATGTGAATGTCTGAACAAACACACCAACCTCCCCCTCTCCCTGGATGCTACTGGCTCATTTCCTTATTATCTCTCTCTGGATTCAAATATAGTCTGGACTATGAATAGCCTATGGGATATTACTAAAATTACCAAAATTATCTCTCCTGTCAATTCCTCTCTTCCCCACTTCCACCTTTTGCTGGGGAGAATATTCTCTCCCTTTTGGGTTAGCTTTCCCTCTGCACTAACAGGCTGGAATTAAATCTTGGTGGAAGGCCAAATACTTTAATAGCAATTTCAAATAATACTGAACATAAATGAGAATTAAACAGCATGCAGCAATAATAACATGAGCAGAACAGAGGTTTGAATTTCTTCCCTTCCCCACCAATCAGGAAGAAAGTGGTCACCACAAGCAAATATAGAGGTGGTGGGGAGAGAAGAGTTCTGACCTGGTATGGTGAACTAAACTCTTGGGTGTCTTACCAACCCAGGTCTGCTATTTAGGCATGATTTGTTCTATTTGCCAGTTGTCTGCCCCCTACCAGTAATATTACCCCATAATGAAAGGAATGGGAAATCAGTGCCCCTTGCCCCTTCTAATCGCCTAGTGGTTTCTTTACTTCTCATCTACGTGAATTTTGTTCTCCCAAGGTTTATTTGCTTTTCATCCATGTGAATTTTGTTCTCCCAAGATTCTCCCAAAGTCTTGCAATGTGGCCGAATCTGGGAAATACCTGTGTCCCAGCATTCTCCACCCCATCAAATATTCATGGCTATGTCCCAAGGGATAGAGATTGCTTTTCCAGTTTGTAGATTATTCATTTCCCCCCTTCTTCACGTATTTTGTTTTGTTTTGTTCTTTACAATTTTAACTATTAGAGAAGAGAAGGGTAAGGTGCCAAAATTTTAATCAGGGAATCCATGGAGGAGAGATTTAAAAGAAGTCAAAGATTTCACCTTGAGGGGAGGAGATATCTTAGAGTTCTCTGAGACATCTTTCTCCTCCAAAAGAAAAAAGGCAAAATCTTTTATAGATGGTAGATGGGGTGACCACCTGACAATGGAGAGTTCCCTTTGGGGGTGGGGAAAGCTTGAATGAAGGGTGGTGGTCCTGACTTCTGGGGTATCTCTGTCCCCTGGGGATGATCAGGCAGAAGCCATGCCTCATGGGCTTATCTCCCTTACTTCTTACAGTTACCCCAGACCCATATCAGTAGGAATTCAACATGTGAAAAGAGACATCCCAGGTATAAGAGACCACATAAGGAATAGAATGTATTGTAACGATTGGAATGACACCACCTGCTGGAGACTTACTGTAGAAAAGCTCCACCATGAAAGGAAGGTCTTTGAGAGCAAGACCATGCATCTTTGGCATCAGGAAGTGACATTTGCTGGTGAGAGGAAGAAGGGGGAGCCGGGCGCTCTGTCTCTCTTTCCTTTGGACTCTGGTGGAGAGCGGAGCTAGAAATGTGCTCTCCCTTTAATAGATAGATGAATGTAGGCCTTTCTCTCTCTCTTTATCAAATTCTTATTCTACTTAATAAATGCTTAAAAGTCTAACTCTTGCTAAAGCTTATAATTTATCAGTGACCACTCATTAGATCTTTTAGACAGACTAGCTAGAATTTTAGCCCTTAACAGTATGTATGTTCAATAGTCAGAAAAGAGTCCAGTTTGACAGGAACATAGAGAGTATAGAAGAGAGTATTAAGTAAGATTAGAAAGTGAGAGTGGTTCCAGATTGGGGGAAGCCTTGAAGACCAAGCAAAAGGGAACCATTGAATATCTTTGACTGAGAGAATATAAAAAAAAAATTTAAACTGATAAGATTATGAAGAATGGGTTCGAAGGGCTAGAAAATAGAGGCAGGAAGACCTACAATGCAGCTATATAATAGTCTGGGCAGATGTCAATTAGGACTTGTACTAGAGAAGTTACACTGGGAATAGAGAGGAAGGAATAAATAGGAGAGATGCCTTTGAGGTGAAATCAACAGGAATAGTCAACTATCTGTATATGAGAATTGCAGAACAGGGAAAAGTAAAGTATAAGCTTTATGGAAATAGAAGCTTCCAGAAAATGTTTGATATGGAGAGATGAGGTTGAAACTATTACATAAAAAATTTCTCTGGGATTATCTTTGGATTTTCCTTAAAAATGTATATGCTACATTCTCCCAATACACTTTGATTTGGTTGATTGGTTTCTCCCTGTGTCCCTGGGTGGGTTGACTACCCTTGAGAGTAACAAAGTGAGAAGATACTTGCTAGCCCTTGTCTAAGAAGACAAAGGTAGATCAACATGGCTTGACCTGGCAAAGATTGATCCTGCAGTTCAATCTTGAATAGACCCTGCTATCTGGAAATACAGAATCATTAAATCTACTTTTTAAAGTATCTACAATCATAGCAATTTATTTTAGGGAATTGGTTAAATATTGCTGCACTATATAATTTTGTCAATCAACTTGTCTTTCTATATGAAGACAAACACATGCACATATATCAATGCATATGTATTTATACATACTTGTAGTTAATTAACATGAATTCTTTGTACCATAGGCTTGTTTGGTTTATTTGAGAATGTCTTCTTTGAGAGGCAGTTTAGGGCAGTGGAAAGAGGGCAGTCCTTAGGGGCTGAGAGAACTGAGGTCAAGTTCTCTAACATCTAAGATTATATATACATTGTAGATTTGCTTCATAGGAGGGAGTTTCCACACTGGGAATATTCCATGCTCATGAAAGCACAGCTCTAGATGTCTTTTGGCTCAGGAATAATGAAGAACAAGTGTTGTCCTTTTACCAGTTATCCATTCAAACTAGAATTACCTCTTTCTTCTTAAAAAAAAAAAAAGGACAGAGAGCTCAGGGTACCCTGGGTATTTTTTCCATCTCTTCTAGTGATCAGTGAGGTGACACAATGGATAGAATGTTGGACCACAAGTCAGGAAGATCTGAGTTCAAATCCTGCCTCAGATATTTATTAGCTGTATGACCCTTAGCAAGTTACTTTAACCTCTGCCTCAGTTTTCTCAAATTGAAAATGAGGATAATAATAGCACCTACCTACCAGGTTTATTGGGAGGATTAAATGAGATAATGGTTGTAAATGATTTAGCAAAGCATAAAGTGACATACATATGCTATTGTTACTGTTGTTATATATCATCATCATCACCACCACCACCATCATTAAGTTCTTAACCAGACTATATGATTCCTTCTATAGATTTTACTCTGCTGTTAATTCTTCACTTCCTTATTAGAGTTGTTCTTGGTAAATGACCTGTTGTGACCTAGCTCTTCCTGGTCCTTTCTTCACATAGTCCACGCAGGCCAAATGTCTCTCTCCTACAACCCGATCCCTCAGCAGGAAGGATGAGCAGGCTTTTCTGAGGAGCATTTGGTTAAGCAGCTTTCATTCTGAGACTCAACAACAGCTGGCTAAAATAGCAGAGAGTTATTCAGCTACTTAGTTGCAGGTAATAGTATCCTGCAGGTAATAATATACTTCCAGGAATCTGGAAGAATCAGCAGAGCTATTGTCTGCTATTGTCGCTTTTGCTGTGGTACAACCTGGAAAGACCATCCACAGGAGGTAAAAATAAACCACAATGAGCCTTATCTAGTCTGATCAACTGAACAATATTGTGTTCATAATGTGATCCTGAGGCTGGTTTCCTGACTGCTGTTGACAAGTTTAACTCTGAAATAAAACCTATAAGAGTGTTCCTAAATGTTAAGCTAATTTTGAATGGAGGGGTAAGCTATATAGCCAGATATCTGGAGTGCGCTTAAAGCAGTCCTCAGAGAAAACACTATCTCTGAAAGCAAATATTAACAAAATAGAAAAATAGAGAACTAATGAATTGAGTGTGCAGTTACACAAATGAGAAAATCAAGAAATAAACTAAGAATAAACACAAAAGAGGAAATCTTGAAAATTAGAGGAGGAATTGATAAAATGGAAAGCAAAAACAAAACAAAACAAAATCCATACCATTGACAAACAAATAAATCATACCACCACAAGAGTACTTTGTGGAGGCCAACAAAATAATAACTATTCATTTGGAGGAGCAAAACAAAAAATAATAGAAATGAAAACAGCATTGCCAACCTCAAATTATATTATAAAGTAGTAATCATTAAAACTATTTGGTAATGGTTTAAAATAACAGTGTGGATCAGTAGGCTCAATTAGATAAGGAAAAATACAAAACTATTTAACTTAATGACCTACAATTTGATTACTTGGGAAAGAACTCGCTATTTGATAAAAATCTGCTAAGAAAATGCAAACAGTGTGGCAAAAATTAGACCAGCATTTTACATCATATATCATGAGCTTTAAATGGATATGTGAGTTAAATACAAAAAGTCACTACACTTAAAAAATTAGAAATGAACCAGGTCACATAACTTCATAACTATGGATAGGGAGAACATTTTTTAACCAAACAAGGGACAGAAAAGTATGCAAAAGAGAAAACAGATAATTTAGATTACATAAAATTGAAAAGGTTTTCATTAACCTAATTAATACAACTAGGATAATAAGAGAAGATGTTGATTATTATTAGAAAAGTTTTGCATTAAATTTATCTACTAAAGATTAATATCCAAGATGTATAGGGAATTAACTCATGTATATAAGACTGAGTCATTTCTCAGTAGATAAGGTAGCCAAAAGATATAAACAAATCATTGCTTTTGTTTTTTCCTTTTTAAAAAAGTATTTTATTATTTTCCAGTTACATATAAAGATAGTTTTCAACATTTGTTTTCACAGGATTTTTAGTTCCAATTTTTTTTCTCCCACCCTCCTTTCCCTCCATCTTCCCCAAGACAGAAAGCAGTCTGATATAGGTTGTATATGCACAATCACATTAAACATATTTCTACATTAGTCGTCTTGTGAAAGAAGAATCAGAGCACAAAGGAAAAACCTCAAAAAAGAAGGGAAAAAACAGTCCAAAAGTAGAAACAGTATGGTTCAATCTGCATTCATAATTCATAGTTCTTTTTTCTGGATGTTGAGAACATTTTCTATCACGAGTTCTTTGAAACTGTTTTGGATTGTTGCACTGCTGAGAAGAGCCAAGTCTATCCCCATTTAAACAAATAATTTCTAAAGACTTGTTTATAGTGTTGTTAATAGTGTTATTAACAACCCTAGGAAAGAATGTTCCAAATAAGTAATAGTAAAAGGAAGGCACATCAAAATAGTTGAGTTCTTACCTCACAACCAGAAAGTTGGCAAAGATGACAAAAGAAAGGAAGATTTAATGTTGGAGGGTCTACTGGAAGACAGACACATTGATACACATTGAAAGAAATGTGAAAATATACTAAGAAAGTGAATAAAATATCCATACTTGTTGACTCAAAGATCCCAATGTTAGGCATATACCCTAAGAAGGTCAAATTCATAAAGAAAGGTCTCTATATGTGTCAAAATATTCATAGGGACACTTTTTAGCATCATAAAGAACTGGGGAAAAAGTACAGTTATACCTTCCACATTGCAACTTCCCCTATTGCAGATTTTCAGAAGCAGAAAGTGAAAGCCAGCAGATGACACAGAGACTTTGACCAAATTCTTAACCCAAATTTTACAGTGAGATACTGTAAACACTCCATAAAAGAAAAAGAAAAAAATCCAAACTTCTTCTCTGGTATGAAGGAAGGACCAAAAGATTTTATGTGGATTTTCCAGATCATGAGGTGGGGTTGGAGGGTGCAGGGCAAGCCCTAACCCCATGATATGGAAGGAATAACTGTAGATACTCATTGACTGGGAAATGGCCAAAAAACGATACATGAATATAATTGAATGTAGTATGCTATAAGAAATTATGACTGTGAAGAATTCAGAGAAATAATACTACGAACTGATTTACAATGAAGCAAATAAGAACACACACACACAACAACAACAACAACAACAACAACAACATTGTAAATGTAGTAACAACAACCAAAAAGATAAACTTAAATGCTGAGTGAATTATAATGGTCATCTATAGCAATGAGATGAGAAAATGCACTATTCTGCTTTCTTTTCAAAGGTGGGGGACTGTAACAAAACTGTCAGATTCATTGTGTTAGGCTTGCTTGTCGGCTAGTTTTACTGACCTGATTTTTTCTGTCATTATTTTCTTGTTTTACTGTTACAAGTAAAATGTTTTACTATCACCCATGTAGCTCACTGGAGGAGTATATCAGAAAATGAACATAATGTAAAATATATATCAATAATTTAAAAAATTAATTAATATAACCTTATATTTATTGTAAATTTATTGTCACAAAATTAAAATTAAAAATATTTAAACAAATATAAATAAAAAGACAAATAGGTATATTCTCCTGAGGACCAGTCTAGAGAAGTTTTAAAAGAATCACCACCAGATTGGCTACAGGATAATGGATTTTTCAGCTACAGGGAATTTTAAAGACTTTTTTTACTAAGTAATAGAAGGGTTGAGAAAGTAACTACAGTCAGAAAATTCTAGACCCTTTAAATATTGAAGTAATTTGTTAAAGAGAATTCAAGGTCTCTTCTTCCTGAGGAGGTGATAACAAGAACAACAGGGTGGCGCAGTGGATAGAGCACCGGCCCTGGAGTCAGGAGTACCTGAGTTCAAATCTGGCCTCAGACACTTAACACTTACTAGCTGTGTGACCCTGGGCAAGTCACTTAACCCCAATTGCCTTACCAAAAAAACAAAACAAGAACAAGAACAATAACAACAAAAAAGCTAATATTATAAGGTTTACAAAGTATTTTACAAATATTATCTTATATGATCCTCCAACAACCCTGGGAGGTATTATTATTATCTTCATTTTACAGATAAGGAAGCTGAGGCAGAGAGAGGTTACATGATTTTCCCAGTGTTATACAACTGGCAAGTTCCTGAGACAGAATTTCAATCCAAGTCTTTCTGATTCCAATTCCACGCTCTCCATCCTCTACAGAATTAAAATTCTCCTAGTAGTAGGGTAGGACTCAGATGGCTTTTTACATCATTACTTATAGATATCACTACATTATATTTTACAACACAACCAAAAGTAGTTCACTTCTCTTTAAAATAGGAATGCTACTTTTTTTGTGATACCAAAGTAAAATAAAAAAGAGAGATAATGACAAGAAAATGGTTGTTCATCAACTAGGGGATGGATGGGGGAAGGGGGAATGTGGTATATGAATGTAATGGAATAATGAACCATAGGAAGTGAACCATATGAGGAATTCTGAAAAACATGGGAAGATTTGTAGGGGCTGATGGAGAGGGAAGTAAACAAAGCTTGGCCCCCAAAAAAAAGCAGTCTCTCCCTCCTCTTGGTAGAATAGTAGGAGACTGTGTACAGGATGTTGCATACATTGTCAGACAGGGTCACTCAATTGGTTTTGCTTGCTTCTCTGTTTTAAAAGAGAAAAACTGCGTGTGTGTGTGTGTGTGTGTGTGTGTGTGTGTGTGTGTGTGTGTGTGTGTATGCGCAAGCTCGCACATATGCATTGCGAGGGTGGGGTGGGGAAGTAACTGTGATGTAAAAACAAAAGGCATACATTAAAAGCAATTTTAAAAATAACAAGTCCCTCTACTAAGGCCCAAATGCTAATCCAAGATCCAGCAGTAAGCCATTAGGTCAAAAATCCTCAACTGAATGTTACACTTTTGCTGCTTTTCAGATGAGGAAGCTATTCTTACATATTTATGTGTTCCATTGCTTTTTTTTTTTAAACAAACATTTATTTTATTTTTTACAGTTACATGTAAGGACAGTTTTCAACATTCATTTTCATAAGATTTAGAGTTCCAAATTTTTCTCTCTCCCTCTCTTTCCTCCCCCATCCACAAGACAGCAAACTATCTGATATAGGTTATATATGTACAATCCACAAGTGCTCTTTTTATCAGTTCTTTCTATGGGGGTGGATAGTAAGCTTCATTATTAGTCCCTTGGGATTGTCTTCGATCATTGCTCATTGAACAATATTGCTGTCACTGTGTACAATGTCCTCCCAGTTCTGCTTACTTCACTATATATCAGTTCATGAGTCTTTCCAGATTTTTCTGGGATCATCCTGTTTGTCATTTCCTATAGCACAATACCATTCCACCACAATCATATGCCACAGCTTCTTCAGTCATTCCTCAGTTGAAGGACATTCCCTTGATTCCCAATTCTTAGCCACCACAAAGAGTTGCTATAAATATTTTTGTACAATTTTCCCCCTTTTCCCTTTTTCATGATTACTATTGCTAACTGTTTCCCTCCATCCTATTCCCTTCCCCATGATATTTACTCTATTATCTATCTTCTTTCACCTTATCCCTCTTCAAAAGGGATTTGCTTCTGTCTGTCCTCTCCCCCAGTCTGCCCTCCCTTCTTTTGCCCCTCTCTCTTTATCCCCTTCCCCTCTTATTTTCCTGAAGGGTTAGATAGATTACTCCACCCAATTGAGTGTGTATGTTATTCCCTCCTTGAGCCAATTCTGATGAGATTAAGGTCTTTGAGACAATTCTGATGAGTGTTAGGCTCATTTACTGCCCAGATTAAATAGATTACTCCACCCAGTTGGGTGTGTGTCTTAATCCCTCCTTGAGGCAACTCTGATGAGATTAAGGTCTTTGAGCCTGTTCTGATGAGTATAAAGTTCATTTACTGCCCTGCTTCTTCCCCATCTCTTCCCCCACTCCATAAGCCCTTTCCTGTTTCTTTCATGTGAGATTTTACCCCATGTAACCTCTGCCTTCCTCCTCCCCCAGTGCATTCCTCTCACTCCTCAATTTTACCCTAAAGATGTCATCATGGGGCAGCTAGGTGACACAGTGGACAAAGCATCCACCCCGGACCTAGGGGGACCCCAGCCGAAACCCAGCCTCAGACACAAGACAGTTGCTCACTGCACGACCCCAGCTATGTTCTCCAACTCTGATGATTTATGGTTCTCTAGCGTCTTGTACTTGAAAGTCAAATTTGCCATTCAGTTCATGTCTTTTCATCATGAATACCTGAAAGTCCTTTTTTTTCATTGAAGTCCCATTTTTTCCTCTGAAAGATTATAATCAGTTTTGCTGGATCCATGATACTTGGTTGTAATCCCAATTCCTTTGCCCTCTGGAATATCATATTTCATGCCCTCTGGTCCTTTAATGTAGAAGTTGCTAGATCTTGTGTTATCCTGAATGGGGATCCACAGTACTTGAATTCTTTCTTTTTGGCAGCTTGCAAAATATTTTCTCCTTGACCTGGGAGCTCTGGAATTTGACTATAATATTCCTGTGTAACGATTGGAATAACGCCACCTGCTGGATACTTACTGTAGAAGAGTTCTGCCCATGAAGCGAAGGTCTTTGAGGGCAAGACCAGGAGTCAGGAAGTGACGCGGACTGGTGGGAGGAGGAAGGAAGAGACTGGCGCTGACTCTGGGGCTCTTTCCTTTGGACTCTGGTGGAGAGCGGAGCTAGAAATGTGCTCTCCCTTTAATAGATAGGAATCTAGGCCTTTCTCTCTCTCTTTACCAAATTCTTATTCTCCTTAATAAATGCTTAAAAGTCTAACTCTTGCTAAAGCTTGTAATTGATTGGCGACCACTCATTAGATATTTTAGACAGTTTAGCTAGAATTTTAGCCCTTAACAGATGGCGACCACTCTGTTAAGGGCTAAAATTCTAGCTAAACTGTCTAAAATATCTAATGAGTGGTCGCCAATCAATTACAAGCTTTAGCAAGAGTTAGACTTTTAAGCATTTATTAAGGAGAATAAGAATTTGGTAAAGAGAGAGAGAAAGGCCTAGATTCCTATCTATTAAAGGGAGAGCACATTTCTAGCTCCGCTCTCCACCAGAGTCCAAAGGAAAGAGCCCCAGAGTCAGCGCCAGTCTCTTCCTTCCTCCTCCCACCAGTCCGCGTCACTTCCTGACTCCTGGTCTTGCCCTCAAAGACCTTCGCTTCATGGGCAGAACTCTTCTACAGTAAGTATCCAGCAGGTGGCGTTATTCCAATCGTTACACCTGGAAGTTTTCCTTTGGGTATTTCTTTCAGGAGGTGATTGGTGGATTCTTTCAATTTCTATTTTACCTTCTGCTTCTAGAATATCAGGGTAATTTTCCCTGACAATTTCTTGGAAGATGATGTCTAAACTCTTTCTTTGATCATGGCTTTCCAGAAGACCAATAATTTTCAAATTATCTGTCCTGGATCTATATTCCAGGTAAGCAGTTTTTCCAAGAAGATATTTTACATTGCCCTCTATTTTTTTATTCATTTGGATTTGCTTTATTGTGTCTTGGTTTCTCGCAAAGTCACTAGCTCCCATTTGTTCAATCCTAATTCTTAGACAATTATTTTCATCAGAGAGCTTTTCCATTTGGATTTTCAAGCTATAGACTTTTTTCTCATGTCTTTCCTGTATCACCCTCATTTCTCTTTCCATTTTTTCCTCTACCTCTTTAACTTTATCTTCAAAGTCCTTTTTGAGTGCCTCTATGGCCCAAGACCAGTTAAGATTTTTCTTGGAAGCTTTAGATATAGGGGCCCTGATGTTGACATCTTCCTCTGAGGGTGCATCTTGATCTTCCTTGTCACTAAAGAAACTTTCTATGGTCCTCACCTTTCTCTGTCTGCTCATCTTGCCTTTCTTTTACTTGACTTTTAGCTCCTTAAAGTGGGGCACTATTTCCAGGTTGCACTATCCCAAACTTCAGGAGGTCCCAGGTGGTATGATTTAAGGAGGAGTAGGTTCTTCACTCAACTGGCCTGTTCCCTGGTCCATAGATGACCCCAGACCAACTTGCTAATCAACCAGCTTTGTGTGCTGTGGTTGTCAGCTCTGACAAGCCTGTGCCCCTCTCCCACCTAGGCCATTGCTCCTTAGCCTACCTCCTGGTTCCTATCAGGGGTGAAAAACCCAAGTTCTGCCTCAGCACCAGCATAGACCCCTGTAATCTCCCCCCTGCCAAGGGCTCATCCCTCTCACCAGACTGTGAGTTTAGTTCCAGATGACACTGGTACTGCAACTGATTCAGAGGCTCTGGCAAGGCCTTTCTGGGATTGGATCTGTGTCAGCATAACTGTGGGGTTGGGATCCACTCATGTCTCAGCACAGAAGCTCCCTCCTTCCCACCTTCCAAGCTGTCTTTGGTAGAAAATTATCTCAGCTCATTCTTCTGTGGATTTTGCTGCTCCAGGAATTGTCCTATAGCATTATGTGGATATTTTTTGGAGTGATCATGTCATGAATTCGAGAGCTCACTGCCTTTCCTCTGCCATCTTGGCTCTGCCTTGGAAGAGCCACAACCTTCCATTGCTTTTTTTTTTTTAGTTGCAATCAATTTATTAAAAGAGATGATTGATTAGGCATCTGCAATGGTGACGTCAACTTCTACACCTGGTTCAATGCTGATAGAAGTGATCTGCTTCACTATTTCAGAAGGACTGTGCAAATCAATAAGATGTTTGTGGATTCTCGTCTGGAAGTGATCCCAAGTCTTAGAACCTTCACCTCAAGGAGTTTTTCTAGTTGTAATTTGAAGTGTCTTGATGAACATTTGAACAGGTCCCTTCGCTTTCAAGTTCTTTTCTTTAGCTCCTCTAATCAGTTCAGCACATACCTCCTCGAGTGACTTCATGCTACAGCTAGTGAGGGTGATCCGGATCTGGTGAATGGCCACTTCGGGCTCCATAAGCATCTTGCTGGTGTCCTTGAATGCCATGCAGTGGAGCAGCTTCCTGACTGGCTTATTCCTTGGTGAAAGTGAACAGCAGTGAGTCAGGAGGAGGAGAGGCAGGAACTCCCTTCCATTTCCTTTTTTTTTTTTTGTGAGGCAATTGGGGTTAGGTGACTTGCCTAGGGTCATACAGCTAGTAAGTGTCAAGTGTCTGAGGCCGGATTTGAACTCAGGTTCTCCTGAATCCAGGGCTGGTGCTCTATCCACTGTGCCACTTAGCTGCCCCCTTCCATTGCTTTTTAAATCAACCCTTTATCTTTCTTGGACTCTCACCTGTGGCTTCCAGAAGCTGTAGCATGTATAGCTGGCACACCCTGGTAAAACCGTTTTAACAGATGGACTAAACCAGACTGATGGTAACTGACAGACCTCAACCCCAGTGGTGAGTTAGGGGGATGTCTACTCCAAGCATGTAAAGACTTCCCCTAGTGGAATAGGCAGATGAGAACAATTTGTTCCAATGGCCATGGAGGCAGCTAAAGCAGGCTCTGTGGAGAACTTAGAGCTTCATCAGACATCAAAGATGCCAAAGTCAGCCACTGCACCCCAGCCATCTACAATCATCTTGACTTTTGTCCAGTCACAGGACTTCAATAATTTGGAAGAGAGGGTGAAACTGACAACTTTATACAATTCTGCCTCACTTAAATCCAATTCATGTGCAAGTCAAGATATCACCTGTGATGTCATTGATGCTTTTTGAGAATGAATGACAGACAATAATAACAGAAGCTCCTAGAAATGAAATCTATGCCATGACAACCCCTAGATCTCCTGATGACTCTTAGGGACTTGTCTCGATTCATGGTAGGTCAATATCACTGAGTCAATTATAATTTGGCTTGAATGATTGACTGACAATAGCCATGTTTTTTCCTATACTTTCCAGTGTTTTAATAGGAATGGCTGCTATATTTTGTCTAGAGCTTTTTTGCACTTACTGAAATAATCATATAATTTTTTTATTAATATGGTCAATTATATTTATTGTTTTCCTAATATTGAATCAGCCCTCCATTGCTAGGATAAATTGAGCCTGGTTATAGTGTATGGTCTTTGTGATGTATTGTTATAAAAGGAATTTCATAGGACCTTTAGTTTGTATAATGTTAGAATTAGTTTTTCTTTAAATATGTAATATAATTTGCTTTTAAATCCAACTGATCCTAGGTTGTTCCTTTTTTGGGAATTCATTTATAGCTGATACAATTTTATTTTCTGAGAGAAAGTTATTTAAATATTCTGTTTCTGGTTCTATAAATCTGAGAATTTAAAAATAACTTAGTAATTTTAATTATTTAATTAATTTTTATAAATGCTCATACATTTTATTTAGATGATCAGTTTTATTGGCATATAGTTGGGTGAAATAGCTCCTCATACATGCTTTTATTTTTCCCTCATTGGTTATAAATTCATCTCTTTTCATTTTTGATGCTGTTAATTTGTTTCTTTTTTCTTTTTTAAAAATAAAATTAGCTAACAAATATTTCATTGGGGGGAGGTTGTTTGTTTTAAAAAGCTCCTACTTTTATTTATTGGTTCAATTAGTTTTAATGTCAGTTTTATTAATCTCTCCTTTGATTTTTTGGATTTCTGTTCTGGTGCTTAATTGGGAGGAGTTAATTGTTTGGTTTTCTACTTTTTTAGTTCCATGCTGAATTTGTTGATCAGAAATTTCTCTCTTTTATTAATAAAAGAATGCATCTAGAGATTTTAAAAATCCCCTAATAACTGTTTTGTCTGCATCCCACAAATTTTAGTATGCTGTCTCATTATTTTTATCTTTAATGAAATTATTGATGATTTCTATTTTTCCTTTTAGCCACCCATTTTTAAGGATTAAGTTAGTTTCTAATTAATTTTAATACTTCAAAGGCCATTTACAAAATATAATTTATTGCATTATGTTCAGTAAAAGACACATTTAATAATTTTGTTTCCCTGCATTTGTCCACAGTTCTTTTTAGCAAAATGTAGTTTCCCTGTTTAATCTCCTTTGAATAGGTCTATTTTTGCCCTTGCTTTTGTTTGAAACCATGATTGCTATCCCTGACCTTTTTTCCACTCCTTAATTTAACTCTATGTGTTTAAAATATATTTCTTATTTTTTTGTTTAAAATATATTTCTTATTTTAAAAAGACATTGTTAGATTGTGATTTTATTTTATGTAAGGGAGATTTTATCTCACTCACAGTCAGTTTTGATTGCTAATTGTGTATCTCCTGTCATCTGATTCTCTTATACTTTTTCTTCTCTCTTTTTCCTGCCCCTTCTTTAGGAGTCTGTTTGGCTTCTGACAATTGTCTCCTTTAATCTATCCCTCCTCTTATTCCTTCCATTCCTCTAACCTTTTCCCCTTCTATTTCTTTATTGGGTAAAATATATTTCTATGCCCAACTGTGTATATATCCACTCTTTGTGCCTTAAATCATCTATTCAGCTCTGGTCTTTTCATCAGGAATTCATGGAAGTTCTCAACGTTATTAAAAGTCTGTTATTCCCCCTATAGGAATATATTCCATTTTGTTGAGTAAGTTATTCTTGGTTGTAAGCCTAGATATATTCTTTGCCTCCTGGAATATCACATTCCAAGCTCTCCACTCCTTTATAGTAGTGACTGTTAAATCTTGTTTAATCCTGGGGCAGCTAGGTGGTGCAGTGTAAAGCACCAGCCCTGGATTCAGGAGAACCTGAGTTCAAATCTGGCCTCAGACACTTGACACTTAATAGCTGTGTAACCCTGGGCAAGTCACTTTACCCTCATTGCCCCCCCCCCCCATCTTGTTTAATCCTGACTGTCACTCTATAGTACTTGAATTCTTTTTTCCTGTCCATTTGTAGTAGTTTTTCTTTGAAATGGAAGCTTTGGATTTTGACTATAATATTTCTAGAATTTTCATTTTGGGGGTTTCTTTCAGGAGGCTGAGTCTTTCAATTTCTACTTTGCCCTCTGGTTCTAAAATATCTGCAACATTTTCTTTTATGATTTCTTAAATTTCGAGGTCTGTATTCTTTTTTGTTTTGTTCATGGTTTTCAGGTTACTCCAATGATTCTTGATGTATCTCTCCTCAATTTGTTTTTCAGGTCAATTGTTTTTCTTATGAGATATTTCACCTTTGCTTCTATTTTTTCAGAATTTTGACAGTTTTGTTATTTCTTGGTGTCACATGAAGTCATTAGTTTGCATCTGAGTAATTCTAATTTTTTTGAGGGGCAATGAGGGTTAAATGACTTGCCCAAGGTCACACAGCTAGTAAGTGGAAAGCATCAGAGGTTGGATTTGAACTCAGGTCCTCATGAATCCAAGTCCAGTGCTTTATTCACTGTGCTACCTAGCTGCCCCAGTAATTCTAATTTTCAAGGAGTTATTTTCTTTAGAAATATTTTATACATCTTTTTCAAAGCTGTTAAAATAGCTATTTATCCACACAAGCAGTTTGTCTTGGACATGAAATAGTGATCATTAGATCTTCATATGAAATAGTGTTCTGAAAGCTTTGTCCTTATGTGTGACCTTGGATAAGTGTCTTAACTTCCCATGGTCTAAGTTTTTCTATTTGTAAAAAAAAAAAAAAGAAAAAGAAAAAAGAAAAGAGAAGAAAAGAAAAGAAAAGAAAAAAAGAAAAGAAAGGGTGAGGCTTAGAC
Source organism: Dromiciops gliroides (assembly GCF_019393635.1). Lineage (NCBI taxonomy): Eukaryota > Metazoa > Chordata > Mammalia > Microbiotheria > Microbiotheriidae > Dromiciops > Dromiciops gliroides. Next base: position 216,663,070 of record NC_057863.1, read on the forward strand.
TGGATGGTTTCTAAAATCCTTTTCAGGTCTTAATCTATGATTCTATAACATACAGACTGAAATATGCTCTGATGGTGAAACTAAGACCATTGAACTTACTTTGACACCTGGGACATTCCAAGTAACCATCATCTAAATCATCTGCATATTGAGACAACTACTGGTTTACTTTAAAGCTGATCAAATAACCAGCTTCATTTTAACAGCAAAAACATTTGTTATTTCTCCACATGGGAAAAATTTTCAAGAAAAACGAATTACTATGTTTTCAAGGAAATGATGAAATTTAAGCAGATTTTCCCTAAGAAAAACATATTCCTACATAAAATAACCACTTGGTAAAAATTTAAATTATAACTTGAAAAAATGAGGAAACCTGTTAAACATAGAATGTCATGAATTCAGGCTAGGGGCAGGGATAAGATAAAGAAACCTCATTATCTCATTAACTTCCCCTAAAATTTCACTTGATTTTGTTTGATGGAATCTTTTCCTTGTAGAAAAAAAAATACACAAAAAGGCTATATCCTGTTTACAGTTCCACTTCAGCAGACTTCAAATTATTACCTAAGGCTGAGTGTATTAACTCTGTCTGTTGGCAAGAGAAGAACCCTCTCATGTTATATAATTATAGTTTAAGGAAACAGTAATGAAGAGGCATAACAGGCCCAGGCCTGTTTTCTGTTGTCTTGAGGCGTCGACAGCTAGTCTGTGGTTGTGGTCACTTTAAGTTTGAAAGAGAATCAGATTGCCATTCAAGACAATATTTGGAAGGAAGTTTACCATTCCTCATTTCACTCAGAGTGGGTAGAATGATTTGGGTGAGGCAAGATGGCTTCAGGAATGAATCCTGCTTGTGGGGATAATGTGGGATTGATAGTGTCACCATCCTGTGTTTGAAACCACCTGAAAAACATGGCACTGGGAATCTTGGGAACAGTAAGGTTTTCTGCCCTGCTATCTGCAGTAAAGGCTGCCTAACAGGCGAACATACAAGATAATATGAGGCTATAAAGCTAATTTAGAGAGGAATTCCTGTCATCACTTTCCTTCTTTTTAAAATTTTGTGTAGCTTTTCTGAACTGATAGCTAATAAATCCCTGGCTACAGAAAAGGACAATTAGGTGTCAGTACCATCATCACTGATGTCAGCAAACATTTAGGGAGAATCTATTACAAAAAAAAGACTCACTGTGTTGCAAAGTGAAAACTGTGTCTAATATTATTGCACCAGGAATAAAAATAACTATATGATTGGTAGTAGCAAAGGAGGGGAATAATAGTAACAACGAAGAATAAATCCACAAATCTCAAGTTTTAGCCAATAGTTTTCATCTTCTTTAAGGATAAACTTTTATTCTTTCTCATAGTAAGCCACAAAATCAATTGATTGCAAAATTGTCCCTACTGCAATTAGGTGGTCCAGTAGATAGAATGTTGGGCCTGGAGTTAGGAAAACTCATCACTCTGAATTCAAATCTGGCCTCAGGTACTTATTAGCTATGTAACCCTGGGCAAGTCCTTTAACCCTGTTTGCCTAAGTTTTCTCATCTGTAAAATGAGCTGGAGAAGGAAATGGCAAACCGCTCCAGAATCTTAGCCAAGAAAACCTGAATCGGGATCATGAAGAGTTGGACACAGCTAAAATGACTGAACAACAACAGCAACAATATTGTCCTGGGGATCAGGAAGACCTACATTTGAATCCCAGCTCTTCTATTGAGCACCAGCTTGACCTTGGAAAAGACACTCCCACTCTAGGAAACTTTGTTTCCCTATTTGTAAATTATGGGCTTCACCCAGATGGTCACTATGCTCCCGTCCAGAATTAACATTCTATAATCTATAGTTTAAGTTATGTAGTTTCTTTGGGCCTTGATTTTTCTTGTCTGTCAAATGGGGACATTGAGCTATACTGTACAATTAAAGGATCACAGATTTAGAACTGAAACCTTACAGGCTATCTAGTTACACACCACACTTGAGGAAAATGAGACATAGAGGGATTAAGTGACTTGTCCAAGGTCTCACAGGCAGCAAATGGCATAGCCAAGGACTGGAACTCAGGACCACCAACTCTACAAGCAGTGTGCCTTCTAGTATCTTTCTTCTACTATCTAAAACAATGGTTCTCAAACTTTTTGGTCTCAGGACCCTTTATACTCTTAACAATTATTGAGGTCCCCTAAGAGCTTTTGTTTATATGGATTATGTCCAGGGGAATGCTGGTTTAACGGCACTCTGCAAGAAAAATTGTGCATGTGAAATTTTTTTTGGTGGGGCAATGAGGGTTAAGTGACTTGCCCAGGGTCACACAGCTAGTGTTGAGTTTCTGAGGCTGGATTTGAACTCAGGTCCTCCTGAATCCAAGGCCAGTGCTTTATCCACTGCGCCACTTAGCTGCCCCACACATGAAATATTTTCAATCTGCATTATTAACATTTTTCTATCACTTTTTAAAATCTAAACAATCAAGAAAACAATAGCTCAAACCCCAATTTGTAGCACTTGCTGATTTCTCAGGTGACCATAGTCACACTAAACATCTAATAATCAGGTCTTATAAATATATGGGCCTGGGCTAAAACCATCTTATTTCATAATTCTGTTTCAGGGCCATAAGCTTCTACTCCCTAAATTAAAATAAAATTAGGTTTTTGCTTCCATGATCATCTTTTTTTATAGCCAGAAAGACCTGACTTTGTGACCTTGGACAAGTTGCTTAACCTCTCTGTCTCAGTTTCCTCAATTGTAAGATAGGAATAATATTAGCACCTGCCTTCCAGGGTCTTTGTGAGGATCAGATGAGATAATATTTGTAAAGCACTTAGCACAATGTCTGGCACATAGTAGGTGCTTAATAATTCAAGAAATTCAATTCCATAAACATTTATCAAGGGCTTACTATGTGCCAGGCACTGTGCTAAGGACTGTGAATATAAATAAGAAAAAGAAAGACAACACTCAAGAAGCTTACAATCTAATGGAGATAAAATCTAATTAATGCTTTTTTCCTTCCCTTCCCTAGAGGTAGAGTAGAACCAAGGAATAAAGGGAAAGGTTGGGTGATTCTGGCCAAAAGTTCTGGCTGCTGTGATAGGGAGGGCATAATGGATGAGGACATCCCAAGGTCACCAGTCAGTAGAACCCAGTTAATGAGTTAAAGTAAAGGACTAGGCAGTATGATATGGTGGAAAGATCACTGGAAGTAGAATTATAGGACAGTAAGACTTAGAGCTGGAAGAAAACATCATAGAGCTAATCACAACATCCTACAGTTAGACCTAGAAGGGACCTCAAATGTCAAAGACATTTAATTTTATTGATGAGGGAAATAAAGTCCACAGTTGCCTAAGTAATTTGCCAAAGGACACACTGTTAAGCCAAAAAACCTGGAGTTCGAATCCTAACTCTCACATATGTTGTTAATAATAATAGCTCACATACACGTATGAACTTTAAGGTTCATAGACTGTTCTACCCTTAACAACACAGCGAGATTGCACAAGTATTATATTGATTTTTACAAATGAAGAAACTAAGGCACTGTGAAATCGTATCATTTGTATTATATATATGAATGATATAATTTAAATATAATATAATATTATAACACAATATAATAATACAATAGTATTATACTGTATGATATAATATATCATATATAATATGATATGATATAATTTCTCAGAGCATACATACATATATATATATATATATATATATATATGACTTGTCCAGTCATTGAAATAGTAGATTCTACCCAGATCTCCTAATTCTCAGCCTTCCACTATAGCACACTAACTCTGACCATGTTAGAGCGAAAAGTTAACTTGATTAATCCATTCATTTAAGGAATAAAAGTCCAGGAAAAAGACAAAATCAGGTAATGGTCCAAGAATCAAGATGATCTCAACAGAGATGGTCCCAGGACCAAGGAGAGCTCCATCTGGACCCACTTCTAGAAAAGCCTAATGCCTTCTCTATAGGACAATCCTTTAAATACTTAAATGTGTAAAGATAACTAAGAGATTCTTTCACAGTTTTCCCCAGGCTCATTAATTCATTCATTCATTCAATCATTCATTCATTCATTCATTCATTCAACAACATTTATTCACCTACTATGTACCAGGGCCTGTAGGGATATATAGTATATGTTGGCCTGTAGGGATATATAGTATTGTAGAAGTAGGCTTCCAACAGTCGAGGACGACCATGGATCAGCACCTTGAAGAACCACAGGCCACAGTGTGGCTGTGCAGTACAATATGGGAGCTGCAGCTCCTGCTGCAACGAGGACATCGGAAAATGGCGCTCTCTGTTGCCCGTCGGTTCCTGTGTCTCATTTGTTTTTCTTCCTCCCGAGCTTGAAGGCTCATCTCAGCTGTGCGCAAGCTGCTCCTTAGTACTGAACTCCATTGGGCACGGTCCTTGGCCATCTCCTCCCAGCAGCCGGTGTCTATTCCCAGAGCCCTCAAGTCTCGCTTGCATACATCTCTGTAGTGAAGCTGGGGGTGTCCAGCAGGTCTTTGGCCTGAGGCTAACTCGACATAGAGTAGGTCTTTAGGAATGCACATGACCGAGCCAGAGCAGCTGTCTTTGTTTCAGTATCGTGTAGATGCTCGGAAGTTGCGTATGTTGGAGCACTTCTGTGTTGGTGATCCTATCTGAGCAAGATATGCCAAGGATGCACCGAAGGCAGTGCATATGGAAGCTGTTAAGCAAGACCAAGAAAAAAGATAGTCTTGGCCCTCAGGGAGCTTACATTCTATTGAAACAAAATACACAGAGATAAGTAAAAATAAAATAATTTCACTGGGTAGAGAAAGAGGTATTAGCAACCTAGGAAATCAGATTAGGTCTTCTACACAAAGTAACACAAACTGAGCCTTGAAGGAAACTAGAGATTCCATGAGGCAATTGACATGCCTAGGAATGATAGAGTTGGGACTGAAACTCAGTTTTTCTGAGTTTTTATCCAATACTCTTGCCACTGTACCAATACACTTTATAGGATTATATATTTAGTGCTGGAAGATCCTTAGAGGTCCTACAGTCTAATCCCCTCATTTGACTGATGAGAAAACTGAGACCCAAAGCAGTTTAAGTGACTTACCCAGGGTCATACAGCTAATTATGGTCTAAGGCATGATTTTAACTCAGGTCTTCCTGATAACAAGTGCAGGGCTCTATCCACTATACCACCTCTGCCTTTTCTGATACCTATTGTATATCCATAGGGGATTTTGTTTGTCATTTCCTCCAACCACTATCTCCTCCCTCAACAGAAATTACATTGAAGTTATATCCATGGAGTCAAAGTCACATCCTCTGAACTACAAGCATTCTGTAGATCCTTTCTTATTTCTCCCTTGTTTTTGATTACCATAGTGTAAACCTTATTTATCTCACAGGCTGGCATTTCCTGCATTTTTTTTCATTGGGGGAAGATAGGGAACAGTGAGAAACTGTATGTTCAGAGTAGTTGGATAAATTGCTGCCACAGCCCCAAGATGTACCTTGTCAAGGGAAATTGGTCTTTCCCTTCAGAAACCACCACCCATGACTGCCACCCTGCGGTGCCATGTTGTCTGGGCTGAAGCCTGGGGCACTTGGTTTACTTACACTGTATTCCTAACTGCACCCCCGCCCCAAAATTAGCATTAGTAAAGCTCAAGAAAAAGGTTACACATTAGAGGTTGAGAGTAAGGAGATGTTTGGAGAGACTCAACTTGGGTCAACTGGGAAGGGTCGGTCATTAGGATATTAATACCACTGCCTAAAGAACCATAAGAAAGGATTTATTGATTTTTCTTTTAAAAATTTTTTTTATTTTATTTGTGATATAAAATTATATTTTATACATATAATATACACAAAGATACATATATAACATATAATGCAAACTTTCTATGTTATTATTTCACCTTAAATATATTTTATTCTCTTAGCAGTTCTATGAAGTAGATTGGACACATATTGTTATGCCCATTTTCCCTATGGAAAACTGAGGTTCAGAAGCATCATGTTTGCCTAAGGCCATACAAGTAATGAATGTCAGACTCCAAATAGATTACATTTTTCCCCATAGAAAGTGGTTCCTCATCAAGCTGAAGGTCTAAGAACTTCAAGGTCAGTCACATACAGTAGCAAGTTGTGGGGGACCATCTCCTTGTCAAGGGGTCAGTCCACCAAATTTTCCAGCCACCTGTTGTGTGCCCATCATGGTGTCATAGGTACAATCAGTAATCATGAGGGAAGACATAAGAATCATGCCTTATTATTAAGCTGCCTTTGACCCAGTAATGCCCCAAGATGATTATGGGAAAAGAAAAGAACCTCCTATGTTTTACAATATTATGAGCAGCTCTTTGTGGTGGCAAAGAACTGGAAATTGCATGGATTTGAATCAATTGGGGAATGGTATGATTGTGATGAAATACTACTGTGCTATAAGAAATGATGAGCTCAATGATTTTAGAAAAAAAAAACATGGATAGAGCCCTTTAATGGTGCAAAGAATTCAAAATTGAGGAGATCCCCATCAACTGGAGAATGGCTGAACAAACTGTGGGATGAGATTGTGATGGAACACTATTGTACTGTAAGAAATGATGAGCAGTCAATTGGGGAATGGTTAAACAAGTTGTGGTATACGAATGTAATGGAATACTATTGTGCTATAAGAAATGATGAGCAAGAAGATTTCAGAGAAACCTGGAAGGACATACATGAACTGATGTTGAGTGAGAAGAGCAGAACCAGGAGAACATTGTACACAGTATCAGCAACATTGTGTGATGATAAACTGTGATAGACTTGGCTCTTCTTAGCAGTGCAATGATCCAAAACAATTTCAAAGAACTCATGATAGAAAATGTTCTCCACATCTAGAAAAAAGAACTGTGGATTCTGAATGCAGATTGAAACATACTATTTCTACTTTTGGACTGAGTTTTTGTTTGTTTGTTTGTTTTGGAGATTGTCCCCTTGAGCTCTGATTCTTCTTTTGCAATATGATTAATGCAGAAATATGTTTAACGTGATTGGGTTTTTTTTGTTGTTTTTTGGGGGGGTCGGGGCAATGAGGGTTAATTGACTTGACCAGGGTCACACAGCTAGTAAGTGTCAAGTGTCTAGGGGCAGCTAGGTGGCGCAGTGGATAGAGCACCGGCCCTGGATTCAGGAGGATCTGAGTTCAAATCCAGCCTCAGACACTTAACTAGCTGTGTGATCCTGGGCAAGTCACTTAACTCCAATTGCCTCACCAAAAAACCCACAAAACAAACAAAAAAGTGTCATGTCTGAAGTCAGATTTGAACTCAGGTCCTCCTGAATCCAGGGCCGGTGCTTTACCCACTGCACCACCTAGCTGCCCCTTGTTTAATGTGATTGTACATATATAACTTATATCAGATTGCTTTCCATCTTGGGGAGGGGAAAGGGAAGGGAGGGTGGGAGAAAAATTTGGAACTAAAAATCCTATGAAAACAAATGTTGAAAACTATCCTCACATTTAACTTGGAAATAATAAAATAATTTTATAAAAGAAAAGAAAAGAAAGAAATGATGAGCAAGATCCTCTCGGAAAAATCTGGAAAGACTTACATGAACTGATACAAAGTGAGATGTACTGTATACAAAGCAACAGCAATATTGCAAGATGATCAGCTGTGAATGACTTGGCTAATCTCAGCAGTGCAATGATCCAAGACAACTCTGAAGGATTTATGAAAAATGTGATCCATCTCCAGAGAAAGAATTGATGGTGTTTGAATGCAGATTTAAGCATATTTTTTTAGTTTCTTTTTCTTAAGTTTTTTTGTCTGTTTTCTTTCACAACCCAATGTGGAAATGTTTTGCATGACTACACATGTATAACTTATATTGAATTGCTTGTGTTCTTAAGGGGGAGGAGGGAAGGGAAGAAGAGAATTTGAAACACAAAGTTTTTAAAATGGACATTAAAATTGTTTTTTACATGTAACTGGAAAAGTAAAATTCTAAATAAATGAAAGCAATGACTTAAAACAAACAAACAAACAAAAACTCCATGGATAGGCTTGCACAAAAAAATGAAGAGAAAAGTGAGCAGAGCCAAGAGAACATTGTATACAGTAACAGCAATATTGTTTTATTTTGTTTTGGTTTTTGGTTTTTTGGGGGTTTTTTTGTGAGGTAATTGGGGTTAAGTGACTTGCCTAGGGTCACACACCTAGTAAGTGTTAAGTGTCTGAGGTCAAATTTGAACTCAGGTCCTCCTGACTCCAGGGCCAGTGCTCTATCTACTGCACCACCTAGCTGCCCCAGCAATATTGTTTTAAGAACAACTTTGAGGGAATAAGTGATTTTTACTATTATAAATACCCAAATTAACCACAAAGGACATATGAAGGAAGATACTATTTATATCCAGATAAAGAACTGATAAATAGAAGTATATATACATATATACATAAATATATACACACATATATGCATGTATTTGTATTTCAGATATATATACACACATATTTGTTTCTTTTTTTTTTTAAATTGTGGAAAACTTTTGCAAGTGGTTTTATTTACAATGTCAAGTTCCTTAAAGGGCAAGTCAGATAGCAAGAAAACTAAAGTTTAAAGCCGGACAATAACTAGACAAACTGCTTTACAAAATAAGAAAAAGAAAGCCCAAAATGGCACTTTCCATACAGAACCCACACAATTTCAGTTTTATTCAGTACTGGTTAAAACAGCCATAGGATTAGACTCTGGACTCAAAAAACACTACACATACAATGGAAACCATCAATATCCTGCTAATACAATGGATTTGCTGCTGCATTTGTCTAATATTAACAGTTATAAACAGAGCAGTGCAACTCGTTATTTGGAATGATCCTTACAGTGTTACAGTGTCAACAGGCACAAAACTTCACTTTTCTTCACACTGCTGGTTCTCTTTGCGTACCTGGGCTTCTTCCTCTTCAGTGAAGTCATTCTTGATATTGAATGCTTTGCTAATCTCTTCTGGAGTTTTTCCCTTGATCATATTCACAACAGTCTTTCATGTGACATCAAGCAAACCTTTAATGTCTAAGTAGTTTGCAGCCAGAGTAAGTTCAAAAAGGGTTCCCTGGTCAACTTTCAGGAATTCTTGGTCCGAAACAAGAATATCATCTGTTCTCTTCACTTTGTTCTCATCATCTTCAGGAGAAGGAGGATCATCTTTGTGGTGGGTGAACCACTGAATTACCTTTTTTTAAATTGCTGCATTAACATTTGGTAGAGGAACTGGATCATCATCCCCTTCATCATCCATTCCCAGATCTTCCAACAAGGTTTTGATAGTTACAGACTATTTTGCAATTTCAACATCAACTCCAAATATCTCTCCATCGGAGCTCTGCAACTTAATTGAAGGCATGGTTCCATATCCCTGGGGCCATGGTGGGCAAGCTGGCAGAGCCCAGAAGGCCGGGTGGGCTAAAGGGCAGATGAGGGAAAGGCCCCCATGCAACACAGAGTACCAAGACCACTCCACATATTTGTTTCTAATGGTAGCCATCTCAAGGATGGGGGGAGGGGGGACAGCTAGGTGGTGCAGTGGATAAAACACTGGCCCTAGATTCAGGAGGACCTGAGTTCAAATCTGACCTCAGACACTTGACATGTACTAGCTGTGTGACCCTGGGCAAGTCGCTTAACCTTCATTGTCCTTCTCCTCCCCAAAATGACAAAAGGGGGCAGCTAGGTGGCATAGTGGATAAAGCACTGGCCCTGGATTCAGGAGGACCTAAGTTCAGATTCGGCCTCAGAGACTTGATACTTACTAGCTGTGTGACCCTAGGCAAATCACTTAACCCTCATTGCCCCACAAAACCAAAAACAAAACAATTTTTTAAAAATCAGTTGCTCCCTGAGAGCTGCTTTCAGGCATAAAATTAGAGGGGCAGTTGGGTGGTGCAGTGGATAAAGCACCAGCCCTGAATACAGAAGGACCTGAGTTCAAATCCAGACTCAAACACTTCAAACACTAGCTGTGTGACCCTGGGCAAGTCACTTAACCCTCATTGCCCCACAAAAAAAAGGATGGGGGAAGGAGGGAAGAAAAAAAGGAAAAAAAGAAATTTACAAGATAATTTTATTATATATTTAAAAGGAATAGCAAGTTGCAGTTTTATGCACAACCATCTTTTTTATCATACTATGTTGTGAAAATACTTGTTTTACTCGACAAATTAAATTTTTAAAAAGAATTATGCCTTTGAGAAACATAATTTATAGCAGAGTTTGTATGAACACGTGAAAACCCCAAAGAACATAAGTCCTAGGAACATCCAGACTTGCACAACCAATTGCCACTAACTGGGAAGGTTAACTTGTCGCTGAGAGCATTAGCTCAGCCATAGTGCTCAATAATTTCCCCCCAAAGAGAGGTAAATGATATCCAATAGAACCATGCCCCAGGAAGCCAAATGGGGGGAGGGATTATCAAAAATAGAATGAAACTAGAGGGGAAGATCTGGTGGAGGGGAAGAATAAAGGCTTGACAACTGTTCAGAAAACCACATTATTTTCTTGGGCATAAATGTTTAGGAAGAGGACAGACAGATGCTTATCTATGTGAATGAAATGCCAAGCAGTGCAGAGGAGTTCTCCCAAACTATCACTTATGCCAGTCTAGTTCTCATCCCTGGGAAAAGGTTAAGAACATCTTGTGGGATGGTTAAAAGTGAATCATTCCCATTGCCGTCGCATCCTCCCCCAGATTCACCCTTGGGGAGCCAGCTGGTACTTTCAGGAGAAAAGTCCTAATCAGATACTTAGCACTGTGGTTTGTCTCCACTCCTGATTCCAGAAAAGCTTCTAAAAGCACAAATATTCTACCTAGCTCCTGCATTGGGCAGATTTAATTTGGAAACAAAGAAAACATTTCTCAAGATGAATATTACCACCAAGAGAAGAACTGGAATTCATCCTTTCAAAATTGGATGGATTGTTTTTTCTTCATCAGCCTGGAACCTCATGTTTGCTATCCTAAATGACTAATGGCAGGGGGATGGACCAGATGACTTCTCAAAATGAACTATAAATATTTACCAAATAAATACACACATGCTTATTCGGGAAGCAGAGTCTTGATTATTATCCAAACCAAACCTTAGAAGACTGTTTATATAAATCTAAATGTTCTTAGACACCAAAGACAGCTAGGTGGCGCAGTAGAGTGTCAGGTCTGGAGTCAAGAAGACGCATCTTCCCGAGTTCAAATATGGCCTCAGATATTTATGACCCTGGGCAAGTCATTTCACCCCGTTTGTCTCTGTTTCCTCATCTGTAATAATGAGCTGGAGAAGGAAATGGCAAACCACTCCAGTATCTTTGCCAAGAAAATCCCGGCCAGGGTCATGAAGAGTCAGACATGACTGAAATGGCTAAACAATAACAAAAAGTACTCCATGATCTTTTCAAAATGCTTTATTTAACACAATCAAACACTGGACAATAGACAGCACGACATAGTAAGAAGGGAACTAGACTGCTTCATAGCCAAAAAAGACATGGTTTTAAATGTGATCCTACGTCAGGTCTGTAACTTCTCCATGCCCCAGACAGTCATCTCTGACCACCTAAGCAGCAGAATAGCATTCTTTGCTGGAAATTCTCCAAACTTATGAAATCACTGTCCAGATATATGCATAAAGCTTTTTGAACTGAGTATAGCCTTCATTGCATTTTCTTTCTTTCCCTAATTAAAAAAAAACCACAAACATCAATTACCAAATGTACTATGCTAAACACAATAGGGGATATATATATTCTGTATCCTCAAATAATTTATGATCTTGTTGGGAATACAAGAATATGTGGAATCGGAGAATTTCAGAGCCTGAAGAGACTTAAGAATGATCAGGCCCAATCATGTTATTTTACAGATGAGGAAATTGAGGCCAAGAGAAGTTAAATGATTTGCCTAAGGTCACACAGCTCTTTAATATCAGAACCAGGGCTAGAACTTAGATTTCCTTGATCCCAAGCCAGTGCCATTTGTACAACTCCTTTTAATCCTCTACTCACTTGTATTGATATTGCCCATTTCTGTGCCAGGCATGGTACCAAGGGCTTCATGATTGATTATTATCTCATATGATCCTCACAACAACCTGAGAGGTATGTGCTATTATTATCCTCACTATATACTATCAAACCTTGGAGAAGACCAAAATAACTGTAAGCTGGGGGTAGTTAGATAAGATTTCATAATGGTCAGATCTAGGTTGGGTAGGTTTTGGGATTGTGGAAAGTAGAAGGGAAGGAATTAGAAGAATAATATGAGCAAAGGCACAGGGATGGTAAGGAACAAGATTTGTTTAGGGAACTGTGAGTAGACCAACCTGGCTTGGCCAATAGTTTCATACTGAAGAGCAATGGGAGATGAGGCTAAATATATAGGTCGGAGTCCAATCATGAATCACCTGAAAGCCAGACTGAGAGGGCATATTATCTTGTAGAACATGGAGAGCTATTCCCCATTCTCTATCCAAACAATATCACTCTAGCTAGAAATTTTAGTGGTCCTCACAATGTCAGAATGGATCTTCCATCATCTGGGAGAAATGGGATGGGAGACATTATATTACATTGTGTGTGTGCAAATGACATAACTGGCCCATGCTCAGATGGGTAAGCAGTTTGGCTTTTTAATTTTCTAGCAGTTACAGATTTTTACCAAGCCATTCATACTCAATCATCTGACCCCATTTATGGCCAACATAGTCACTAAGCATTTAAAGATGGTTTCAAGACAGCACACTTACTAAGTGTCAATTACTATATTAAACACTGAGGATACAAATATGAAAAAAGACAGTCCCTGCCCTCAAGAAGCAGTTGGTGGGGTAGGAATGTGGGAAGACAAGGTGGAGAGAGAGGTTGGAGTCCAGTACAAGGTGTACAGCCCGGTGGGAAATGAAGAGATATCTGGCCTGGGAACCATCTTCAAATGGAGGTGTTTGAGAGGATTTTTTTTGTTCCTACCTCTAACCCTCAATAACAGGGGCAAAGGCTGATACAATCTGAAGGATGATGAGTTTCCTGATGATGGGGTTCCTGGGTCATGATGGAGAGCAATTCAAAGGAATGTAGCTGGGTGGGAAATGACAAATGTTTGCAGTAAGAGAGTAAGGAAGAGAAGAGAGGAGATTCTCAATTATCTTATTATTTAAAGCTTCTGCAAAAAAAAAAAAAGTTAAATAAGTATGATGACAGGCATTTCTAGCAGTCTAGAGGTATTTGCTTTCCCTCCTCAGAAATCCATACCCAGCTCACTTCTAAAATAGGTTTAATACCAAAGAGGCACATCCCTTGAGAATATAGCAACATCAGTACTTGGAAATCAAGTCAATAGTTCTTCATAGGACATGAGAAGATCTTGAGACCTGGAACTGAATGAAGGAACTAAAATAATTGGACTATAATCCTTTTCAAAATTCAAGACAGGTAAGTGCTCTGCAATAAAGAACAGCAGAAGGGAAACTTAGCACACCCCTAGGCAGACAGTGGAGAAGAAAGATGGCTGTCTCAAAGATGATACTTTAAAAAGTCTCCTTTTCCAATTCCCTAATCCCCACTTTAAAGTGCCTTTAACAAATTATGTGAAAGGTAGACATGTTAGTGATGGGGGGAGAGGGGCAGCAAGAAACTGATAAACACCAAGTAATATAGTAAAACAACAAAATAAAAAACATCAGGGTGATTCAATTTTGTCCTTTTTTACTCACTCTGTTACTACCAGCACTAAAAGAAGAAAAAAATGAAAGGGTGATAGATGTATTGTAGCCCTAGCAGAAAAAGTCTCTCACTCTCAACCCCAGCATGCACGTGCGCGTGTGCACACACACACACACACACACACACACACACGCATACACACATAAACACACACATAAACACACCACCAGCAGCAGCAGTAATATAGAATGTATTATATGCCTAAAAGCACCCTACCCAATTTTGATATTTTCTACTTATGTGACCTTGAACAAATCAATTAACCTCTGGGCTTCAGTTTCTCCAGGTGTTATATAGCCCCCAACATCTCTTCTGTCTCTAGATTTGAGATGTTATGACCTTGTCATCCACTGCATCTCTGGCCATCACCAATCATCTTGACTTTTGTCTTGCCACTGGACTTTGATGATTCTGGAGGAGAGAGTGATGACTGCACAGCCTTGCCTCACTTAAATCCAATTCACAAGCAAGTCAAGCCATTGCCCTGGTGATGTCATTGGTCCTCTTTGAGAATGAAGGACCAACAATAGCAACAACATTCCTCAAGAGCAGAGCCCTGGAGCCAGATCACACTGATTTTCAAGCAGATTATTAAATTTCAGTGTAAGTATTTACAACTTATTAATTGGCTTTTGCTACAAAGCAAGGCTTGATTTATTGTTTTGTTGATTGTCCAGACTTACAAAAGTGTTAATAATGCAGATAAAACTTAAAAGAAAGTGTACCTTCATTTTTCCCCTAGTGAGCCCAGTTGTTAAACATTTACCAGCAGCTCCCAATATTGCTTAAGCAGTGGAAGGCTCAGAGAATGAAGCCATCACCAGACTAAAGGTTTGGTGAATGTAGAACTAATGATAATGATGGTAATGCTGTGTTATAAGAGATGATGAGCTCTATGATCTTAGAAAAACATGGGTAGACTTCTACAAAAATAATGAAGAGCAGAACCAAGTTCCTGTACACAGTAACAACAATATTGTTTTAAGAACAACTTTGGAGGAGTAAATCATTTTGACTATCATAAATACTCAAATTAACTACAAAGGACTTATGAAGAAAGATGCTATCTGCATCCAGAGAAAGAATTGATAAATAGAAGTATGTATAAAGTGGTTTTACACACATATACATATCTATGTCTAAAGGTAGCCATCTCTGGCAGGGGTGGGAGGGGGGAGAATAAGAGAAAAAAGGAAAAATAAGAAAGCTACATGATAGCATTATTATATATTTAAAAGGAATAGCAAGTTGCACATAAAAGGTTGACAGTTTCATGTACAATCAACTTTTTTCTGTTCTATGTTATGGAAATGATGGTTTTTATTTCTTTAAATTCAGAATTTCATTAGAGCCTTACAACACTCCTGTTCAAGTGAATGGTACACTTAAGTGTACCATTCTCAGTGTAATTAAGTTTCTAGAGGAATTGGGTACATACAAACCTTGGTATATGCTTGAGAATTGTTGGGGTGGGCAGGTAAAAGTATCTTGAAGGAGATCCTTTAAGTTATTACTTAGTAGGGAGGCTAGCTAGTTCCTTTCCAGCTCTCCATCCTATCCATGTTTTGATGCACTAGGTTTCCACTTCACAAGTTGGATCATAAGTTTAGAATTGGCAGGAACCACACAAGCCATCCAGTTCAAACCTTTCATGTTCCAAATAAGGAAACGAAGGCCCTGGGGTCTCAGTTGCTCACCCAAGTTCACATAACTACTGAGGAACTGAATTAGAATTCAAACCCAAGTCCTCAGACCCCACAAATCCCATGCACTTTCCACTCTGCCCCATTTTTTCTGTCTTATACCATGATGCTTGATGGTTTCATCCTTAGAAGTGCTTTTATAAGATTGAACACGCAGGTAATATTTTAAGCATTGGTGTTTTTCCTTCCTTCCTAAAATGTTGAGACTGAACTACTGAATCCATTGTCTGGGTTGAAAATATTAGAGGGGTGGGAAATAGGGATTGCATCCATGAGGCAGTCAACAAAAGTTTTCAAGGAGATAAGGAACACCATGTTAAAAACTTGATCTGTCATGCTCTGTTCAAAGTATGCTTAAAACGTTCAGTAAAGGAGAAAATTGGTGCCTTTTAGATAGAAGGCTATTTTAGAATAGGCTATTTAAGACAGCCTTTCTGTCAGCAGAAAGACAGTTATAAACCCTCTAGAATTGCTAGGGTGGTTTAATGAGTAATCTTAAGTGATTATATCTAAAGAACTTTCACACAGATGCTGAGCTTCAAAGGAAGTGGAGGGTTGATTGTCAATTGGGTGATCTAGCAGGCAAGACTGAGTCCAAGGCTTCGATGACTTTGATTTTTTTTTTCTTCCTTCATTTTGATACAGAAGACAGGATAGGTTGATTTAGTATGGTGTGATCACAAAGGATTGTTGTGCCAGGTGAGAGATTGGACAATTTCAATGGTTCCCCACGCTTCCCCACTCAGATCCTTAACAACAAAAACAGGGTAACTTAATATGCCACTCACAATAATATTTTAGAATTATTCATTAAGTGTTTAAGATGACTACAATGATAACTTTTGTCCAGAAATATTCAAACTAAAATTCACATTATATAATTATAATTATAAAATATAAAATATTATCCTACTTGCAATTATCAAAATTAAATACAAATTTACAAAACTGATTATAAAATAATTACAAATATATTATGCAGGACATTCTGTGAGAATTAAAGGGAGTAATTAACTTTATATTAAATTTCCTTATTTTACAAATTTTGTTAAATTAAACATTTTTGTGAAGTAAATTACAACTTGGATGTTGTTTATTATAATAATCAAACATAAACTTAATTTTTTTTTTGGCAGGGCAATGGGGGTTAAGTGACTTGCCCAGGGTCACACAGCTAGTAAGTGTCAAATCTCTGAGGCTGGATCATAAACTTAATTTTAATGTTAAAGGCTTACAATATTTGGTTCAATACCAGACAGAAATCTGGTCCTGTATTAAGTTTATTTCTATATTTTGATTTTTTTAAAAGAAAAAAGTGAAAACGTTTATTCTACAAATATGCAATAGAAAATGGTAGAATTTTATAAGCTCTCTTACTGAGAGATGGAAATTCTTTTTTAAAAAATTTTAGCCATCTAACCAGTGAAAATAAACATTTAGTTATAATCTAAAATGCTTACATTCCCACTGGCTAATGACAAGTGCTATAGCAAATAATAAATGTACTTAAAGTTCGATTGCATATTCATTTTGAACAATGTTTGATATAAGCTAACCTTTATAAGGAAAGAATCTTTGCATTTGATGCTATTTTTCTACCACTGACATACAGGCTACATTGTCACAGAAACACTACTGAATAACTAACACGTGTTGTCAATCAGTTCATTTAAAAATCTACCAGATAGGAAAATAGTAACATAAGTTTACAATAAATTTAAATTGGAAAACAACCTCAATACTGCAATGAGAGGCAATAAAAGGCTTATTTATGCAGAATGTTTGTGACGGTCCACAATGGTTTCAAGATGGCTTGTAAAATACATGCCCAATAGTCATGATTTTCAAATAGCCTGACATTTGTGCTGCAATAAGTCAAATGTTCATAACATTTTGATCACATGATTACACAGCTGATAAGGTATGATTACTGGGTAACAGGAGGAAATAAGATACTCAGGAGCAGTATACAGAATGCAAATGAGGGTATGTGCATGCGCTTAACCATATGTTGAGAATTGTTTTGTGCTCAAATATCAAACCCTTATGGTGGTTTGGAAACAGTTTGATGATAGATCGAGAAATTGAAAGAACACATTGCACGTTGTCAGAAATGGCCAGAGTTTCTGAGGTACCACCTGACACCTATCAGATTGGCTAAAATGACAAAAAAGGAAAATAATAAATGTTGGAGAAGCTGTGGGAAAATTGGAACACTAATTCATTGTTGGTGGAGCTGTGAACTGATCCAACCATTCTGGAGAGCAATTTGGAATTATGCCCAAAGGGAGATAAAGCTGTGCATACCCTTTGACCCAGCAATAACACTTTTAGGTCTTTTTCCCAAAGAAATCATGGAAAGGGGAAAGGGACCCACATGTACAAAAATATTTATAGCTTCTCTTTACGTGGTAGCAAGGAATTGGAAGTTGAGGAGGTGCCCATCCATTGGGGAATGGCTGGACAAGTTGTGGTATATGAATACAATGGAATACTATTGTGCTGTAAGAAATAATGAGCAGGAGGAGTTCAGTGAAACCTGGCGGGTCTTGCATGGGCTGATGATGAGTGAGATGAGCAGAACCAGAAGAACATTGTACACAGTATCATCAACATTGAGTGTTGATCTACTGTGATGGACTATATTCTTCTCACCAATGCAATGGTACAGAAGAGTTCCAGGGAACTCATGATAGAAGAGGATCTCCAAATCCAAGAAAAAAAAAAAAGAACTGTGGAGTATAGATGCTGAATGAACCATACTATTTCTTTTGTTTTTGGTGCTGTTGTTTTTTTTTTCTATTTTGAGGTTTTTCATCATTGCTCTGATTTTTTCCCTTATAACAGGACTAATGCAGAAATAGGATTAATGTTATTATGTGTATATATATATATGTGTGTGTATAGATATAGCTATAGCTATAGCTATATGTATATAGATATATAGATATAACCTATATCAGATTACCTGCTGTCTAGGAGAGGGGGGAGGGAGGGGAGGGAGGGAGAAAAATCTGAAATTGTAAAGCTTGTATAAACTAAAGTTGAGAACTATCTTTACATGTAACGGAAAAAATATATAAATACCTTATATGTAAAATTAAATTTAATTTAATTTAAAAAAAAAGAAAAGAAATGGCCAGAGTTTGATGTAATCACTTCACAAACACCAAAGTTGTTGTGCACATAATAATGATTGTTTCAAATCACTGCAGATACATAACCTTATAATGCTTCAAATATGCATGTGTGTATTGTCACAGAGGAAAATATGTTTGTAACATAATTAGGCAATTATTCACTACTACAGGCACGATTAAAGAATTTTTTCACAAACCCCTTGGACCATTGTCACAAACCACCAAATGGGAACCATTAAACGAGATGAACTCTGAGATAATTTCCAACTCTAAACTTCTATGATTCAAGGAACCCATCTATTGTGGAATGGTTGAGCAAATTATGGCATATAAATGTAATAGAACATTTTTTCACCACTAAAAGTGAAGAAAGGGATGGGTTCAGAGAAACTTACTAAGACTTGAATGAATTGATACAGTATGAAATGAGCAGAACCATGAAAACAATTCACACAATAACAACAACATTGTAAAGACAAATATCTTTGAAAAACTTAAGATCTCTGATCAATGGATTGACTAACCATACTTCCAGATGATCAGGATGAAGCATGCTACCCATCTCCTGTCAGATAAGTGATGGATTCATGATGAAAAATAAGATGCACATTTTTGGAAATGTATGTGGGTATTTGCTTTGTTTGACTATGCATATTTTTACCAGAATTTTTTCTTTTAAATTGTAGAAAAAAGCATGTTGTATGAAAGGAGGGAAGGTTAAATTTTAGAAAAAGGGATTGGAAAAGGTAGATAGGAAGGAGAGAAAAGAAATTCTCATTACTTGAAAAACAAAATAAACTTTGATGATTCTATGAAAAGGATAAGAGATCTAGAATTATCTTCTACATAGGTTACTATTATTCCATCTGACAGAGTTTTCAAATGATCCATTTGGCAACAGTTGTCAAAACCATCTCACTGGAACAATAATGGCTGGGCCATGGAAGTGGATATGGGTACACTTCTAGAGACAATTATGAAGATGAGAAATAAACTAAAGAATCAGTACATACACAGCATTTACCTTCATACCATCCCTTTTTGCAAGTGCCAAACCCCTCAGAAATCACTAGAGTACCGTGAATGCCCCCCAGAACACTCTGACTCTTAAGAGAAGTTCCCAAGCAAAGTTATATCTAAATTTGGTATAATATCATAGAAGTAAATCAGTGGCAATTAAAAACAATTTTTTTACTGCACCTATGATTTCATGATATTGAGAACTTGTGTTGTGGAAAACCCCTCTATTAATACAGGTGGGCTTCTGCTTTGCAGCCTATAGTCTTAGAGAATTGGCCTCACTGAGGGGTTGTGACTTGCTCAGGGTCACACATTCAGTTTGGGTCAGCAGCAGGTTTTGATATCAGGTTTTCACTCTAACACTAGTTCTTCAATCATTTACCTCTTGCTATTCATTAATAATTAGTAGAATTGCAGTGTCTACTTCAATGGTAAATGGTTTTTAAAAAACAACCAGTCAGTGATCTGTATGTCAAAGGACTTAGGGTTCAATTCAAAACTCTAATGCTTACAACTACCTGGTTCTGGGCTACTTAACTTCTCTAAGCCTCAGTTTCTTCATTTGTAAAATATATGCACTATATACCTCATGAAACCTTTGTGAGGAAATTATGCTCCTAACCTTAAAGTATTGTAAATGTGAGTTTTAATCGTAGGTTCTATTTCTTTTAAATCTTGCTACAAATTATTTTTCAGTATTGTACTTGCCTCCTAAAGACTGTAATTCATAATGTCATTATCAAAAAGGGTTTTTTTTAAATAGAAAAAAAATAGAATGCCTCGAGACTTATTTTGGGTTTCACTTCTCAGTCATTCAGCTCTAGAGAAAGCCATTTTGCAGAGCACTTCAAAACCCAAAACCCAAGGCAATTTAACTCAATTCATCCATCAGCTATAATTCAGGGGATGGCAGCAGTACAGAACAGAAGGGAAGTAGCAGGGGACAGTTCAGTGGAGGACAGCCTAACAGAGTGAATGGTCAGCAGGTAATAGTGTATCAGAGAATACCAGTAACTTGTGGAACATGGGAAAAATAAGTAAGTGGCAGTGTTCATTTCCAGAGGTGATGCTGCCATGATGCACTCTGGCTTCACATGTTTCGTTTGTGTGTACCCTGGAATATTGACAACACATGACTGTTTGTGAAAGTATTCCTCTTTATGCCTTTCTGCACAGAGGAAGGGTGGGTTCCTTGGTATCTATCTTGCTATGATTTTTAATTAAGTGCCTTTTGCTTTGAACAATTGTGCCCTCTGTTTGGTTTGTTTAAAAAAAATAAGGAGATCATGAGCTGCGGTTTTCAGTAGATGCTGACTCAGAGTTAACCTTGAACCTGGGGTAGCTTTCAGAATATAGTTTTTATGGGGGAGCCTAGACTATAGTAGCAATTTAAAGGACAAAGTATTTAAAATTCTATGATTGAACTTGTCAGCAATATGGTCAAGACTGTTGAGATGAAAATGAAGATAAAACAGCAGTGTCAATCGGAGAACAGAAAAATGATGGATTAATGGTAATGGGCTGGGAAGCTAGGTATTGCAGTGGATAAAGTGCCAGGCCTGGAATCGGGAAGATGAGTCTTCCTGAGTTCAAATCTAGCCTCAGACACTTACTAACTGTGTGACCCTGGCCAGGTCACTTAACCCTGCTCTTCTTTTTCCTCTTCTGTAAAATGAGCTAGAGAAGGAAATGGCGAACCACTCCAGCATCTCTGCTCCAAAATCCTCACTTGGAGTCACAAAGAGTGAAACATGACTGAAACTGAACAACAACAATGGTGATGATAAGGACCAAGAAAAGGTTAAGAAGAGTGAGGCAGGGCAGCTAGGTGGCGCAGTGGATAGAGCACTGGCCCTGAATTCAGGAGTACCTGAGTTCAAATCCAGCCTCAGACACTTGACACTTACTAGCTGTGTGACCCTGGGCAAGTCACTTAACCCCCATTGTGCCAAAAAAAAAAAAAAAAAAAAAAAAAAAAAAAAAAGAAGAGTGAGGCAGAGGGAGAGATGACAGAAATTTTTGATCAGGGAGCCAAACTTCAGAGTTCTACAATCATGGGTATGGTCCCACTGTAGGTAATGGCAAGATCCAAGGTAGGATCACTCCTTTGGAGGGTTGGAGATAGTCGAAGTGGATATCAATGAAGGCAGAGGTAAAGGGGAGAGTAAAACAATGAGACATGACCTGAAACTCTTTTAATATGGAGAGAGAGTGACCTGGAGCCCATCATTAGCTTACAACAGCAAGACCAAGCATTGTAAACAAAGTGAAGATTAAAGGAAGATAGTTTGCACAGTCAGGCTGACTAAAGGTTTTGGAAGTGGGAGTGAGGAACAAGAAAACCTCTTCATTCTCTTCCTGGACCAGGGTGTCAAGAGATGCAAGAGAACTCACAAATTATGTTAGAGAGTGTCCAGATGCACTTTCTTCTGAAGAGAAACAGATTTCTGTAAACAACAGAAGATGGAAATTCTGGCCACTAGACAGGAGACAGTAAAGTGCAGGGGGAAGGATATCAGATAAGGAGGGAGAAGTTGAGCCGGAATTCTTGCACTGCTGTTTACTAAGCCTTGTGATCTAGGCCAGTCATTCAGGCCCTACTTCTCTTCTAGATTTCAGTTTTCTCAATTATAAAATTAGGAGTTTAAATCAAATGGTAGGTTCTTTTTTTGTCTCAACGTTATGCCAATCACAGGAATTAGGGGAGCAGGTGGGGGTGGAGGGTTTGCCTGCAATAGGACATCCAGGAACTCATGATGAATGTGCACAGCATCACTGGGGAGGGAGCTTCTATTGCTTGCCATTCCAAGATGTGGAAACTGAGGGGTGTTTTGACCATGTGTCTGTGCCAGTTAATGTCTGGTGATCAGACTACCGGAGCCAGACTAAACACATACTTGGCACCAGAACCAGAGCTCCATTCCAAAATGGTGAGAGGAGGTATACTCAAAAGATAGCCCACACATGGAATATGCTCTCTAGTGGTCTCTGGTAGTTTTACTTTACTTGATGAGGAAGGGCTGTTAATGCCTCTGGCTCTCAGAATCTTGGATCTCTGGTGATTCTGAATTCTCTGAATAAGTTGCCAATATGACAACTTGAACCCAGGCCTTTGAATGCCAAGTTCAGAGCTCTTTCCACTATACCAAGCAGCCTCCTTCAAACTTGTTGATTGATTGGCACATAGGCTAACCTCATTGCCTACTTTAGAGAGCTTAAGGATAATTCTGCTGTTTCAATAACCATTCACTTGCTTTATAAAGAGCTACCTTCAGCAGTACTTAGGCCACTACACCTGTTAAGCAGTTCCCTTCTCTGGCCAATCAGAGAACAAGCAGGGTCATCTAACCAGAGGCAGGGAGGAAACTGGTCCAACTTGTTTGGCTGTATTAATAGGCTGAATCCTCAGCTATTTATAAAAGGATTCATAACACCATTTGAATTGTCTTTGGAAGATTCTGGCAAGATGAAATATCAGACATTGAGATCCTTTCTTGAGCTGAACTGTCAATTGTTCAAACTCTGTTGCAGAGAGTACAACTCCAATGGGCTGGCCACATGGTTCAAATGCCTAACATTTGAACATACATTTGCCTAAAAGACCATTTTACAGAGAGCTCACACCAGGCAAGGGCTCACATGGAGGTCAAAAGAAGTGATACAAGAACACTCTCAAGGCATCTCTGAAGAACTTTGGTAACTATTGTGAGACATGGGAGCCACTGGCAACAAGACCACCCAGCATAGCATGCCCGCATCAAAGAATGCCATGTTCGATGAGTAAAGCAAAATAATAGCTCAAAAGAAATGCAAGATGCACAAATGTAGAAACATCTCCATCCCAAATGTTCATACAGACTATTTGTGCCCACCTTACGGTAGAGCTTTTCAAGCTCCTATTGATCTGATCAGCCACAGTTGGACACACTATACACTGACCCCAAAATCATGATGTCATTTTAGTCCTCTTTGAATATAAAAGACAAACAACAAAGGGAAGATCAGCACCTACCAACCAAATCATCTCTTTTCCAGTTCCACATATGCAAACAATAGCCATTATGTGGCTAGTCAACCAAAAGATATTTCTTGAATTCTTATAGATACCACTGGCATGTGCTATTGGTATTAGGCACTGTCCCTGGCCAGCTTCAAGGTGATTACTGTATGATATGTGAGAATTGGTAGCAAATATACAATCAATAATATCCAAGAGACAAGAAACATTTATTTTTTAATTATTCATTTTGAATTTAAATACAAAAAGAAAAAAGAGAACATTTCCATGTATACAGCACAACATAAAAAAAGGATTCAATATAAAACCATGAATCTCCATTTCATGGTTTGCTTTTTTATTTGGAAAATTATATAATAAATGCTACACATTGTTTTCAAAACTACCCTGCTTTTCTGTGCTTCCTTCTGAGTTTTCTTTTGTTCTCGTTTGTGCACTATTTTTCTCTCGCTCCCTCCCCTCTACAAGAAGTATTTATTGAGAGTCTATATATGTTTGGCACTGCTAGCTACTGGGGATACAAAGACAAAAACAAAACAGTCCTTTCCCTCAAGGAGTTTACATTCTATTAAAGAAAACAACATAGTTCAGTGAATTAGGGTAGAGGGCCTGGAGTCAGGAAGACCTGAGTTCAAATCCGGTCTCAGACACTTACTAGTTATATGACCTTGGGCCAAGTCACTTACCTTCTGTTTGCCTCAGTTTCCTCATCTGTAAAATGGGGATATTAACCCCTAACTCCAAGGGTTGCTATGAGTATCACTGAGATAATAATTGTACCAGGCATAGTGCCTGGTACATCATAAGTACTATATAAATTTTAGCTATGATTATTGCTATTATTATTATTTAGAAAAGTAAACCTAAAATATAAATAAAATAAATATCAACTTCCAAAGGGGAGGATGCTAGCAGTTGAGTCCAAGCATTTCAAATCAGAATAGGTATACTATAGAGTTAAACCTTGAGTTGAGCTTTGAAGGAAGTTAGGGATTACAAGAGGTGAAGGTCAGGAGGAAATCCATTCTAGGCACTCTAGATAACAGCTTTGCAAAGGGATGGAGATAAGAAGGGAAACACAGAGTCTCCCCCCACACACAGTTTAAGCCCTTAAAATTTAAATCTTGTAAAATGTATAGGAAATAAGTAGGCCAGTTATGTTCTCATAAATTAAATAACGTTTGAGGGGAAACATAGAGCAGGAAGTGAGGTTGAAAAATTAGTGGGATTCACTCCCATACTTTTGTGGAGGTAGAAGATCCATGGGTGTGGTACATAACACATATTTTCAAACTCTTTCTGGTGTATTGATCACTTTTGCTACTCATTTTCTTTTTTCTTTCCTTTAAAATGTTATTTAATTAAGCTCCCAAAGTTATTAAACTGCCTATCCCCTTTGACCCAGAAATACCACTACTAGGTCTGTTTCCCAAGATGATTAGGGAAAAAGGAAAAGAACCTATATATTCTAAAATGTGTATAACAGCTCTCTTTGTGTTGATAGAGAACCAGAAATTGCAGGGACACACATCAACTGGGACATGGCTGGACAAACTGTGGTATATGATTGTGATGGAATACTACTGTGCTATAAAAAATGATGAGCTTGATGATCTTAGAAAAACATGGATAGCCTTGCACTAAATAATGAAGAGTGAAATGAGCAGAACCTAGAGAAAGTTGTACACAATATCAGCAATACTGTTTTAAGAATAACTTTGAGGGGTAGCTAGGTGGCACAGTGGATAAAGCACCAGCCCCAGATTCAGGGGGACCTGAGTTCAAATCCACCTCAGACACTTGACACTTACTAGCTATGTGACCCTGGGCAAGTCACTTAACCCTCATTGTCCCGCAAAAAAAAAAAAAACCAAAAAAACCCCCACATAACAGTAACAACAACAAAAGAACAACTTTAAGTGCCTAAGTTATTTTGACTATTATAAATACCCAAATTAACTTCAAAGGACCTATAATGGAAAACACTATCTGCATCCAGATAAAGAACTAGTAAATGTATGTATAGGATAAATGCATGTATAGAACAAATATGTGTTATATAGAATGATTTTACACATATATAAATATATGTGTGTGTGTATATGCACACATACATAAATATTTGTGTCTAATGGTAGGGGGAGAAAAAGGAAAGAAAAGAAAGAAAAAAGAGGTTTATTTTTTTCTGTTTAGAATTTTATTTTCCAAATTACATGTAAAAACAAATTTTGACATCAATTTTTTAAAACTTTGTGTTCCAAGTTCTCTTCCTCCCTCCCTCCCCACCCCCTACCCCCAAGAATTCAAGCAATTCAATATAAGTTATACATGAATATCCATGCAAAACATCTCCACATTAAACAGGTTGTGAAAGAAAACAGACAAAAACAAAATTTCAAATTAAGGAACTATCAAAAAATTATGCTTCAATCTATTTTCAGATACCATCAGTTCTTTTTCTGTAGATGGATTGCAATTTTCTTAAGTCCTTTAGAGTTATATTGAATCATTGCATTGCTGAAAATAACCACATCCTTCATAGCAGATCATCTTACACTATTGCTGTTATTTTGTATACAGTTCATTTCACTCTGCTTCAGTTCATGTAGGTCTTTCTAGGTTTTTCTGATAGCATCCTGTTCATCATAACTTTTTTATAGTACCTTAAACTTGACAAAGAATTTTCTTCACAATAGCCCAGCATAGTAAGTACCATATGTTTTGCCATTATAGTCAATCATCATAACTCTTTCCTCCATCCCATTCTTTCCCCATGATATTTATTCTATTTCTATCTTCTTTTACCCTATTCTTCCTCAAAAGTATTTTGCTTCTGACTATACCCTCCCCCACTCTGCCCTCCCTTTGTTCACCCTTCCCTCCTTATCCCCTTCTCCTACTACTTTCCTGTAGGGTTAGATAGATTACTCTACCCAATTGGGTGTGTATTTTATTCCCACCTTGAGCCAACTCTGATGAGATTAAGGTATTTGAGGTAATTCTGATGTGTATAAGGCTCCTTCACTTCTCCACACTTCCCCCATCTCTCCCCCCACTCCATATGCCCTTTCCTGTTTCTTTCATGTGAGATTTCACCCCATTCTGCTACTCCCCTATCCCTTCCCCCAGTGTATTCCTCTCCCCCCCCTCAATTTTACCCTAAAGATGTCATCATAGGGCAGCTAGCTAACATAGTGGACAAAGTACCCACCCTGGACTCAGGAGGACCCGAGTCCAAATTCAGCCTCTCACGCAAGACACTCATTAACCCCAACTGCCCCCCCCCCAAAAAAAAAGAGAAACAAAAAATAAATGCTTTACAGGTATCATCACTTCATAATCATTTCCCACCTGTTTTCTCTGTCTAAATTTATTTCTATCATCTACCCTAATACTCAGAAGGCTCTTATGATTTAGACATATCATCTTCCCATGTAGGAATGTAAACAGTTTAACCTTTTAAAATATCTCATGATTTCTTTTTTCCTGTTTATCTTTTTAGGCTTCTTTAAGGTCTTGCATTTGAAAGTCAAATTTTCTATTCAGTTCAGGTCTTTTCATCATGAATACATGAAAGTCCTCTTTTTCATTGAAGTCCCATTTTTCCCCTGAAAGATTATACTCAGTTTTGCTGGATACATGATTCTTGGTTGTAAACCCAATTCCTTTCTCTCTGGAATATCATATTCCATGCCCTCATATCCTTTAATATAGAAGCAGATAGATCCTGTGCTATCCTTACTGTGGCTCCACAGTGTTTGAATTGCTTCTTTCTGGCTGCTTATAATATTTTCTCCTTGACTTGGGAGCTCTGGAATTTGGCTATAATATTCCTGGAAGTTTTCCTTTTGGGGTCTCTTTCAGGAGGTGATTGGTGGATTCTTTCAATTTCTATTTTACCTACTGCTTCTAGAATATCAGGGCAATTTCCCCTGACAATTTTTTGGAAGATGATGTCTAAACTCTTTCCTTGATCATGGCTTTCCAGAAGACCAATAATTTTCAAATTATCTGTCCTTGATCTATTTTCCAGGTCAGCAGTTTTTCCAAGAAGATATTTTACATTGCCCTCTATTTTTTATTCATTTGGATTTGTTTTATTGTGTCTTGGTTTCTCATAAACTCACTAGCTTTCATTTGTTCAATCCTAATTCTTAGGCAATTATTTTCATCAGAGAGCTTTTCCATTTGGCTTTGCAAGCTATAGACTTTTTTCTCATGTCTTTCCTGTATCACCCTCATTTCTCTTTACATTTTTTCCTCTACATCTCTAACTTTATCTTCAAATTCCCTTTTAAGCACCTCTATGGCCTGAGACCCATTCAGATTTTTCTTGGAAGCTTTAGGTATAGGGGCCCTGACGTTGACATCATCCTCCAAGGATGCACCTCAATCTTCCTTGTTACTAAAGAAGCTTTCTATAGTTGGCAACTTTCTTTGCCTGCTCATCCTGCCTGTCTTTCACTTGACTTTTAACTCCTTCTTAGTGTGGGGTCCTGCTTCCAAGATATACTGTCCCAAGATTCAGGGGGTCCCAGGTGTTATGATTTAATGAGGGGTAGTTTCTTCACTCACCTGGCCCTTTCTCTGGTCCATAGATAACCCCAGGTCAACTTGACAATCAACCAGGAAGCGAAACTTTATGTGCTGATGTTACTAGCTCTGACAAGCCTATACCCCTCCCCCATGTGGGCCACCACCATTCAAGGTTTCTTCCTGGTTCCCTGCTGGGGTAAGATATCCAAATTCCCCTGTAGCTCCTATATACACCCCCATAGAGTTCCCCCTAGCCAGATGTTCAGTCCTCTCACCAGACTGCAAACTTAGTTCCAGAAGACACCTGCACTGCAGCTGATTGGGAGGCTCGGGTAGGTTTCTCTGGCACAGTCTGCCTGGGACTGTATCTGTGTCGGCATGATAGCAGGGCTGAACTCCACTCCCAGCCCAGCTCCCCCTTCTCCCGAACTTCCAAGGTGTCTTTGGCTGGAAAAAATCTCAGCCATCTTTTTGTGAGTTCTGCTGCTGCAGGAGTTGTTTTCTGGCTGTGTTTGGAGGTTTTTTTGGGAATAATTAAGTCAGGAAGTCCGAGGATCTACTGCCTTTCCCCTACCATCTTGTCTCCTGTTTATTATATTTTTCAAAAATAGCAAGTTGTAGATAATAGATTTGCAGTTTCATGTGCAATTATTTTTATTATACTGTTATAGAAATGTTTGTTTTACTCCACAAACAAAAAATAAAATTTTTAAAAATGGATTTATAGGAGCTCTTTTTGTGGTCACTAAGAATTGGAAATCAAAGGAATGTCCATCAATTGGGGAATGACTAAACAAACTGTGGTATATGATGTTGATGGAATATTATTGTGCTATAAGAAATGACAAGCAGGATGACTTCAGAAAAGCCTGGAAAGACATGTATGAAATAATGTATGGTGAAGTGAGCAGAACCAAGAGAATATTTTGCACAGATACAGCAGTATTGTTTGATGAAGAACTTGTGAATAACTTGACTATTCTCAACAATATAATGATCCAAGACAATCCCAGAGGACTATTGATGAAGCATACTATCCACCTCCAAAGAAAGAACTGATGTTTATGGAACAGACTGAAGCAAGCTATTTTTCACACCTTCATTTTTTTCTTTTAAGCAGGTTTTCTTGTACAAAATCACAAATATGGTAATGTTTTACAAAATCATACATATATAACCCATATCTGTTTGCCACCTTGGGGAGGGGTAGGGGAGGGAGGGAAAGAGGGATAAAAATTGGAACCCAAAATTATAAATAAAAATGTTTATTATAACAATAATAAATAATAAAATAAATAATGTATTTGGTATATTGGTCAGCTTTCTCAGAGGAGAAGGAATATTGGGGGAAATTTTGGTGATTTTAAAAAGATATTAGGGCAGCTAGGTGACACAGTGAATAGAGCACTGGCCCTGCAGTCAGGAGGACCTGAGTTCAAATCTGGCCTCATACACTTAACACTTACTAGCTGTGTGACCCTGGGCAAGTCACTTAACCCCAATTGCTTCACCAAAAAAAAAAAAAAAAAGAAAAAGAAAAAGAAAAGAAAAGAAAAAAAGATGGAAAAAATATATCAATAAGATTTTTTTAAGAGAAAAAAGAATGGGTTAATTAGAGGGGAAAGTTCTGAAAGTGGTAGTCCTGAAGATATAATATAAGGAGCAGAAGAGATGTGACCCAGGTTAAATGGCTCTTAATATCTATTTTTTTCTTGGAATTTATTTTTATTTTTTAGTTAACAAACATTTCTGCATTTACCTCCACACTTCTTTCCCCCTGCCTCTGTGAGTCACCCAAAGGGGAATGGGCTGAGTTGAAGCAGTAGTTCTCAGTGCAGAGAGCTTGTGGGGAAATGAGTATTTTTAAAGTATATGCCTGGAACTGATCGTACTGCTTTGTTTGACAATTTTTTTTAATTTTTTTTTTTTTAGTGAGGCAATTGGGGCTAAGTGACTTGCCCAGGGTCACACAGCTAGTAAGTGTTACGTGTCTGAGGCCAGATTTGAACTCAGGTACTCCTGACTCCAGGGCCGGTGCTCTATCCACTGTGCCACCTAGCTGCTCCTGTTTGACAATTTTTAACATCGGAGTTTGACTCTAGGTTTTGAAAGTTCAAGATCGACTTGGAGTGAGGAAGAACCATGTCTAAATTGTATGAGAAACGACTGCAGGGATGTGCTAGAGCCAGCTTTGTACCTCAAATCTTAAGTATGAGCATTTACACCTCATAAATTGGTGATTAATAATCTTTTTATTTTATTTTTGGTTATTAATAATCAATAAATATTTATGAAACATTTGCTATGTGCCATGCGCTGTGCTCAGCAGTAAGGATACAAAAAGAAGCAAGAAACAGCCCCTGCCCTCAAGGAACTTAAAATCTAATGGGGGAGACAATATGTAAACAAATATATACAAAGCAAGCTACATATAGGATAAATAGGAAATAACTAATAGAGGAAAGACACTGGAATTAAGAGGATTTGGGGAAGACTTCTAGTAGAAGGTACTTCACAAGTATTCTTTAATCCAGTGATACTGGCTTCCTGGCTGTTCCACAAACAAGGCATTTCATCTCCTGGGTTTTTTTTTTTTAAGTTTCAACTAAAATCTCATCTTATACTGGAAGCCTTCCCTAACTCCTTTTAATTCTAGTGCCTCCCCTGTTAATTATTTCCTTGTTATCCAGTGTATAGCTTGCTTTTGATATATTTGTTTGCATGCTGTCTCCCCCATTAGACTGCAAGCACCTTGGGGGCAGGGACTGGTCTTTTTTTACTTCTTTTAGTACCCCCAGTGCTTAATACTGTAGCTGAGGGGCAGCTAGATGGCGCAGTGGATAGAGTACCAGCCCTGGAGTCAGGAGTACCTGAGTTCAAATCTGGCCTCAGACACAACACTCACTAGCTGTGTGACCCTGGGCAAGTCACTTAACCCCAATTGCCTCACTAAAAAAAAAACCCCAAAACAAACAAACAACAACAACAACAACAAAAAACTGTACCTGGCACATAATAGTCACTTAATAAATGCTTGGTCACTTCACTTGAATTTCCCTTTCATCTGAACTGATCAAAATAGGAAAAAAAATATACACACAGTTGGTCACAGAACTGCACTTGACTCAACAGGGAAACGGGTAAAAAAGGAGAGAGGGAAGAAGGGGAAATAAGATGGAGGACAAATTCAAGAAGAGGTGTCATAAATAAAACAAATTCAAACAGCACAGGGTGGATTGTGAAGAAGAATTTAAAAGGAAAGATAGGGTAAGAGCTTGTGATTGAGCTGTGGCTGAGGCAAAGAGCAGAAGCAGAATGATTACAAAGTTTTGAAATTTGGGGGTGAACAAAAGCAATGCAGCTAAAATAAGAAGGAAAACAGATAAAGAGGGGGAAATATTTGCAATGGTTTTCTATGACAAGCATCTAAATCCTAAGATATGTAGGGAAATAATTCAAATTCATAAGAATAAGAGCCATTCCACACTTGATAAAGGGTCAAAAGGATTTGAACCAGTTCTCAATCAAAGAAATCCAAACTATCAATAGCTGTATCAAAAACCACTCCAAATCACAAATAACTAGAGAAATCCACATTAAGACAACTCTGAGGTAATACCCCGCACCCATTAGATTTTCAAAGTTGACCAAAAAGAGGAAAGTTACAAATGTGGGAGGGGCTGTAGAAAACAGATATAGCTGGTGGAGCTATGAATTGATTCAGACATCTAGGGAAGAAATTTTAATTATGCCCCCAAAGTAAACTATGTATATCATTTGATCTTGTGATATCACTACAAGGCTTATACTAATAAGGAGCTCAAAGAAGAAAAGGACTTCTTTTGTACATATGAATGTACAAAGCTAATTATATTAGTTCTCTTCTAATATAAAGAACTAGAAACTGAGGGGAATATCTGAGCAAATTATGGTAAATGAAGTATTATTATGCTATTAGAATTGATGAAAGGGACAGTGTCAAGAAATGTGGGAAAGTTTCATGAACAGATGCAGAACAAAGTGAGCAGAACTAGGAGAACTATGTATACAATAACAATATTGGAAAAACAAAAACTTTGAAAGACTTGAGAACTCTGGTGAACACAATGATTAACCACAATTCCAGAGGACCTGTGATGAAACATATTACCCACCACATGACAGAGAGGTGAGAAATTCAGGATGCAAACTGACATATATTTTTGTCATGGCCAGTGTAGGAATTGGTTTTACATGACTATGAATATTTGTGACAAGAGTTTTATCTATTTATTTGTTTGTTTGTTTGTTTTCCAATGGGCAGGGATGGGACAGAAATGAATTTTTTCTTAATTGAAATAAAGATTAATAGTTTTTTTTAAAGAGGCAAGCTTATCCCAGATGATGTGGAAAGAGAAGGGGAAGGATCCAGGGCACAAATTGGGAAAGGGGGAGATTTAGCCAAAACAAAAGAACAAAAAACAAAAACAAAAGGAGGAAGAGGGAATTTTTTTTGCCAAATATTGACATAAAGGGGGAGAAAATGGGGGATGATGTAGAAATGTTTTGAATTGTAAAAAACAGGAAAAGAAGGAATTCACATGTATGGCCTCTGTTTTCTAAATAAGAAGTAAGATCTGATGAGAAGGGGAGTTAGGGAGGTGAGACAGTCTGCAACAGTCTCCCATTCTCTTGATTCTCAGCTCAAAGTGATCCCACCCTAAGGAGTTATTTTGTGATCTTTAAAAGAAACAGAGGTGGTGCAACCGCACAAAAAAGAATCTACAACAATCAATCTGACCTTTAGTCATAACATTCTATCCCAAATAGTTGAGGGAGAGTATTGAGCCTTTGGTATTAAGTGACTCAGAATCAAAAGGGCTAGAAGACCATGTTCTGGCTTTAGCACCCAAACAAAATATGGAGCAACTTCTTTTAACTACTTGTTAGGGGACACATGGGCTGCTCATGTCCTCTAGAATTTCTGAGTGAGGTTGACAAAATGCTTTCTGCTGTTTGGCTGACAAATGCAAGCTGAAATGTCTGTATGCTCAAGATGTATGGTTGCATATGTGCCACTGTTTATCTGTTTGTAAAACATGCCATATGCTGACTGTATGGCATATGGTGTATATGGGAGATCAATCAGAGAAAGAGAAAGGGAAAGAAAACACACAGCAAAGAAAAAGGGGAGAGAGTAAAAAGAGAACAGAGAATAGAGGGCAAAAAACAGATCCCAAGATAGAGACTGAAAATGTGATGTTTTTAGAGCATAATGAAACTTTGAGAACATCTAGTTTAACCCCATGGGAGCAGTTAGGTGGCACAGTGGCTTGAGTAGCAGGTCTAGAGTCAGGAAGACTCTTGTTCCCGAGTTCAAATCCAGCCACAGACACTTACTAGCTATGTGACCTTGGGCAAGTCATTTAACCATTTGCCTCAGTTTCCTCATCTGTAAAATGAGCTAGAGAAGGAAATGGCAAAGTACTCCAGTATTTTTGCCAAGAAAACCCTAAATGGGATCATGAAGAGTCTAAAACAACTCAACAACAAGTTCAACCCCATTCTTTTTATAGATGAGGAAACTGAAACTCATAGAGTTTAAATGACAGCACGGTAACAGTCAGTCAATAGCAGGAACAAAGGACACCATCTTCTCTCCTTTCTACCTTAAGAGAAATCACAGAAGAAGAAGGGGTGGGAGGTAGGTTTATTTGTCTATATCCCTTCTTTTTCTCCAGGGCCTGGCACAAGATGGGTTGGTAGAGATGGGTTATAGTCTACATTGTTGGAGGGAACTCTCAAATTGATGATATCACAAATCCATTTGAGTACTTGAGTATTTTGAGTATATAAAGCTATGTGCTTTATACTTCTGTACAACCTCTGTCCTTCCTTTTTTGTTTGTTTGTTTGAAGTTAGTTTTTATTTAACTCAGTCACTAAAACTTTATTAAGAGCCAACTATGTGGGGGCAGTTAGGTGGCACAGTGGATAGAGCACTGGCCCTGGAGTCAGGAGAACCTGAGTTCAAATCCGGTCTCAGACACTTAACACTTACTAGCTGTGTGACCCTGGGCAAGTCACTTAACCCCAATTGCCTCACCAAAAAAAAAAAAAAAAGAAAGAAAGAAAAGAAAAGAAAAAAAAGAGCCAACTATGTGCTAGGTGCCATGCTTTCTTGAATTCTGACTGGGTTCTTTCCTTTACCTTATATACATGGCTCAATTTCTACCTGGTCCCATCTTTACTGTGTCTAGATGTCCCAGCTACTGATTCTAACACCCACCATCCATTCCCCCGCCCAGCAGAGACTGGGATTTGAATCCTACTCCGATATTAGCTATGTGACAAATCATTTAACTTCTCTGTTTCTCAGTTTCCTCATCTACAAAATGG
Source organism: Dromiciops gliroides (assembly GCF_019393635.1). Classification (NCBI taxonomy): domain Eukaryota; kingdom Metazoa; phylum Chordata; class Mammalia; order Microbiotheria; family Microbiotheriidae; genus Dromiciops; species Dromiciops gliroides. The sequence continues at coordinate 216,697,640 of NC_057863.1, forward strand.
GGACAATAATAGCTCCAATACTTATCGCACAGAGTTGTGAAAATAAAACATGATAATATCCATCCTAAAGTTGTGGAGTAATAATGTTGAGATTTACCACTCCCTCTTGTATGGGTTGAGCATTTCCATATAGCCACTCCCCTATTCCCTCCCCACTGGAAGAGTCAGTCTCCTGTAGAACCAGGCAGAGGGAAACAATGGGAAAGGAAGTAGTCAAGACCAGCCAGCAAGTCAAGGGCTTCTGCCCTGCCAAACTGCTGACTCATTCATTGCCTAGAGAGGGATACAGAAATGAATCTCTCTCTGCTCAGTGAAGTTGTTTTTTTTTTTTTTTAATAAAAGCAATAATTCTCTTTCTACATCTTTGAGCCCCTGGAAGAACTGCTCTGGCAAAATATACTGCCACTATAAAAATCTATGTCTTTCCTCTCCTGAGGGATCCCTTATGGCTGCTGCCTCCACTGCCTTTGTACAAGGACACATACAGATGAGCAATGGTTAATTCCATTTATCATACTTAAAAGAGAAGATAAACAGAAAGATAAACTACTCTTAAGAAATGGGAGTAAGCTTTGGGAAATAGGCAAATTAATTCACAGGAAAGAGGGGAAGGGGAGAAGGTCTGCAGTGTAGTGTGAATGTTGAGGGAGTGGGGACACAGTGACACATCCATCCCAGTGTACCTTCTGCTCTGTCTTTCTGAAGACCTTTGGAATTAATTGCCTGAAATGGAAGACGCTGTCGCAGGACCATCCAGCATGATGGTTTTGCATCAAAGAAGGCACTGTGCTCTATGAGCAAAGCAGAATTGCAGTAGCTCAAAAGAAACATGAGATGTGCAAATTTAGACATCTCCACTCCAAATGTTCATGTGGACTCTTTGTGCGCTACTTGTGGCAGAACATCCCAAGCTTATATTGGACAGATCAGCCATGGTCAGACATAGTGTATCTTGACCCCAACATAGTGATGCCATTTTGGTCCTCTTCAAGAACAGACTACAAGCAATCAACTAACTTTCTGCTCTATTCACTTGCACAGCTCTAATCCTAGAGTCCAGCATTGAGGATCTTATGACTAGGAGTAAGTCTGGCTTTCTCTCTTTCATCCCAGTAGCCCATGGCACTCCCTTCCATACAGTGATTCTGTCATCCTGTTCTGATCTCTGTATACTCACAATAGTGCACAATCTTCTCTTGCCTGGCTGCCAAGCCACCCACCCCAACCCCAGCCTGATAGTCAAATTCTGGTTCTACTCTCTTTCTCCTTCAGTCACAAAGCCAGAGTAATGCCAAAATAGCACTACATTTACAAAGTGCTATGCAAACCTTAAAGAACTGTATGAACATCAGTTATTATGACTATTTTCCCTGCTGAAATTGTCCAATTTTTAATGGAAATAATTCCATTCCATATTCTATCTATCATAGAATAGTGTCCTCATAACTGTGTTTGATAATTTCTTTACTACTTGTAGCTTAAAAACTGAAGTTTTTCATCCTCTAAAGCAGGGAAATGAATTGTCCCTTTGTTTGCCTGTTTCCCACACCTCAACCCTCCTTCTCAACACACCAGCATCTCTAGGGAAATACCATGAGAACACAGAGATAAAGATAGGCATAGAGATGGGATTAGGGATAAGGATAGGAATAGGAATAGGTTGAGTAATGGGGATAGGAATAGGGATAAAGTGAGGCATAGAGATAGAATTAGGATGAGGGATGGAGATAGGGACAGGGTTTGGAATAGAGATAGGATTAGGAATGGGGATATGAATGGGTTGAGGGATAGGGATAGAGATAAAGATGAGGTGAGGGGTAGGGATAACATTAGGGATAGGGATAGGGTGAAGCATAGAGATGGGGATGGGAATAGGCATAGGGGTAGAGATAAGGATAAGGATAGGATGAGGAATAGGGATAACATTAGGGACAGAGAAAGGTAAGCATAGGGTTAGGGATAGGGTTAAGGATAGGGAGAGATTGAGGGATGGGGATGGGGATAGATTAAGGGATGGGGATAGGGTAAGGATTAGGGATAGGGAAAGGGATAAGGTTAGGGATAGTAACAGGGATAGGGAAGGGGATAGAGTGAGGAATAAATACAGGGATAGGAATAGAGATGGGATTTGCGTGAAGGATGGGGATAGAGACAGGGTAATGAATAGGGATGGGGATTGGATAATGAATAGGGATAAGGATAGTGATAGGGATGGGGTTAGGGATAGGAATAGGGTTAGATATAGGGATATGGTTAGAGATAGGGATAGTAAAGAGTGAGGGATGAGGATAGGGATAGGGATAGGAATAGGGATAGGGATTGCATGAGGGATAGAAATAGGGATAGATTTTAACATGGGAATAGCATTAAAATTAGGGCTAGGGTTATGGATAGGGATAGGATGCCAAATAGGGATTTATGGTTAGGGTTAGAGTTTCAAGTTAGGGTTCAGGTTAGAGTTCGGGTTGGGGTTGGGGTTGGGGCAAGGATTAGAGTTGGAAGCAGAGTCTGAGTTGGAGGCATTTAGGGTTAGAACGGGTTAACATTAGGGTTAGGAGTATGGAAAGGATTTGGTATAAGAGTATGGTGAGGGATACCATGAGGGATAAGGTGAGGGATGGGGATAGGTATCGGGTTAGGGATAGGAATGGAATGAGGGATACAGATATAAGAATAACAATAGGGAGAGGGATGGGAATAGCAATAGGATGAGGGATATAGAGAGGGATAGGTTGTGGGATAGGGTAAGACATGAGGATAGGGATAGGGTGATGGTTAGAGGTAGGGATGGGCTGAGGGAAAGGGATAAGAATAGGGTGAGGGATAGGGATACAGATAAGGTTAGGAATGGAGATGAGGTTAGGGATAGGGATAGGGATTGGAAAGGCTAGGTTTAGGAATAGTGATAAGTATAGGGATGAATTATATGGATTGGGTGAGGGTGAGGGTTTAGGAATAAGGATGGGGATAGGGACTAGGATAGGGATAGGGATAGTGTGAAGGATGAGGATTTAGGGTTAGGGTTAGGGTTAGGATTAGGGTTACAGTTAGGGTTAGGGTTGGGATTGGAGTTGGAGGGTTGAGCTTAGGGTTAGACTCGGAGGAATTTAGAGTTAGGGTTAGGCATAGGGATAGGGATAGGGAGACATGAGGATAGCAATAGGGTTAAGGATAGGGATAGAGAAAGGATGAGGAATAAGGATACGGTTAGGGATAGGCATAGACATAGGTACGGGTTCAGGGATAGGGATAGAGATAAGGTGATGAATGGGGTAAGGGATAGACTGAGGTATAAGGATAGGGATAGAGTAAGGATTAGGGATAGGAATGTGGATAGGGATTGGGTTAGTGATAGGCTTAGGAGGCATATGGATGGGATGAGGGATAAGGATAGGGATAGGGTGAGGGATGGGGATAGGGGTAAGGTAAGAGATAGGGATATGGATAGAGTGAGGTATAGGGATAGGGATGGGGTGAGGGATGGGGATTGGAATAGGGTAAGATGTTGGGATAAGGTTAGGAATATTGATAGGGATAGGGTTAGGCATAGGGATAGGGTTAGGGATGTGGATAGGGATGAGGTGAGAGGTAGTGATAGGGTAGAGATGGGGATAGTTCTAGGGTGAGGGGTGAAGATAGGAAAAGGAGGAGGAATAGGAATAAGGTTAGCAATAGGGATTGGGAGAAGATTAGGCAGAGGCAGAAGCAGAGGTTTTTAGCCTTAGGGTTAGAGTTGTATGGTTGGGTTACAGTCAGAAGCAGAGAGGAAGATATTTTGGGTTAGGGTTAGGGTTAGGGTTAGGGTTGTGAGGGCCAAATTTAATATCTGGAGAGTTAATTGAGTGGCTCACCATAATATTGGGGTCCCGGAAATAATGAGGGACCCCTAGTTCCAAAGCTCTTTCCCCTCTGAACTACCCTTTTAGATATTTCTCCCAGGCCAATAAGAAAGGAGCCTTACAGCCTCTTTTTCACAAACGGATCAGATTTTATTAATTCGGAATAAAATAAATAGCAAAGGTGAAATTAATAAAAATCAAAGATAAGGGAATAGGGAAAAAGAAATATGGATAATTCTCCTAGCTCTAACCTAAGTCTATACAATCCCCAACTTGCTTCCAGTTAAGCTAATTCAAAAGAAAGCAGGGCTTTTATGTTAACTCACCACCTGGGGCTTCTACTCCTGCTGCTCGCACCAGCACCACCAGAAAGAAGGAAACTCCAGAAGAGACTCAGACTCCCCTCAGTGAGAGTTTAATCTTCCTCCCCCAAAAGGGGAGGTCCTTCAAAAACTGCCTGTGAAGAGAGGTTTTCTCCTTCTGACATCAGTAGTATACATCACTTCAGGACAAGCCAGGTATGGCCCCTTCCAATGAGTCAGCCAAATTCTAATACTCTTAGCACAGGGTTAGGGTTAGGGTTAGGGTTAGGGTTAGGGTTAGGGTTAGTCTGCAAAGGAGGGTTAGGAATAGGGATGGTATAAGGGATACAGATATGGTTCTGGTTAGGGCTAGACTTAGGCTTAGTATTTGGATTAGAGTTAAAGTTAGGGTTAGGGTTAAGGTTAGGGGTTAGGTTATGGTTAGGGCTAGGGTTAGAGTCAGAGGCATTTGGTGCTAGGGTTATGGTTAGGCTTAGGAATAGGGATAGAGATAGGGATAGGATGAAGAATAGGGATAAGGCAATGGATCGGTATAGTGATAGGAACAGGGTTAGGCACAGGAAGAGATTTAGGGATAGGAATACAGATAAGTCAATGGAGAGGGATATAGTGATAGGAATAGAATGTTTAGGCATATGGATGGGGGAAAGGACAAGGATAGGGATTGGGTAAGGGATGGTGATAAGGATAGAGTGAGAGAGGGATAGAGTAAGGGATGGAGATTGGGATAAGGATGGAGAGTGGGATAGATAGTTACAGGGTAAGGGATAGATATAGGGACAGCATTTGGAATAGGGATATGGTTAGGAATAGGGATAGGATTAGGGATAGGGATAGGGATAAGGTGAGGGTGAGGGATAGATTGAGGGAGATGGATAGGGATAGGGTGAGCAATAGGGTGAGAGATGGGGATAGGGATAAGGTTAGGGATAGGGATTTGGATAGGGTGAGGAATGAGGAGAGGGATAGGGTGAGGTATTGGGATAGGATGAAGAATGGGGATAAGGTTTGAGACAAGGAGAGGGCTAGGCATAAGGATAGGGATGTGGTGAGGGATAGGGATGGGGATGGCATAGGGTTAGAGATGGGAATAGGGATAGATTTAGGGTTCAGGATAGAATGAGGAATAGGCATAAGGTTAGAGAAATTAGGGTTAGGATTAGGAATAGGAATAGGGCTTGGAATAGGGTGAGGGATGGGGATATGGATAGGATGAGGTATTGGGATAGGGATACAGTGAGGGTTAGGGACTGGGAAGGGTATAGGGATAGTGTTAGGGATAGGGATAAGGAAAAGGTTAGGGTTAGGCATAGGCATAGGGATAGTGTGAAAGATGGGGTTAGGTATAGATTGAGGAATAGGGATAGGGTTAGGGTGAGGGATGGGGATAGGGATAGGGGTATGATTTGGTATAGGAATAGAGTTAGAGACAGGGATAAGAATAGGGTCTGGGATATTATTAGGGATAGGTAAATGGTAAGGGAAGGGATATGGTTAGGGTTCAGGATAGGGACTCGACCTATGATCTCGGAGTACTGAGAAGTTTGGTGACTATCCCAGATTCACAAGGCAGAATTTGAACTCAAGTCTTCCTGGCTTCCAGGCCAGTTCTCTAACCATTAGGTCCCAATGCCTTTATCAGCACATAAGATGATTGATTTAGTGCTAAAAAAATCTTAGTATCTAGTTTACTATCTAGTCAAAAGCCCTCATTGAATAAACTGAGGCCCAGAGAAGTTAAATGATTTCCAAGGTCACACAGATAGAAAGTAGCAGTTTCAAGATTTGAACTCATTCTCAGACTCCAAATCCAGTGCTCTTTATGAAAGTCCTGAAGTAAGCTGACTTTTTAAGAAGCAAATTACAGGGGAAAGATCCCTTGACCCCTTTTCAGATGGGGAAACTGAGACAGGCAGAGGTTCTTTTGACTTGCCCAAAGTCATACAGTTGGTAACTCCAGGGCCAGTGCTCCATCCACGGCGCCCCCTAGCTGCCTCAATGAATTCTGCATGCAGACAAAATGAAAATCCCTACGAAACTCAGCATTCTCTGCAAGTGACACAAAGCTCCTAAGATATTAACAGCGGTGTCAAATTTATCAGACTAAGGAAGTGACACCCAACCACACTACATTATTTTAGCTATTATTCAGGAGAGTCTATTAGCAGTCCATTCATTTTCTCTGTACTGAAACAATCTTTGAAATTCATCCTGCTGTGATTTGTTAGTATTAGTGATACCCTTACAAGAGCTGACAAGTGTTTCACTTGTAATCTGATACCAGAGACAAGATGGAGGTGTTTAACCTAAGAGCAGAGGAGTCTCCATTTACTTTTTTTTGGGGGGGGGGATGAGGATTAAGTGACTTGCCCAGGGTCACACAACTAGTAAGGGTCAAGTGTCTGAGGCTGGATTTGAACTCAGGTCCTCCTGAATCCAGGGCCAATGCTTTATCCACACTACATTATTTTAGCTATTATGTCACTGGTTGTGGGTCCTCGGGCAAGTCACTTAAATTTTCCAGGCTTCGGGCAGTTCTCTAGCACTCTAAATTACAAATAGGCCATGACCAGCTGGAAGATAATTTAAATCCCCCCCAAAAAGAGATTTAATCCCCTTCAGCTTCAGGCCCTTGAGACTGCTTTCAAATAGAAGAAAAAAATGTCACGAATGTCATAGTGACTATTTCAGAAAGCACACGTGAAATTTGACTAACGCTAAGAAGAAACAAATATAATACAGGGTAGATTTAGAAAGAGTGAATGTGAAAAGAAAAAAAATGGATTCAAAGAAGCAATCTGGGTCTCAAGACATAACAATAGCCCAGCCACCTACTGTTGTGCTCAGAACCCAGGGTTAAATGGGGGTGGGGGGAGGCGGAAAGATAGAGAAGAGACAGATAGTTTAGATAAAGCACAGTCCTCGTTCTCCTAGCCTGGTCTCCCTTCACTTCACGGCACAGTGACAGCTGCTCCAAGCCTAATCTCTCCAGTGCCTAATGCCCCTCCCCCTCTCCTGCTCCTCTGCTTCACCCCCCCTTTCTCTCAACAGAGAACCGCACCCTGAGCTCTGCTGGAGCCAGCTAAAAGGGAAGAAATAAGAACTGATTGTTAAATTTTCATTGAACATTAGCACCTCAGAAATAGACAATTGCTATAAATCAAGGCTTGATTAGTTGTTCTATTGATTGTCTAGACTTAAGAAAGTATTAATAATGAAGTGTGTTGTGATGTACTTTTTTTTTCTTGAGCACGTGGTTGTTAAACATTTAACAGCATGCACCTGAATGTGCCACTTCAGTGGAAAAAAATCTAGGTCATTCATTAAACATGAGATCCCTTGTGTTCACTTTTGTTCTTGTTGTTCAGTCGTTTCAGTCATGTCTGACCCTTCATGACCCCATTTGGGGTTTTCTTGGCAAAGATACTGGAGTGGTTTGTCATTTCCTTCTCCAGCTCATTTTACAGATAAAAAAACAAACAAACAGGCAAACAGGGTTGGGTGACTTGCCTAGGGTCACATAGCTAGTAAGTGTCTGAGGCCAGATTGGGCCTTACTAACTTTCAGGCCCAATACTCTATCCATTGACAGTCATCAATAGCAGCCTCCTTGTACCTACCACATCCCTTAAATTTTCTCTATACCTTCACCTGCCAACCTCTCTACTTATACCCTTCATCCTATCACCTTCTGTAAGTTTGTCCCTTCCATTATTCTCCTGTCATATTTCTTGAGGGCAGCCCTCCAAAGCTGGCCTTCTCCCCAAGGAATCCCCTTTCTCCATTTGGAAGGCTAGATTGGGGTGATCATTTTGCTTCGGAAATCAAAATCTCCTTTCCTCATCACAAGAGTTTGGGGTTTGAGAATCCTACCGATAAACTCTCCTCTAGGACCAAATGCGTAAGCATGTGCTCACACACTCCAGCTAACTACACATCTTTCACTGTTTGCACTTGTGAGTACAGTGCTGGCCATGCCTACCCTCCAGTTCCTGCTATTCACCCAAAAAAAAAAAGTATAAAAGAACTTTTAGAAGAAACATGCCTTACCCAAGAATCAGACTGATTTCTATGTCTTGACCATCAATGATGTTCCATTCCATTGTATTCAGTTCAGGCAGTGGATGGAACACTGGACATGGAATCAGAAACACCTGAGTTCAAACCCAACCTCAGACACTTATTAGCTATATGAGCCTGGGCAAGTCACTTAACCTCTGTCTGCTTCACCTTCCCCATCTCTGTTGTTGTTCAGTGATTTCCTCATCTACAGAATGGGAATATTACTTCATATGATTGTTGTGAGAGGAAAAACTGAGTTATCTGTAAAGTGCTTTCCAAACCAAAATTGTTAGCTATTTGGTTCAATTCATTCTAAGTCAACAAATAGTTAAGTGTCTAATATGTGCTTAGGACTAGGCTAGTGCCTGAGGGTGGTACAAAGTTTGGATCACCCTGCTCTCATGAATTTTACAGTCAAATAGGAGGATATGACACATATAATAGCTAGGATTTATATAGGTTTGCAAAACACTTTACAAATATTATTTCATTTTCACAACAACTCTGGGAGGTATATTCATTTTACAGATGAGGATGCTGAGGCAGACAGGTTGCTCAAGGTCAAAAGACTCTTACATATCTGAGACTCTATTTGAACTCAAGTCTTCCTACTCCAGGTCAGGAGCTCTAGACAAGTAGGTGGCACAGCAGCTAGAATGCCAGACCTAGAATCAGGAAGACTCGAGTTAAATATGATCTCATATATTTACTAGCTGTGTGACCCTGGGCAAGTCATTTAACCTCAGTTTCTTCAACTATAAAATGGGGATAATAATACTATCTACCTGACAGGGTGGGGATCAAATGAGATGATAGTTGTAGTTAGCACAGCGTCTGGCACATGGTAGGTGATATGTGTGTGTGTGTGTGTGTGTGTACATGATTGTGCTAGCTATTATCTTCTGCACCACCTAGCTGACTTATGCATATAACTATAATACAAAACAATACTTGATAAGCATATGGCATAAGTGGACAAATATTATGAGATCTGAAGTGGTGGAATTTCATAGAAGTGCCAGGAAGAGAGAATGTTGGTGTTGGAAAGAGTGTTCAACCTTCAACAGCATGCATTGAGAAGTGTCAATGCCCTGACTTATGCCTAGACTCCCTTCCTGTCTTCTAAATCCCTGGCCTTTCTTGACTTCTATGAAAGACGAATTCCTTAATCCTCTGTTTCTCTGGGTGCTAGATTAACTGCTGCCTGGTGTTCCCAGTCCTAGTCCCCAGCTGAACATCCTAAATCCTTCCATGTCCCATGTAGTAACATGATTCATTTGTACTAAATGATGCTAGGTATTTAACACCACCACCATTTTCAGAAGCTCCACTGGTCCTACTATTTCAGAAGCCTTGTCACCACCTTGAGCTACAGTTCAACAGGGAAGGCAGATAGGGAGGAAACTCTCCTTCTCCAACACTCTTGTTTGGATATTCCCAGGGACCACATTGATTCCATGGTGCTAAAAAAACCCTTCCCAGGCTTCATCCCTTCCTGTCAGCTTCATACCTGCTTGGAAACCCACCAAAGACTCAGAGATCAACTGTAACACAAGAGACTCTCTCTATACAAAGTCTCTTCATCCTTCAAGGTTCACTTCAGATTACACCTGACCACCCAGCCCACACTGCTTTCCCTCCCCTCCAAACTCAACATTATTGTCCATTACACACCATTGAGCATTTGATTCTATGCTATTATATTCTCTCATTGTTCTGTAACCCTACGTTGCCTTCTCACCTCCATCAAGGAAGAGGCTTCAGGTGGGTTATTCTAGAGCAGGCCCTGGGGTGAAGGTAAGAATTATCATAAGGAATTTTATTGTAAGAGCAAATTGAAGCCAGCCAGGAAACACTTTTCTCTGAGGCAGAAGCCGAGCTTGATAGCTGGGTTTGCCAGTTACAGAGCTGAATGGAATTAATGGAGTCTGCTTAGACCAGGAATTGTAGGAGAAGGGGATGTTGATAGAAACAGCTGGAGTGGCTGATTAATAATATCTGAATGCAGTCCCTGAGCCTAAAGGAATGCCACCAATTATTGTTTAGTCTTATCGGATCTAACCTGGACTGCTACATTAGTAAGAATCTTCTCTTCCTTCACTTTGTCTACCTCAGAATAAAACCACAGGGCCCTGACCCTTACTAGCCCTGTGGCATTGGGTAAGTCACTTAAGCACTACGTCTGCCTTAGCCTCCACATTGGTAAAATGAGGTTAATGGGAGCACCTACCTCCCAGGGTTGGGATGAAGATCAGATGAGATATTTGTGAATCACTTTGCAAACCTTGAATCACTATACAAATGCTAGTTATTGTTTATTAATAATAACACAAAATTAATATATTATATACTATATATGAAATAGATAATTAACACTATCACATTAATATGTTAATTAATATGAACTACGATTAGTTATTATTACTATTCATAATAAATAAAATGATAATACTACTCCTATGGTTAATTTTATTAAATATTAATCATGATAATAGCCGCAGTACATCCAAAGTACTGCAATAGCAAAGTTGTGTGTGGCTTCATTTTCCTGAGCTGAAGATGGGAACTTATTCATGGCAATGAAGAACACAAGTGTTTTTCTCTCCTTCCTGAGTTTGTTTGTGTTGTTTGCATATTAATAAGCAAAGATAAAATTATTAATATTAATTTCCTATTTTGACTCATTTGATCCTCACGATGACCCTGTGAGGGAGCTGTTCTCATTCTCCCCATTTTATAGATGAAGAAAATGAGACAGAAATATTAACTGACTTGCCCAAAGTCATCCAACCAGCAAGCGTCTGAGGCAAGATTTAAACATAGGTCTTTCTGACTCCAAGTCCAGCAAATTAATCCAATGCACCGCCTAGCTGAATTATTCAATTCAATCTGTCAGAACAATTGAATTTGCCTTTGTTCTCTTTTCCTTGAGCTCTCAAGCTTGACTAGCTAGAAAGCAATGTCTAGAACCAAGAGTACAATGAAAGAAGGGGGTTTGGGGTGGAAGGGTGGTAAAGTCTGAGATTCAGAAATTAAGGATTGGGTACTAGAAAAGCAACAGGATAAATCAGGATAATTAGTTAAACACACTCAAGAGTTTGAGGGCATGTTTAAAAAGACCAGCACCCTCAGACATTTATTAGCTATGTGACCCTGTCATTCAACATCTCTTTGACTTAATTTCCTCAACTGTAAAATAGAGATAATAATAATATCTACCCTATGGAGTTTTGTGAGGATCAAATGAGATCATATTTGTTTTTTCGTTTTTGTTTGTTTGTTTTTGTGGGGCAATTGGGGTTAAGTGACTTGCCCAGGGTCACACAGCTAATAAGTGTTAAGTGTCTGAGGCCAGATTTGAACTCAGGTCTTCCTGAATCCAGGGCCGGTGCTCTATCCACTCTGCCACCTGGCTGCCCCCAAGATCATATTTGTTAAAAAAAAAACAAAACCCACAACACAGTGCTTGGCACATACTAGGTGTTATATAAATGGTTATTCCCCTTCTTTTCCCACCCTTTCTCCATTAGATATGTAACCCTGAGCAAGACACTTAACATCGGGAGCAGCTAGGTGACACAGTGGATAAAGCGCCAGCCCTGGATTCAGGTGGACCTGAGTTCAAATCTGGCCTCCGACACTTGACGCTTACTAGCTGTGTAACCCTGGGTAAGTCACTTAACCCTCATTGTCCCACCCCCCCCAAAAAAAAAAGACACAACATCTCTGGGCCTCAATTACTTCATCTATAAAATAGGGGAATTAGACTTGATAATCTCTGAGGTTCCTTCCATACTGCAATCTATGCTTCAAGGAAACCATGTGAGAATGGACAGGACAGAACCTAGGGGAATAATGGTGGCATCCAGGCAAAGTCTCACCTCTAGGCTTTTAGGAGATATTGGTTTGGACATCTCTGCTTGCCATGGCCACACAGAGTAGTTACAACTCCATGACAAGTTCCCCAGCTCACTCCTGCATCTACCTCTATCACACAGTTTCCAAGAAAGGATGGCAGGCAAATGATATAGTCACCATGAAGAGGTATATTCAATTCAATTCAATTCAGTTCAATTCAACAAACATTTATTAAATTCCTACAATTCAAGAAACACCACTCTAGGCACTGGATTTCCTGGGTAACATGTGGTTCCCTACTCCTCTCCCTTCACACATACACACACACACACATAAACACATACACATACACACAGAGAGAGACTAATGGCCTTCCCTCACCCCTTAATTTAAGAACTAGACCATGGCTTCCCCATCTTTGGGAATCTTTAGCAGAACACCTTCATAATGTTCAGAGGGGGAAAATTGGCAAAGTAGAGGTGTTGGCAACCAGCCACAATTAGAGCATTCTGGCTCTTGATCTTTCTTTACCCTGCATTGCTGTTCCTAAGGGCATCACCAGGAGAATATAAATAGCACCTACCTCAGAAGGATATTGGTTCATTTCTCACTCCAACCATACCAGTTCAAAGGGGAATAAGTGCAAAACACTACACTCATTGTCAGCAATAGCAGAGAGAAAATTGCTTAAAAGACGAAATGGGGGCAGCGAGGTGGCACAGTAGATAAAGCGCTGGCCCTGGATTCAGGAAGACCTGAGTTCAAATCCGACCTCAGACACTTGACACTTACTAGCTGTGTGACCCTGGGCAAGTCACTTAACCCTCACTGCCCTACAAAAATAAAAAAACACAAAAAACGACATCTTAGTAAAAGACGCAATGTGTCACATCCATCGTATTTAGCTCTATCCTACCCATTCTCATTTCATGGGATGATAGATTTAAAGCTGTAAGAGACTTCAGAGCCCACCTTATCCAAACTCTTCATTTTACAGATGAGTAAACTGAGTCTCAAGTAAGGTGACTTGGCTGGGGTCAAATATCAAAATGGGGATTTGAACCCAGGTCTTTTTGACTAGGAGTCAAGCATTCCATCTACTATTACCCACATTCCCTCCAATTAAACAGTGTGAGAGCACATTCTCCATCTCTTTGCCACTATCCTTCTTCCTGAAGTACCTTTGACCCTTTGCCTTTCTCTCTATGGGGGATATTGCTACCCTGCCATCTGCTTACTTCATGGGGGTATTGCAAGAAGTGAAATGAACTCTGAAGTCTTTGGAAATATAAGATATCTCTAGTTCCTAGCTACTGGTGAATATTAATATCATACTAAAAGACAAAGGATGATGCCCAGGGATATGCTGATGTACAGGGGACATAACTCCTACAATACTCACGCCATAAGATAGGGCACCTGCCATGGCTCCTACCCCCCACCGAAGCCAACCTCATCTCTCTCCTCTCCTCCTTGCATTGCTGCCATCATTCTTTCCATAGGTTCTGTCTTGTCCACTCACTCTCACCTGACTTCCTAGAATTATAGATTTGGAACCATAGAGGAACACTAACTATTCCCATCACATCCTGAAAAGGGCAGCATGTTATGGGACTCCCCATAGCTGGGGTAGATCTCCCTATAGAGAGGACTCCAGTTTCATGCCCACCCCCCCCCCACTCCCTACCCAGCCCCCAATAGCTTTAATTCCTTTGATTTTACTAGTACTGGAAACTCCAAGGATGAGGAACTTCCTTCTAATGATGAAGGTATGCTATACAATTTAGAGTTTTAGAAAGCTGCCTACAACAATGATCAACTTTCTTGATCACTCACCCCATCAGTTAAATAAATAAACAAATGAATGGATGAATAAATAAATGAATGAATGATTAAATGAACAAATGAATGAATGGATAGATAGATAAATAGATGAATGAATGGATAAATAAACAAATGAATAAATGATTAGATAAATACTGATGAATTAATGGATGGATAGGTAAATGAACAAATGGATAAGTGAATGATTATATAAATAAATAAATAAATGAACAAAATTGAGAATGAACCCACAATATGTGTATATTTAGTTATTTATAAATTGTATATATGTTCTACTGTACTAATAATTATGCACATTACAAAACTTCTCAAAGATAGTCATTAAAAAGGTGAGATAAAGATGAAATCATATTTGATCCTAGAGTCTGTGAAGAGGCATTGGCATTTGTTAAGTAGGGGAGCGACATGGTCATCCCTGCACTTTAGGAAAATCCCTTTGGCAGTTGAGTGGAGAATAGATTGGAGTGGGGGAAAACCTGAGGCAAGGAGACCATTTAGGAGGCAACTGTCAGCAAAACTTGAACCCAGATCTTCCTGCTCCTGAAGACAACTATCCACTAAGCCATGCTTCCTCTCTCATATACAAATTAGATAGATAGATGATAGATGATAGATAGATAGATAGATAGATGATAGAGATAATAGATAATAAAGATAAAGTAGTCTTGGGAGGTTGGGTACTGGGAGCTGGGGGAATCCAGAAAGAATTTATCAAGATGGTAGATGATCTAAATCTTAAAGGAAACAAGAGGGGCAGCTAGGTGGCGCAGTGGATAAAGCTCCAGCCCTGGATTCAGGAGGACCTGAGTTCAAATCTGACCTCAGACACTTGACACTTACTAGCTGTGTAACCCTATCCAAGTCACTTAACCCTCATTGCCCTGCAAAAAGAAAAAAGAAAAGAAAAAGAAAAAGAAAGAAAGAAAAGGAAATGAAGGACTCCAAGAGGTGTAAACAAGGAGGGAGTGTGTATATTCCAGGCATGAATGTCAACTGGTCCAAAAGCATGAAAATGGGAAATAGAAGGCCATGTGGAAGAACAGAGAGAAGGCTAGTATGGCTAGCTTGTAGAGAATAAGAAGAGGAGCGATGCATAAATAAGGCTGAGAAGGTAGGTCAGAACTAAGTTGTGAAGGGCTTTAAATAACAACCCAAAGGTATTTGTATTTTATCCTGGAGCTGAGGTTCTTACCTGGGGTCCTTAAACTTGTGTGTATACATATAAACACACACACACACACACACACACACACACACACACACGCAAATATACACACATTTGTGTATGTACATATATAAAATGTAAATACATATACATACACACATATACACAATATAACATTTATATATTAATATATAACATTTTGTTGTATATTATTTATATATTTGTATAAATTAATATGCTATATAGATATATAAGATATATGTGTGTATATACATCCATGCATATACATATCTAAATGTATATAAACATTTAGATATTTAGAATATATAAACCCATATTTCTATATAATTCTTTTCATTGTTGTTCAATCATGTCCAACTCTTCATGACCCCATTTAGGGTTTTCTTGGCAAAGATTCTGGAGTGGTTTGCCATTTCTTTCTTCGGCTCATTTCACAAATAAGGAACTGAGGCAAACAAGGTTAAGTGACTTAGCAAGGGTCACTCAGCTAGTAAGTGTCTGAAGCTAGACTTGAACTGGGGAAGATGAGTGCTGCTGACTCCAGTCTCAGGACTCTATCCACATTGCTACCTAGCTGCCCATTTGTAATTTTATGTATTTAAAAAAATTATCCTGAGTAGGGATGCAGAAGGGAATGACCACACTGCCAAAGAGCCCATAACACACACAAAAGACTGATAACCCCTTGAGGCTATGGGAAGCCACTGGAGTTTACTAAATATGGAAATAATGTGGTCATTCCTGCAATTTAGAAAAATCCCTTTGGCAGATATATGGAGGATAACTTGAAAAAGGGAGAGACTTGAAGCAGTAATATCAGTTGGCAAATTATTACAATAATCCAGGCAAAACAGGATGAGGGCCTGAACTTGGGTAGTGACCTCGAGAAAGGGTTGAATGCAAAAGATGCCATGGAGGTAGAAGCAAGATTTACCAACAGATTTACTCTATGGGATGAGGGAGTGAGGAAATGAGGATGGTACTGAGGTTGTAAAGCTGGGAGACCAGAAGGATGATGGTGCTCTCCACAGAATCCTTTTCCACTTAAAAAGTTAAGGTAGTTCAAATCCGGCCTCAGACACTTGACACTTACTAGCTGTGTGACCATGGCCAAGTCACTTAACCCTCATTGCCCTGACAAAAAAAAAAAAAAAAAAAACCTAGTTAAGGTAGGCCTTTCATTTCAATCACATGTCCAGTTCTAAGGTTCTCACCCCTCACCCCACCCCAGGGACCCTCTTTCACAATTTATTACAATCTTGATGGGGTACAGCTGCAGGAGATCAAACTAACTGTTTACATCTTCAGAGATAAAATGTCCTTTCCCCAAAATTTCTTAAATGATGTAAATAGAAGTACACCATATTGCCTGCCCTAAGGACACAAATTGCTTCTTATATAATATTTCATCACTCTCCTCATGGGCCGTGCCAGTTTCCTAAAAAATCAAGTTACCTGATTTCTTTCATTTCTGTGTCTTTAAGGACATAGCTGTGTGCCTTGGTTGGTGGTGAATTTAGCCTCTGGCTGTCAAAATCAGGAAGGC
Source organism: Dromiciops gliroides (assembly GCF_019393635.1). Lineage (NCBI taxonomy): Eukaryota > Metazoa > Chordata > Mammalia > Microbiotheria > Microbiotheriidae > Dromiciops > Dromiciops gliroides. The sequence goes on from NC_057863.1 coordinate 216,714,298, forward strand.
CAAGTCTCCATCAAGACCAGGGAAACTTGCTACAACTTGCTAAATTCTGAATAGAGACTTCAATCCAAGGCCCACTTAGATGGAAAAATCACCTGTGGAGGCGATGTAAAAGCTGAACAAGTTTTCCCGTTGAGAGGTAACGAGCTGCCTCATTTGTAAAGCTCAATTCCATGCATTGTGGAAACTCGAAAGTAGCAGTTTGGTCTGATTTTTTTATGAGCCAACCTCGAGGCAGCTCCTTTGTCTCCCTATAGTACCCTTACTCCATTGGAAAGGGACTCTTTTCACCGACATATCCATTAGGAATCATGGCTTCCTCCCAACAACTGATCCCTTGTTAAAATGACACCCTGTGCACTTCAGGACTTGCTTACTACATACTTTCAAGAGAATTTTAAAAGAAAAGGGAGGAGGGGCAGCTAGGTGGCGCAGTGGATAAGTGCCGGTCCTGGATTCAGGAGTACCTGAGTTCAAATCCGGCCTCAGACACTTAACACTTACTAGTTGTGTGACCCTGGGCAAGTCACTTAGCCCCAACTGCCTCACTAAAAAAAAAAAAAAGAAAAGGTAGGGGACAAGAAATGTGGAGAGAAAGGGAGACAGAGACAGACAGAGACAGAGAGACAAAGAGACAGAGAGAGACGAAGAGAGAGTCAGAGAGACAGAGAGGCAGAGATGGAGAGACAGAGACAGAGAAAGACATACAGAGACAGAGAGAATACTGAAGCAGCCTGAAAAGATAATGAAATAAGCAAAAACATTATAAGCCACAGATGAGGTTAAAGAACTGAGAAATGAGTGATTCCCTAGGGAGAGGCGAAGAGGTTAGCTGGGAGACACTGACGAGGTTTCATTCCCCATAGTGTCAGGGGAAAAAGGAAAGTTTCCCTCACTGAAGTCCTGAGACCTGGGCAGGCTGTTAATCTTGGCTGATCAGTTTCCCACCTGAAATCAGGCCTCAAAAGGTCATAAATATACCCTGCCTACATCCATATAATCCCCTGTTGTTGCCTGGTACAAGGTACCAGGTGGTGCAGGGGTTAATTTCCCAGGCTTTGAACCAGAGGTGAAGGAATTCCTGGCTGGTGATACTATCAGGAGCTGCAGGAGCATTTTAAGCTCAGGGTTCTCCCCATCCAGAGTGAAATTCATTGCCATTTATTTCTGCTTCTGCTAAAAAAGAAAAAAGAACAAAACGAAAAGATCATGCAATTAGAGTTCTTTATTTGATCTCTGGTCACCCAGAAGGCATACAAAGTTCTGAGATGCATTCAAGAGACTTAGATTCAAATCCTGATTTGACAGTTACTATGGTTACTAGATAAACGTAGGCAGGCACTTAACTCTGAACCTTATATTGTTATATTTCTTTTCCTATAAAACGGATACTTAGACTGTTTCTCACCGTTGTCTTCTCAAGAGTTTGCGAAAAGAAATTTGTAATCCCTAAAACTTCTGAGAGAAATGATTTATTGGACCCCTATTTTATTTCAATTGGTATTGATCAGTCCACTGTGATTCTATAGGGGTAATGATTGTTAGCAATCATTAGTAATATACTGATCTACTAACTTATATTTGGTCAGTTTACAAATATTAATATCAGAATAACATGTATTTGTATAACCTATATCTATCTGATTGCTTACCACCTCAGGGAGGGGGGAGGGGAGGGAGGGAAGGAGGAATAAAATGTGGAACTCAAAACTTTAAATAAAATAAAAAAAATAATAATGAAAAGTGTGTGTTAGATAACTCTGAAATGCGCCATAAAAGTCTCTACTTGCTCTGAACAGTTGATCACTTATTGGGAAGGTTGCCTATTAACAGTAGCTTTTCCTAAGCTGAAGGAATTGATCTTCTTTATTCAAATGTAAGTTAATTATGCTTAAAACTTGTTACATTTTTTGCACTTGTACCCCTAGTGACTAGTGCAATATCTGACACATAATAGGTTGTTAATAAATATATGTTGGTCAATAAAAAAATAATAACGTATTAGTACATATTTTACATATATTATATAGGATAATTTGATAAGACAGATTCTTTTTTATAGTAGGCCTTAGACTTTAAAACCTATGAAACCACTTATTTGCCATTTATGAAGTTCCCTTGCCTAACCACAAGAATGCTGATGACCAAAGCAAACTTGGATAGGACATCCTAAACGTAATCATAGGAAGTTCCCCAGCTTATTTTTGTACCTCCAGACCACCCTTTCTTGCCCAATATGACAAAGGGACCATCTTATGACCACTTAGTCAGTGGAGATGAACCTTGACTTGCCCATCCAGTGACCACCCATGCTGATGTATCATTTGTGGCCTCCTGGAGGGGCAAAAATAAGGTCTAGAAACCAGTGAGATTATGTATTTCACTTTGCCTTGTCTGGGTATCAAATCCCATAAAAGTAAGGCCCTGGGGACCAGGGAGCATCTCACATCATGAGGAAGATCTGAAGTCCCATTCGTTGAAGGGGTCCAGTCTCTTTAATAAATTATTAAAGGCTCAGTGCTCTGCCTCAGTGGTTTTTCTTGAAGATTAGATAATTTTGGACTTTACACTTCTCAGTCTCCTCATTTGTGAAAAGAGATGGTTCACTGCTTACTACTTGTATGACCTTGACCAAGTCATTTAACTTATATAGACCTTAGTTTCTTAGTTTGTAAAATGAGGGGATGAGACAAGATAAGGGATTTTTAACGTGTGGTCTGTGAACCTTTTTAAAAAAATATGTGGCTAATTGTATATCAATATAATTAGTTTCCTTTGTAATCCTATGTATTTTATTTTATCTATGTAAACAAAATAATTCTGATAAGGGGTTCCATTGGCCCTACCAGACTGTCAAAGAGGGAGTGAGAGGAAGGAAACACCTACTAAGCACCATGTCAGAGACTATGACAAGTGCTTCACAAATATGATCTCATTTAATCCTCACAACAACTCTGGAAATCCGGTTTATTATTATTATTATTTATCATTTATTATCCATTTTACATTTGAGGAAATTGAGGGTGTCAGAGGTCAAATGAGTTGGCCAGGGTAACAAAAGCTAGTCAGTGTCTGAGGCTGGATTTGAACTCAAGTAGGAAACTAGGTAGCATAGTGGATAGAACACTGGTCTTGGAGTCAGGAAGTCCTGAGTTCAAATCTAGGCTCAGAAATGTCCTAGCTGTGTGACCTTGGGAAAGTCACTTAACCTCTGTTTGCCACTGGAGGGAAAAAAAATGGCAAACCACTCTAGTATCTTCACCAAGAAAACCCCATCAACAGAGGTCCGCAGATTCACCAAAAGTCAGACATGACTAAAACATCTGAACAATAACAACTTCTTAACTCCATGTCCAGGGCTCTAGATGCTGTACCACTATGAAAACAAAAATGTTAAGAATTCAATGATCTATATGGTTCCTTCTAGGTCTAAATTCTTGGATCCAAGTTATGAGGACCTATAACATCTTTGAATCATTTACCCTCTGCTTAAATATTTCTCATGGTGGAGAACTCATTCCCACTGTTCTTGTTCCTGTTCCCTGGAAGACCATTTTATTTTTGGACAATTGCAGAGGAGCCAGTGAGACTTCTTTTTAAAGGATGACTTTCATAGGAAAACTTTTTCTAAAGAAATTCCTATAATTATTCAGTCTATTAATATAACCTCTAAGCCATTCTTCCACCCTTTATACACTCTTGACCCATATTAGCTCTTGACTCTCCAGATTTGCCTGGAGTTCTCCTCATCCTCCCCTCCATTCTCTGACTGCCCAAATTCTACCTATCCTTTGATGCCCAATTTAAAAACTAACTTCTCCAAGAAGACTCAGTTTCCAAATATGTTAAAGGCAAGGGATTATGCTAGATGATCTCTGACTCCGCTCTAAATCAGTGATCCTATGCCCCTAGTTAGGCCTTTCCCTGATATCTCCAACCCTGGGATCTTTCTTTTGCCTGACCATCCATTGTTTTTCATGAGCTGCTGCCACTGCTTAAAACTTCCAATTGTATCCTTCCTTTCACTTTTTTTTTTTTTTGCGGGGCAATAGGGGTTAAGTGACTTGCCCAGGGTCACACAGCTAGTAAGTGTCAAGTGTCTGAGGCCGGATTTGAACTCAGGTACTCCTGACTCCAGGGCCGATGCTTTATCCACTGCACCACCTAGCCACCCCCTCTTCCTTTCACTTTTCTTTTTCTTTTTTTTTTTTTTTAGTGAGGCAACTGGGGTTAAGTGACTTGCCCAAGGTCACACAGCTAGCAAGTGTTAAGTGTCTGAGGCCGGACCTGAACTCAGGCACTCCTGATTCCAGGGCCGGTGCTGTATCCACTGCGCCACCTAGCTGCCCCTCCTTTCACTTTTCAAAGCACTTTCAAAGGCTTCTTGGGACCACTGTGAGAGGTAACTGGGAGAAAATACCATTTAATACCCAGAGAGATCATTCACCTTGCTCAGTATTCCAGAGCTAGTTAATGGCAAGATTGAGTCCCAGAATCCAAGTCCCTTGGATCCTAGACATATGGACTTCCCACTACACCAAATATTTTGGCCTTTCGATTATTGAATTTAGAACTGGAAAGGAAGAAGTCATCTAGTAAAACCATTTTGCAGATGAGAACACAGAGGCCCAAATAGGTGAAACACAACTCACATAAGTAGCAAGTGGCAGACCTTCTATTCAAAACCAAATCTGCCATATCTTTTCACTCTAGACCTCGTCCTTTCTACAAATCACTTGATTATAATCAACTGAAAACATTATTATGTACGGGCTATGACTACACAGAAATGAGAACACCTCTGGAAACCATATTTTAAAAAAATAAGTTGTTTACTTTAAAGGGATGATGCTGTTGTGGTAACTAGTGGATGGAGTGTTAGACTTGGAATCAGGAACACCTGAGTTCAAATACTGCCTCAGACATTTACTAGCTGTGTGATGTAATCGAGTGATATCTACTTCTCGCATCTCCAGTTTCTTCATTTATAAAACAGGCATAATATCATGGAGTTGTGAGGATCAAATGAGATCTCATTTGCAAAGTACCTTGCTAGCATTAAAGCATCATCTAAATGCTTTCCAGTCTCCTCACAGTTTAGACACTACTGGGGCAGCTAGGTGGTACGGTGGATAGAGCACCAGCCCTGGAGTCAGGAATACCTGAGTTCAAATCTGGCCTCATACACTTAACACTTACTAGCTGTGTGACCCTGGGCAAGTCACTTAACCCCAATTGCCTCACTTAAAAAAAAAATTAGACACTACTGCATACTCTTTTTTGTTTGTTTGTTTGTTTTTGGTTTTTTTTGGTTTTTGGTGAGGCAATTGGGGTTAAGTGACTTGCCCAGGGTCACACAGCCAGTAAGTGTTAAGTGTCTGAGGCCGGATTTGAACTCAGGTACTCCTGAATCCAGGGCCAGTGCTCTATCCACTGCACCACCTAGCTGCCCCACTGCATACTCTTTTGCTATTCCTTGCTCTAAATACTCCATCTCCAGACTCCCAGCATCCCCCTGGCCTTCCACCAGTCCTGCAATCTTCTCCATCCTCGGTCTTCACCTTCTAGTTTCCCTGGCTTCCTTCAAGTCCCTCCTTAACTATCACCTCCTATTGAAGCCTTTCCCAATCTCTCTTACTTCTTGTGACTTCCCTCTCTATCGATCATTCATATTTATCCTATATCTATGTACACAGTTGTTTGGCTCTCCCATTAGACTGTAAACTCCTCGAGGGCAGGGACTATCTTTTATCTTTCTTTGTATCCCCAGAGTTTAGCACAATGCCTGGAACACAATAAGAGTTTAACAAATATTTCTTGACTGACATATTTTAGCATTCTATAATTTCATGTGTAAATCTTATCATCCCCAACAATATTAGTAAGCTATTTAAGAGCTGGAACTATGTCTTGTGCTTCTTTTGCAGCCTCCCTCCATCTAGCATTTGAAAAATATTTGTCGGATTAGATTTTGTAATTCAGCACTTCAATTTTATTTACATATTTCAAGTTGGCTCTTTGCCTTATCTTTCCTATTTAGTTGTAAACTCCTCCAGGGCATATTTCTACCTTATTCAGTCACACACACAATTTTAGCTCTGAGCTGTTCATCCTGTGTGTGCCCTGTAATTCAAATCAGATAATCAGGCATTTATAAAACACCTACTCTGTTTCAGGCACTGTGCTGGAAGCTGGGAATGCAAAGACAAAAAAGGAAGAAAAAAAAAAACCTCTAGCATCATGCCCTCAAGGAAGTTACTTTTTACTGGAGAACAGAATTTTCTCATGCCCAGCTCATCTCTTTGGATTACTTCAGAGTATCTCTCTCTCTCTCTCTCTCTCTCTCTCTCTCTCTCTCTCTCTCTCTCTCTCTCTCTCTCTCTCTCTCTCACACACACACACACACACACACACACACACACACACACACACCCCACACACATTCTCCTTACCAGTCTTTATATAGACAATTTAATAGCTACATGGAATTATTTAGTAACTGCTTAATGTGATGACCAGACATCTTGCACATCCTATTATTTAATTTTCTTCTTAGTCACCCTGGCTGCCTAGAACTTTCTCAAGCTGATTTGGAAGTGTTAATCTCTAAATGTGAAGACTGGGATCAAGAGTGCTAGATTTCCCACATTGCCCATGGATATGACAAGCTGGGTGACCTCTATAGCTGGAACAGTGGTTTTATACCATTTATTTTCTGGTTTTGGTCTCTTTTATTCTCCCTCTATGGCTTTCTTCATCCCCAAATGCTAAACTCTTTTTTTTTTTTGTGAGGCAATAAGTGACTTGCCCAGGGTCACACAGCTAGTAAGTGCCAAGTGTCTGAGGCCAGATTTGAACTCAGGTACTCCTGAATCCAGGGCCGGTGCTTTATCCATTGTGCCACTTAGCTGCCCCCTGAAATGCTAAACTTTTGATTGGTAAGTGACTGTATTTATTTTTATTTTGGGGGCATTGTGTCTTTGACATCTGGAACTCCTTCCCAACAGATCCCAGAAACTTCCCTCATAGAGTGTCTTTAACAGCAGCAAACAATTTACACTCACCTAGGACCCATCATGTCTAAGATGTTGTAAAGAATTAATTGTTATTTGAGGTTTTTATGCCTTGGCATGCACTGGCTTGGGGCTCTGCAAACCACACGGTGCTCCACCCACTGGTTGTAGCCAAGTCATTACCACTCGCCAATGTCTATATGAGCATGGCAAAATTATAATGATTGGAAGCCTAGTGAGGGCAGTCATGTGACTGTCAGAGCGGCCAGCCAATTGGCTGGGGGCTGTGTGGGGTTTTCTGGGAATGGGGAGGAGAATTCACCCTTCTAGCTGGAAGCTGGAAGGTGACAGGAGCTCTGCTGTGTATTCTCAGCTGATTCCTGGGTGGTGGTATTTTTTCAGGTTGTATATAATTTCCCTTTCCCCATTTTATTTCCTTTCCCTTGATCCTACTGATCCTGTTTGTGCTGGGCTTTTTTTAAGTTCATTCTTGTTAAAATAAATCTTGTTCTGTTTTGAGGGAGGCTGCCGGTCTCCTTCCTTGCTCCAATATTGCGGGGAGCTGCTTAGCTAACACTCCCCAATTAAAAATTGGTCCCCACAATGTCTTGGGGTATCTTATAGCAATTAGGAAAAAACTGAACTATGATTCTGAAACAATGAAAAATGAGGGTGGAAACAAGGATTCAAAGGAAAGGCGCCAGTTCTCTCTCATTGTAAAACCCCCAGCAGCATGTCTAGGGTTGTTTAGGGGCTGGTTCTGAGAATAATACTAAGCATCTACTGTTTGGTTTGGGGTGTGCTTTTGACAAGCTGTGTAATGTTGTTGTTTGTCCTTGGTTCTCCAAGAGGACCAATGATCTCAGGAGGGTAATGTCTTGACTTGCAGTGATTTGGATTTAAGTGAGGCAGGGCTGTGCAAAGTCACCAGCCTCATTCTCTCCTCCAGGGTCATCTGAGTCCAGGGGCAAGACATGGGTCAGGATGACTGGAGATGGCCTAGGATGCAGTGAGAGATCTTGGCCTTTTTAAACTGATGTCTGTCCCAGGTCTCAGTTTGCCTGAGGCAATGCCCATCCAGTAATTAAAGGCTAGGTAAGAATTGAGGCAAAAAAAAAAAATGGCCTAATTTGCCTTTACAAAAGAATCAGTCTGGGGGTGGCTAGGTGGCAAAGTGGATAGAACACAGGCCCTGGATTCAGGTGTACCTGAGTTCAAATCTGGCCTTAGACACTTGGCACTTACTAGCTGTGTGACCCTGGACAAGTCACTTAACCCCCATTGCCCCACAAAAAACAAACAAACAAAAAAACCAACAACAAAAAAAGAATCAGTCTGGGAGGAGAAGACTTTCAGAGTTTCTGGCCAGAACAGAAATGATGGCTATTTGCATTCACTCTGAGCTGAAGACCTTAAATGTTTGGCTAAGGAGTTTGATCTTTATTTGGTAGATAGATTCTTTTGAGCAATGGAGTGATCATAACCAGGAACAAAACATCAGTCTCTCAGTAGTATTTAAGATACATTGGAGGGAAAAGACACTGGGAGGCAAGAACAACTGTTGGGGGGCGGGGCTGTTATAATAATTGAGGTGAGAAGCACTGAGGGCTTGGACTAGGATTGTAAGAGTGAAAAAGTCAGTTAATGAGCATTTGTTAAGTGCCTACTATGTGCCAAGCACTGTGTTAAACACTGAGGGGCTGTGTAAAAGGGATGCTCTGATTGAAGGCTCATGATTGCCAATTGTTTCCTTGATAAAGTCAAGGTTGGGGCAGCCAGGTGGCTCAATGGATAGAGCACCAGCCCTGGATTCAGGAAGACCCGAGTTCAAATTTGGCCTCAGACACTTGACACTTACTAGCTGTGTGACCCTGGGCAAGTCACTTAACCCCAATTGCCTCACCAAAAAAAAAAAAAAAAAAAGCCAAGGTCAATAAATGATTAAGTCCACTCAACACACTCCACAGTCCTATACTGTTGTTCCCACATCAAAGATCATTGAACAACAACAACAAAAAAGATCATTGAACTTCATAGCTCTCAAGACCTTTAGAAATTGTCTAATCTAATCCCTACAAGAGGAAAATGAGATCCAGAGTAGGCAAGTAACTTCCACAAGGCCACATAGCATGTCAGTATTAGAATTAAAAGACTAGGAGCTGGGATTAATGCTAGAACTTTATATATTGGCTTTCCCAAAACTAACTCAGAAAAATGTGAGGTACAGAGGGAGCAAATGAAATAAATTTCAAACAATGTATGCATTCTGGATACATATGATCACCCAACAGCAGGCCACACCTAGAAACCCATAATGTCCTAAAATCTCTTCTCATCCCATTGCTCCCTCTGGTCAATCACTCCAAATGACAGTTTCATAAAGGATTTTGTAAATGGGGAAACTGAGGCACAATTCAGTTAAGTGGCTTTTCCATGAGTCAGCTGCAAATGCTTGCAGTGAACGGTGTGGAGATAAGCCTTCTGACAGTCCCATTAACAAAAGGCATTTTGCCTAGGGCTTTATTCCCACCATAAATGTGATCGTTTAAGTGCCCTCAGACATCCTATCCTCTTGACTCAAGATTACACTCCAAGCTCACTTTCCCAGCACTGGTGACAATGAATGGAACCTTTTCAAAGTAAAAGTTAAGGTAAGGTTTCAAGATGAAGACTTTGGAAAATTTTCTTTGCAGTTTAGTTTATGGCCCCATCATATATCACTGTGAAACTCACTTAGTGGGTAGTTTTCTAAGGGTGAAGGGAGGGAGAGAGAGACAGAGACAGAGAAAGAGAAACACAGAGAAACAGAGAGATGGAGGGACACAGAAATTGAGAAGCAGAGATTGAAAGACACTGAAATAGAGTTTCTTCTTTTTAGGGAGAAAGAAAGATAAAGAGATAGAGATGGAGACATAGAGAAACAAATGGACAGAAAGAAAGAAAGAAAGAAAGAAAGAAAGAAAGAAAGAAAGAAAGAAAGAAAGAAAGAAAGAAAGAAAGAAAGAAAGAAAGAAAGAAAAGGGAAGGAGGGAGGGAGGAAGGAAGGAAGGAAGGAAGGAAGGAAGGAAGGAAGGAAGGAAGGAAGGAAGGAAGGAAGGAAGGAAGGAAGGAAGGAAGGATTGCCTCTCCTCTACCATGGAATCTGGAAGTTAAGGCACTTTTCACATTCAATGAGTATACCATATAAAGTTAATTTTCAAAAGTTTTTGTCTCTCCTCTTGTTGATTCATAACCAACTAGCTTTGGACTTGAGAAACTTCTCAAAGCAAGTCTTCTATAAAGCTTTCTCAAACTATCCCAGATCACTGTGATATTTTCTTTGAATTCCAAGATAATTTATTGTTTGTGCCATTCACTTAATATTTATGAGGCCCCTGCTACTTTGTATTGTTAATTATCTTTCCATGTACCTATGATTTTTCTTCACACCTAGATTCCATTTTCCTTCACCATTGCTAAGGAGCAGAAGATTTTACAAAGAAAGTTAGAAAAGACCATATAACTTGAGTCCAACTCCTCTTTTTTTTATGAGGCTACCAAAGCACTAAGAAGTTAAGTAACTTGCCCAGGGTCACTCAGGTAGTAAGAAAGTATCTTAGGTGGAATTTGAACTCAGTACTTCCTGACTGAAAGCTTCTAGGAAAGTCAATAGGGAATTGAACTTGGCATGAGAAAGGCCTAGAATCATAACACTCCTGACACTTACTAGTCATATGGGCCTGGAGAAGTCACTTCATTTCTCTGTGCCTCAGTTCTCCTGCTTGAAAAATGAGAGAGTTATACTCAATGATCTCTAAGACCTTCTAGCTATAAATCCATGATCCTGGTGACTATAATTACAGTGCCTTGTGTAGTACCATACCTTGAACAAAGTGAGCATAATAATGGAGTGGAAGTCAGGAGGAGACAGATGAAAATACTTGTTCTAATACTAACAGGATGACTGGGAGTAAGTCACGTAGATTCTCTATGTCCCAACTTCATCTGTAAAACAAAGGTTGTTGTGGGCATGAACTATGTAAATTCATTTTATAAAAATAAGTTATAATTATTATGTTCATATGTTATGATTCTTTTTATTATGTTATTAATATCATTAATAATAATGGCAAGAATATTGGAGCTTTTAAGATACTCAAACTTTCCCATTAATGTGGACTAAAAGATTCTTATCTTCACTTGGGTAGTAGTTTGAACAATTTCCATTGCTCAATTCAAAAATGAACTGACAGCCACATTTGGAGTAGAAGAAACATAGGATTTATATCCAGGTGCTAAGTGCAATTCTTTACAAGGAATATGTTACAGCCTACTCACATACAACATGCACCTCTCCCTTGCCCTGTGAGTGACCTATGGCTTGAATTCTTCTGAGATTGTGGTATTCATTACTCTCAGCCCCATGACATCAATCTATCAATTACCAAGAATTTATTAAGCACTTACTATGAGTCAGGTACTATGCTTAAGTACCAGAAGAATGTTTTAAAAATTTGGGACTGAACTTGTGATTTCATTTATTCAGGAAATTCCCAGTGAGGAAATTTTCTTTACCAATACAGAGATGGTACATGCTTTTAGTTTTAAAGAGTTACCTGAAGGCATTGAGAGGTTAACTGACTTACCTAGGATATGCTAGAGGCATGACTTTAACCCAGGTCCTTTTGAATCAGGGCTGTTCTCTATCCATTATGCCATGTTGCCTCTCTATCACAAGAATATTGATATTAAAAAGATGGGCCTTTGTTCCAAGAACAAGGTCAAGGTCGTCAAAAGCAAAGGGTAATTTTCCAAAGGCCACTATCCTCTTCCTTCTCAATTCTGGGCCTGGCTTATTGTCCATCCATCTACTCAAGACATAGGTACCACATAAACCACACATAGGTACCACATAGACTAAGATATAAGTACCATAACTTGTCTTTCCAACATCATGCCGTAGTTTGGAAATAAGCAATCTTCAACCACCTTTTTCCCCCTTGGCTGACTAGTGAGACCCAACTCTTTTGAGTGATTATGGATGTAGGTTGGAAGAACCTCCTTAGAGATAGAGACATAGGGAGAGATGGAGAGATAAAAAGATAGAGGCAGAAAGGAAGGGAGGAAGGAAGGAAGGAAGGAAGGAAGGAAGGAAGGAAGGAAGGAAGGAAGGAAGGAAGGAAGGAAGGAAGGAAGGAAGGAAGGAAGGAAGGAAGGAAGGAAGAAAAGTAAGGGAAAAAGAGAGAAAGGAAGGAGGGAAGGAAGGGAGGGAGGGAGGAAGGAAGTGTCTTGGGGACACTGGAGCTTGATATAATCAACAAAATATTATACACAAATAGGTATATCTGAGGATCTCATGATCTATCAGGAATCACCTTTTGAGTTTCATGATGTAAAACTATATTATAACTATCTACTTTGATAAGTTATTCCTCCATTAGTAAGCTCCCTGTGGACAAAAATATGTCTTATTTAAACTACATATCATCCCCAGATTTAGCCCAGGACTATGTACACTGTAGGGGCCTAATAAATGTTTTATTATTGTCATTACATCCCTAACTTTTTAGATTGCTGTCTAAAAGGATGCCTATGTCCACCCCCTACCCACTCCCAAATGTGTATGTTGGTGTCTGTCAAAAACAGAAAAGTGAGCTGGACAAAAGTAAGTCGAACCCATGCAATTAATGGGTCAGACCCATATGATTCTGACATTACCACTGAAAGTCATGAATTATCCCCAGACTCTTATGAAAATGAATGGTACAGAAAAGATAGCTGAATGTTCAGCTGAAAGTCAAGCTTCTAAGAGCACCTAAGACCACATTGCAACTACCAGAAAGTGGGATCAAGACAGTATTGCCTTTGAAGAATACAGAAAAGCATGGAGAGACTTACAAACAAACTGACGCAAAGTGAAGTGAGCAGAACCAAGAAACCAATAAACTAAATACACACACAGGAAATTATAGTTTCCTGGCTCAGCTCATTTCAGAATCATTATGTTTACTATTTAATATACACACCAACTACAACAATGTAAATGGAAAGACTGTCAATAATGATAATAATATCAAAACTGAACACTGTATAATTATAATGACCAAGCTTGACCCCAAAGAAAAATATAAGAATGCACCTCTCTTTCTTCTTTGCAGAGGTAATGAGTGCACTATGGTACCGAATACTATGTCAACTTTTGTATTCAATTTATGTTTTGCTTTGTTTTGTTTTACTGACCCTTTTTTTCTCTGTCATTTTATTCTTTATTATAAATGATGGCTCTCCAGGCTGGAGAACTAGGGAAATGAAAGGATACACTGGGAAGTGAAGGTGAAATAAAAACAAAATATATCAGTTTTTTAAAAGAAAGTACTGTTTTGGGAAAGTGAGTATGGACATCCTTTTTTTAAAAAAATAATTATTTATACTTTTATTATGTATAAACATGTTCCAAACTATTTCTAAGTCACTAATTTCCTGGAAAAATTTGCTTTCAAATATATTCTGTTTTATTTTTGCCTCTGTACCCAGGAAACATATAGTCCTTAAATGCTGAGGCAAGCCTCACAGTCATTGACTACAGTGCTTCTCCATGTGCTTCTAAGAGATGCATATAGTAGCAGAATGCTTCTTTAGGGACTGTGATGCTATTCCTTGGACAATACTTGGGAATGCATTCACGTGTTTTCTCAGAATCACTGTACCCACACAAGTTGGAGTGGAATTATTTGGTCTCTTACAGGAAGCAGCCCCCAACTGGCTTGTGAAAGCTCAGTATTCATCATCCCATGGGAAGAGCAATAATAGTTGTATTCTAAACATTTTCTCTCTCTCTCTCTCTCTCTCTCTCTCTCTCTCTCTCTCTCTCTCTCTCTCTTCCCCTCCCCTCTCACTTCTCCCTCCCTCCTTTCCCCCTTTCTCCTTCTCTCCCTCCCCCCTCTCCTTTCCCCCTTTCTTTCCCTCCCCCTTTCTCTCCCTACTCCCCCTCTTCCTCCCCCTCCCTCTCTACCTCTCTCTCCCTCCCTCTCCCTCTCTTTCTCTCCCTCCCTCCCTTCCTTATCCCCTTTCTCCCTCCCTCCCTCCCTCCCCCCCCTCACACACACACACAAACACACACACACACACCCTGTGGATCACCCCTGTGGACCTATCACTTCTACAAAGAAGTGAGTTGAGGTGTTTCCTCATACCTCTTCTTTTGAGTTATGCTTGATATTTATACTTTTGTTATATTTGCTTTTGATTTTGTGTGTGTGGTTGTTCTTTCTATTTACATTGTTGCATTCATTGCATATATTGTTTTCTTGGTTTTGTTTACTTCACTATCAGTTCATGTAAATCTTTCCATGCTTCTCTTTTTCATCATATACATCATTTCTATTAGCCTAGTAATATTCCATTATGTTAATGTACCACAATTTGTTTAGCCATTTCCTAGCCGAATGGCAACTACTTTGCTCCCAATTACATAATATAACAAAAAAAAAGTGCTGCTTTAAATATTTTGGTACATGTGGGGACTTTCTTCTTTTCAATAGTTTCTTTGTGGTATAAGCTCAGCTATGGAATTTTTGGTATAGAGATTTTGGTCACTTCATTTGTCTAATTCCAAGTCACTTTCCAAAATGTTTAGCTAGAGGTTTGTATCCCAAAGACATCCCAAAAAAGAGAAAGAGATATGTGCAATAATATTTATAGAAGATCTTTTTGTGGTGGCTAAGAATTGGAAACCAAAAGGATGCCCGTCAATTAGGGAATGGCTAAACAAGCTGTAGTATATGATTGTAATGAAATATTATTGTGCTATAAGAAATGATAAACAGGACAATTTCAGAAAAACCTGGAAAGACTTATATGAATTGATGTATAGTGAAGTGAGGAGAACATTGTGCATAATAACACCAATATTGTTGGATGAAGAACTGTGAATGACTTAAGTATTCACAGCAATACAATGATCGAAGACAATCCCAAAGGGCTAATGATGAAGCATACTATCCACCTCCAATGAAAGAACTGATATTAATTGAACATAGACTGAAGCATGTTATTTTCCACTTTCTTTCATTTTTCCCCTTTTATTCAAGTTTTCTTATACAAAATTACCAATATGGTAATGTTTTATATAATTGCACACGTAACCTATATCTGATTGTTTACTGCCTCAGGAAGAGTGGAAGAGAGAGAGGGAAAGAGGGATAGAATTTGGAATTCAAAACTATTTTTTGTTTTTCTACTTCTGGGTTGATGGTTGGTTTTTCCAGGTTCACTCCTTCCCACCCCCACCCCAGGCCAGGCTTTCAGAATTGTGGGGTTGTTTGTTGTTGTTGTTTTTTGGGGGGGTGGGCAATGACAGTTAAGTGACTTGCCGAAAGTCACACAGCTAATGGGTGTCAAGTGTCTGAGGTCGGATTTGAACTCAGGTCCTTCAGGATCTAGAGCCAGTGCTTTCTCCACTGTACCACCTAGCTGCCCCTAGAACTCAAAACTACAAATGAAAAGTGTTTATTATCAGAAGAAAAAAATGTATAATTAGGTGGCACAGTGGATAAAACATTAGGTCAGGAGTTCAAATCTGGCTTTAGATGCATATTAGTTGAGTGACTCTGGGCAAGTCACAACCTCTGTTTGCCTCAGTTTCCTGATCTATCAAATGGAGCTAATAAAAGTATCTACCTCACAGCATAGATATAAGGATCAAATGACAATGTATATAACTTATTTTGCAAAACTTAAGGCCTATGTAAAGGTCAGTTATTATAAATATTCAATAACTAGTAAGTACTTGAGACAGATTCAAATTGGGTCATCCAGTGTACTCTCTACTATACTCTCTCTCTCTCTCTCTCTCTCTGGCCTTCTCAACAGAAATCATTTGTTCTCCTCCCCCCTCCCCCACTCCCAAGAAAGGACAATGGTCCAGCTTGTCACACAGCTAATATACTCTCAAATCAACCGGATCATTAGGAAAATCAGAATCATAAAGAATCAATGCTGAAAATCAGTAGCTTACTTTAAATTTTCTACTTTAGTGATTTTATTGAATAATTCCTTGCTCTACCAGAAAGTGGGATCAAGACAGTATTGTGTGGGTAGGTCATCCATAGAAGCAGATTGCAGCTCCTCCTCATCTTTCTCTTGGTCAGTTGCTGAAATTAGGAAACATTCATTCCCTGATGGCCAACCTTCTGGTAATCAGCCTTTATGAACTGAGCTAAGCTGATCCTCAGAGGCTGTCATCACTAGGCCTCTGCACCAAGCCCTTCCAACTTGGCAGGAGCTGACAGAGTATGAGCTGTTTGTAGCCTCTGAGGCCATGGGGACACTTTCACAGCACTACAAGGCATTGGAAAAGGGCTCTGATGTTCTGTAGTTACATCTTTGGTAATTCTGCTGGCTTGCAGACCACTTGCTGACAAGTTCAACTTGAATAGCTGAGATACAAAGTTTCTTGACTGACACTCTGGGCTTTTCTGAACTTATAAAAATGTTCCACTTTCATCAGGTCTCTTTGTGAATGAACAACACCATCTGCCTTTGGTGGATCGCAGCTAGCTAAATTGAACAAAGTTTGATATTTCTTTGACCCTCAGTTTGAAGGTGTGCTTTGTAAAACTTCCCTCATAATCCTACATTTAAAGTCCTCTCCCTACCTGCCATTTTTTTAAAGGAGACACAATGTAATTTTTAAAATTTGCCTGCCTTTTTCTTTTAGATTTCTTACTCCCTGAAGGATGAGAAATGGACTCCTTAGAGATAAATGCTACAAACACATCTTGTGGAAGTATTGCCAAGAATTGATTTGCCACTGTGTTCCTTCTATCTTGAGATGCACCTTCTCCACAAGGACATATTAAATCTTGACTCCCATCTTTTGATTCCAACTGCCTTTCTCATATTTCATGAATTTGACTGGGCCCCTGCCCAAGGCTTATCTATACCCTTCATCAGCACAAGCACATTGGCATCAATGTTCTCCAAAGGACTCTTTCCCCTAGAATTGATACGTTTCCAAAAGAATAAAGCTCTGCCAAGTTAGGTAGTGAGTGACAGTGACGTGGCTTCCATCTCCAAAGAGGTCTACAGCTTACCAACTTCCTCTTGCTTTGTTCCCACCTGTAGAGCGGAGCTCCAAAGGATCCCTCTATGCATTATGAAGGGTGAACTCCCAAAGAATTTCTTTTAAAGCCTCTGGGCATATTATCCAAGGATCAACTTCTCAAGGAAAGAATAGCTTTTGTTATCTTGTTCAATCCTTTTGAACAAGAACTCCATGATAAGTGTTGTCTCCAGAGCTGTTTCAGTAGCTAAAACCTAGAGATCTGTGGGCAAAGAAGTTGTCTGTAGGCAAGAGAGAAAAATATAGGAAAAAGTAGTGTCCAGGTCGAAAAGCAGGTCTAATGCCAGCCAATTATAAATGCCCTTGATTAGCTTTATTACAGCCTCCTTTTAAGTAAAATATAGATATACATATATACATATGTATGCATGTATGTATATCTACATATACACATATATAAATACATAAAATATATACATACATGTACATGTACACATGTACACATACTGTGTGTGAATGTGTGAGTGTGCAGTTCCTAAAGTCCTAATGTAGCTTAAAGTTTTCATAGCTTAAAACTGCACTAAGAATTTGGGAACACCCAACATCATTCATGTAATGATTAAATCAAATTTACCTGCTTCAGTACTGAAAAGCAGTAATGAGGTAGACCTATAGTTAATGTCAGCCTCCTGAGGTTTTTGTCTTTCCAAAGGAGACCTCCCAGAAACTCCACATCTGCATTTTTATGACCCTCTATCCATGTCAGATGTGTAAGAAGGCTGGAGAAGCGATCTTGGGAAAGGCCTTTCAGAAATGGCCCACCCTCAAGAAAGGGGTGGAGATGGAGAGGCAGTGAGCTACCTACCTCCCCTAGAGGGCCAGGGAGGAAAATGCAGTGGGTGCTTCCTGGTACACTATTAGTAGAAGAGCACAAGTACAATCCTATCTTGAGGCTGTTTAAGAGAACGAAGAGGAGACATTCAGCTTCACATTTCATGTGCTACCATCTTTTTTTGTTGTTTTGCTGTTGGGTTGTTTCTTTTTTTGGGGGGGGGGGAGGTCAGTCATAGGACTCACACTTACTGATGTAGATATGCAACTTCTGGCCTTAGAGAGTGGCTAGGAAGTTAATGATCTGCCTAGGGTCACACAGCCATTATGTACCAGCGGCAGGCCTTGAATCCAAGTTTTATTCACTCTAATTCTGACTTTCTACCACCAGGCCAGAGTGTCTCTGCACTATCCTCAAGGGCAGCCAAATGATGACCTCATAAACTTCTACTTTTATGTTTTTTGTTTTGTTTTGTTTTGTTTTGCAGGGCAATGGGGGTTAAGTGACTTGCCCAGGGTCACACAGCTAGTAAATGTCAAGTGTCTGAGGCCAAATTTGAACTTGGATACTCCTGAATCCAGGGCCAGTGCTTTATCCACTGCGCCACCTAGCTGCCCCCTACTTTTATGTTTTTCAACCAAGGACCAGAGGCAAAGGAGAATGGGAAAGGGGTAGAAAGAAGAAAGGAGCAGTAGAAAGGAGAATTGTTTACTCCTCTCTTTTTTTTCTCATACCATCTGTGATTGAGAAATAGCACTATGTAGTTAAGGGAAATGATGGCCTTGACATCAAGAAGAGCTGTATTCAAATTCTGCCTTTGAGAAATAGGCAATATGATAGGCAATTTTAATAACAATAGCTAGCATTTACATAGCACTTTAAGGTTTGCAAAGTGCTTTACTATATTGTCTTTTTTCATCCACATAACACTGTGAGGTAGGTACTATTAATCATCCCAATTTTGCAAATGAGGAAAATGAGGCTAAGAGAGGTTAAGGTATTTGTCCAGGGTCACACAGTTAGTAAATGTATGAAGTGGGACTCAAACTGAGGGCTTCCAAATCCAAGTGCACTGTCCTATCCACATGGGGCCACCTAGCTTCCTCTTAAACTGTCCTCTCACTCTAGAGTCAGTAGGTAAAGAGATATACCTGTACTGATTCTAAGGCCCCTTAGAAATACAAGATGGGGGGCAGCTAGGTGGTGCAGTGGATAGAGCACCGGCCCTGGATTCAGGAGGACCTGAGGTCAAATGCGGCATCAGACACTTAACACTTACTAGCTGTGTGACCCTGGGCAAGTCACTTAACACCAATTGCCTCACCAAAAAATACCAAATCAAAACAAAACAAAAGAAATACAAGATAGGGAGGGGGCAGCTAGGTGGCACAGTGGATAAAGCACCAGCCCTGGATTCAGGAGGACCTGAGTTCAAATCTGGCCTCAGACACTTAACATTTGACACTGACTAGCTGTGTGACCCTGGACAAGTCACTTAACCCCCATTACCTGCGCCCCCCCCCCAAAAAAAAGAAATACAAGATGGGGCAGCTCTGAAATATTTTATTGGATACTACCATGCCCAGACACTCCCCCACATTTCGTCTTCTCATTTAAGACCTGAAAATGTTCCTTCTTAATGTGTATTGCACATTGCTCAACAGCTGGTCCAACAACTAGAGAATATCATTTAGATTTATACCAGTGGCTTTGCTCTGAGGTTAACCTAGCTCAATGGGTACCTCCCTCGTCTCTCTCACGAAGAGAGAATTACCTCACTGGTAGCTCCAGACAGATTTCCCTGCAATTCAGAAAAGCCTAGAGAACTGCTAATATTCGGAAACTCAGACATCACTGGAGGAGGTGGGAGCAAGGCCACTGACACCATTGACTTGGCTCACAGGGCCACAGAGGGAAGGTCTGAAGCAGAAACTAGTGGCAGGAACCTGAAGCTCCAAGGGGTTGGGGAGGAGAGTCTGTTTATTAACAGCATTGTCATTTAGTGTCACCCAGAGAGGACCACCCAAGCACTTTACACTCAACACTTCAGGAGGAAATTGTGGCCTCCAGCCTTCTGCTGTGTCTGGATTCATATGCATATGAATGAATTTTTACTAATCCCAGTGTAGGGCAAATGATCTGTATATAATTATATACTGCAATAACCAGTTAACACCACAGGGATGGTAAGGTCTAGCTCTCTGCGAGAGGGAGAGAAGAGACCGTGGGGCAGCCATGTGTGTGGGTGGAGTAAGAAACATCTGGTTGGGTTTTATTTTCCAGGTGTGGAGAGAAACTTCAGAAATGGAAATCTCAACTCTATACTGTCAGGATAATTGAATTCCCGACCATAGGAAGGGCTCATGTAAATAGCAATGTCATGGATCTCAAAATTAAAGCTGGAAGTTGACTTTAAAAGCTGTTGAGTCCGCTGCTGTCTCCCATTGTGGTAATAGGGAAACTGAGGCTCAGAGAGGTTTAATAACTCACCCAGTCTCATACCCGATAAGAGTCCAAGATGGATCCTGAACCCAAGACCTCCTGACATACATATGTAAATATATGCATATATACATGTCATTTACCTTTAAGGCTCACAACAACCTTGTAAAGAGATTTGATTATTAACCATTTTACAGATGAGGATACTAGGACTCAAAAAGGTTAAGAGACTTGTGAGGAGCTAATAAATGTCAGAAGCAGGATTAGAACCTAGGTCTTGGGGGCAGCTAGGTGGCACAGTGGATAAAGCACCAGCTCTGGATTCAGGAGGACCTGAGTTCAAATCTGGCCTCAGACACTTGACACTTACTAGCTGTGTGACCCTGGGCAAGTCATTTAACCTTCATTGCCCCACCAAAAAAAAAAAAAAAAAAGAACCTAGGTCTTCCTAACTCCAAGTTCAAAATTCTATATATCCCACCATGTTATCTCATAAAGAGTTAAAAAAAAAAACCAAAATGGTCCTTTTTCCCTTTATCCCTCCACAGTCTTCTTTTTAAGAGATTTATTTTGTGAAATAATCATAATAATAATAGCTAACATTTATATAGCACTTACTATATGCCAGGTACTGTGCTAAGTGCTTTACAAATATCTCATTTCATGTTCACAACTACCCTGAGAAATAGGTGCTATTATAAATAACCATTTTATTTATTTATCTACTTCTATTATTATCCATAATTAACCATTTCATGGTTGAGGAAACTCAGAGACAGACAGAGGTTAAACAACTTGCCCAGGGTCACACAGCTAGTAAGTGTCTGAGGCAGAATCTGAACTCAGGTCTTCCATACTTCAAGACCAACACTCTATCCACTACACCACCTACCTTTAACCTGATACAATATCAGGCAAGATGTCAAAGACTTTGAAACAATGTGATGCTCCTTTCCTGCTCTTTTCCTCATTAAAATCATGGCATCTACAGTTATTCCTTCCACATGGCAGAGGTTAGGGGTGCAGTGCCCTCCCTTCATAGCAGAGAAGTCTAAATTTTTTTCTTTTTCTTTTAAGGGATATTTACAATACTTCATTGTAAAATCTGGGTTAAGTATTTGGTCATAGGCTATTTGTAGGTCAATATTAAGTAAAAATACTTTTTATTTGTCATCTGTTAGTCTTTGTGTGCTATCTGCAGCTTCTGCAAAACTCCCCCCCCCCCAAATTCCCAAATAATTTTTTATGCTGACCCATGATATATTAAAACCACAATGGGAAAAGTCACAATGTGAAAGGAATAACTGTACTGAAAGAGATTGGGGGGGGGGGCAGCTAGGTGGCATAGTAGGTAAAGCACCAGCCCTGGATTCAGGAGGACCTGAGTTCAACTCTGGCCTCAGACACTTGACACTTACTAGCTGTGTGACCTTGGGCAAGTCACTTAACCCTCATTGCCCCACCAAAAAAAGAAAAAAAAAGAAAAAAGGAAAGGAAAGGAAAGGAAAAAAGAAAGAAAAAGAAAAAAAAGAAAGAGATAAGGAATAAAGATCATCCAGTCCTAGTAAAGAGTTGCTGATGCAATATGAAATTAAAGTTTGAGCAGCCACTATGGAGCTGGAGGACCTAAATAAAAGAGGTGCCTTTCAGGGGATGAAGTTGAGGACATTTAGCATTGCAGTGGACTGGGATGAGACTCCACCAAGTTCTACTTAGGGGGCTGGAAGAGGTCTTTGAGATCATCTGGTTCTTCCCCTCCTCTTTAAAGTGACAAGTAAGTGACTTACCTAAAGTTATATGGCTCCAGCTATGGAAAACAGAAGCATAGAAGTAGCACAGAAGAAGGGGGACAAGATGTTTGCCCCCTGGTTCAGAGGCTCTTCCTGACTCCCAGTCCAGTGCCCTGCCCTTCTGGCTTCACTTTTAATCTCTGAAATATGCCCTAGGTAACCTCACTTGTGGAAACCCTGGCAGCTATTTTAAGAGTTGGGTTCTAGAACTCCAAGAAAAAGAACTTCCAGAATTTACTGAAAGGGGAAGGGTGGGGGGGGAAGGGAGTGGAGGGTGGAGAAGGACTTGGAAACAGCAAATGCTGCAGAGGAATTGTTCAGAGATACAGAGACTAAGGGATTAGTGGCAGCAAACACCAAAAAAGGAAGCCACTGAGTTTAATGGGTAAAGCAAACCCTCTAAATCAGAGGGATTGTGGGTTTATAGGCAGCCGAGCCAGACTTGCTCTGTAACGCTGAGCCCCAGACTTGATCATTTGCTGTGTTTCACTGAGCCAGCAAGAATTGGACAAAAGAAAAAAGAGCAGGAGGTTTTCATTCAGGTTGTTTCCCCTTGCTGGAATACCCTCCCATCTCTCCTTTGTTTATCCAAGTCCTATCCATCCCTCAAGACCTGGCTGAAGTGTCACCTCCTCCAAGAAGCTGCTTCTCATTCCTCCAACCCTTATTGATCCCCCATTCTCTGAATCCCTATAGCACATGAGGTCTGGGTTGCACATCTTGCCTCCATGGCCAGTTGATCCTGCTGCCAGAGGCAGCAAGGAGGCATAGTGGTTAGAGTGCTGGGCCTGGAGTCAGGAAGACCTGAGTTCAAATCCAGCCCTGGACACTAGCTATATAACCCTGGGCAAGTCACTTCACCTTGTTTGCCTAAGTTTCTTCATGTGTAAAATGATCTGGAAGAGGAAATGGCAAACCACTCCAGGATCTTTGACAAGAAAATCAAAAATGGGGTCATGAAGAGTCAGGCACAACCAAAACAACTGAACAACAACAACCTCCTAGGGTTGTTATGAGGAGAAATGAGATATTTGTAAAACACATAGCACAGTACCTAGCACATAGTAGGCACTTAACAAATACTTTTTCCTTCCTACATGCCACCTTAATGCTAATGCCCAAGAATCTCTTACTACCCTAATCTTCTGATATTCCCAGAATGCTCATTCCCAAGCCTGGGTAACCACCACCATCTGATTACTTCACCCCTAGAACCAGACTATTGATCATCTCTGAACAAAGGCATGAAATGACACCAATTTCACCCACTCTACATAAAAACTGAACAACCCACAAGTCATGAGATCTCAGACTTAGAGTTAGAAGGGACTTTAGAAGCCATCCAGTTCACCCTCTTCCCAATTTGGTGATGAGAAAACTGAGGCACAGAGAAATTAAACGACTTGTCCCATTATAACAGACTGGTCAATGTCCAAGGTGGGATATGAACTCAGGTCCTCCTGGTCTGATGTCCAATGGCCTATCGCCTATGGCGTTCTGCCTAAGTGGTTATATAGTCACATAAAAAATCCAAGTTCTCTCAGCTAGTGTATAGAAAAGGTAGGATTTGAACACAGATGTTGGGACTCCAGATCCGGGATTCTCTCCAATGCGCCATGTTCCATATAACCTGAGCTCTCTTTGCTGCTTACAGCAGCTTTTACTCATTTACATTTACTCATTGCCTATTTCATTTTCCACAGATATTGTCCCACACCCATCCCCTAACATTTATATCAGATGTCCCAGGAAATTCATTGAGAAAATTGAGAGCCCCTAAAGGTCTGAACCCCTTTCTCCACTCAAACTTCACAGTCATCATCTCATCCTTTGCTCCTTTATCAAAGGAAGAGGTTTCTCTAATTTGTGCTAAGGTTAACTCCTCTACTCTTTCTCTCATCCCTACATGAATTATCTGGGACATTATTCTATACTCCCTCAATTCTACCCCACTCCATGAATGTTCAAGCTATTCCTTTCCATGGGAGCCTACTTATCTATACGCACACTTGTTCAGGTAGTGGTGCCCAACCCTACAAAAATCTTCCCATAAACTTTCTATTTCCCTTCAACATTTTTAATGCTGTTTTTATTATTTCTTTGGGGTTTTTTCAAAATTTATTTTATTTTTCAATTCACAGAACAAAAGCATTTCCATAAAACAATATAATAAAAAAAAATCTACCATGTACAACTTGCCATTTCCTCCAAATATACAACAAAGATATCAAGTAAATTTCTTTTTCTTCCCTTTATTTTCTTCCCTCCTCCCCACCCCCAACCTAAATTGCAGGAATACCCATCAAATTGAGAATGGCTGAACAAGTTGTAGCATATGGTTGTTATGGAATACTACTGTGTTATAAGAAATGATGAGCTTGATGATCTTAGAAAAACATGGAAAGACTTGCACAAGATAATGAAGAGCAAAATGAAGAGAACATTGTAAACAGTAATAGCAACAGTGTTTTAAGAATGACTTTGAGCAGGGGCAGCTAGGTGGCGCAGTGGATAGAGCACCGGCCCTGGATTCAGGAGTACCTGAGTTCAAATCCGGCCTCAGACACTTAACACTTACTAGCTGTGTGACCTTGGGCAAGTCACTTAACCCCAATTGCCTCACTAAAAAAAAGAAAAAAAAAAGAATGACTTTGAGCAGCTAAGTAATTTTGACTATCATAAATACACAAATTAAAAATAAAGGACATAAGGGGAAATAATAATAATAATAATAAGGGTAATAGAGTAAATAGAGCACTGGTCATGGAGCACTGAGTTCAAATCCAGCCTCCAACACTTATTATCTGTGTGACCTTAGACAAGTCACTTAATCCTGATTGCCTCCCCCAAAAAAAACCCAAATAAATAAAGGACACAACAAAAGAGACCTTCACCCTTTCACAGGCAAATTTCTTGGGGGAAAATTGTCTATAACTGATGTTTCTGTTATCTCGCGACCCATTCCTTCCTCAGTCCTTTGCAACCTGACTTCGTTCTGATTCATTCTAATTAAACTGTCCTCTCAATGGGCTTCTTACCAACAAATCTAATGATCCTCCTGGACGTTTTTGAAGCACTTGATCTCTGAGATGCCACATTTGTTTGGTTCTCATCCTACTTCTTTAATGAATTTGTCTCCCTCACTGGTTTCCTTTCTTGACTCTATTGCCATTCTCCCATGTTTGTAACTGTGGTGCTATTTTTGACTCTTCCCTCTCCTTACTAAAAACGACCCACCCCACCCCCATTCTCTACTCTGTGGAATCCAACCCGGACACAGCTGGCCCATTAAACTTTCTCACATTAATCTGGGCAAACTACTCTTCTGCTCTATCCTTTAATGGCTCCCTATTATCTGGGAAAAATAAGCTCAATAAAGCTCAAATAAGTCTCAAACTCCTTACCCTGGAATTATGCCTTTTCCAATCTTGCTTTACAGTCTTATCTATGTCACCCAGTGCAGTCCAGTGGAAAGAGGACTGGCCTTGGAATCAGAGGACGTGGGTTCAAATCCTACCTCTGATCACCTTTGTAATCTTGGCCGAGTCACTTAAACTCCCTGAGACTCAGGTTCCTCATCTGTAAATGGGAGAGCTGGATTAGATGGCTTCTGAGGTGCTGCAAAGCTATATAACTGCAATCCTCTTCCCCTACACATACTCTAAGCTCCCAACCTGACTACTCACCATTTTGCATAAATGAGGCTTTCCTCATCTCTTCTATTGCTCATGTTTGTTCTTTTGCCCCAGTGCCTACTTCTTCCCTTTCCACCTGTTGAAATGTTATCCGTCCCTTAAAATCAACGAAGATTTTTGGTTGTTGTTCACCCTTCTTTTTCGAAGAGGACCAGTGACATCACGGAGTTGTTGTCTTGACTTTCATGTGAATTGGATTTAAGTGAGGCAAAGTTGTACAAAGTCATCAACCCCATTCTCTCTTCCAGAGTCATCAAAGTCCAGTGGCAAGATGAAAATCAAGGGGCAGTTAGGTGGCGCAGTGGATAGAGCACCAGCCCTGGAGTCAGGAGTACCTGAGTTCAAATCCGACCTCAGACACTTAACACTTACTAGCTGTGTGACCCTGGGCAAGTCACTTAACCCCTATTGCTTCACTAAAAAAAAAAAAAAAAAAAAAAGATGAAAGTCAAAACAAGTGGCAATTTCCCAGGATGCAGTGGATGCCCTTGGCATCTTCAGCAGCCTTCATGGTCATTGGAGCAAATTGTTCTCATCCACTCTTTCTGCCAACAGAAAGTCTTCACATGCTTGAGATAGACATCCCCTAACTCATCAACAGGTTTGAGACCTGTTGGTAACTCTCAACCTGCCAACTGAGAATAGTTTTTTGGGAGGTTTTGTGTGTCAATGACAATTAAGTGACTTGCCCAGGGTCACACAGCTAGTAAGTGTCAAGTCTATGAGGCTGGATTTGAACTCAGGTCCTCCCAAATCCAGGGTTGGTGCCTCATCCACTGCACCACCTAGCTGCCTCAACAACTGAGAACGTTTTACCAGGTGTGGCCACTGCACATGCTACAGTATCTTAGAGCCACAGGTGATTTATTAAGCACCTACTAAGTGCCACACACTATACTAATAAAGGCTGCCTAACATTTAAATTTTGACCCTACTTTAAAATCCACCCCAAATGCCACTGTTTCTTTAAAGTCTTCCCTGATCTTCCACCTTGAACTTGATCTTATTTGTACTTGTACCTTTCATTCACTTTTTATAGCTATTTATGTATAGATCATTGCCTCCTATTAGACAGTAAGATCCATATGGGCAAGAGCAAGAATCACAGCATTTGAGTGTTGCAAAGGACGTTAGAGTTAATTTGGCCCAGTGTTCTCATTTTACAGATGTGGAAACTGAAGCATAGATGGTGAAGAGGCTTGGGATCATTAGTGGACTGATCTTATCTAGGTGCATATGCCCCCCTTGTTCTTGCTCAGTGCTCTGCTGTGTTTAACTGATGTTTGTAGGCCGAAGAATCTTTTTGTTGAATTAAATGAAAAACAATATTCAAATTCAGGAATATCTATTAGTTTTTGAAAATATTCTTTGTCGAATAACAGCACCAACATAACATGTGTATAGCTCTGAATTATTCCCAAGAGCGTCTAAAAAAAATTAGAATTAAGGGTTTTGTTTTTCTTTTTTTCCCCCAGTGGAGAAGGGGAGGAGGGAAGGGGGGAAATAAATGCTTGAAAACAATAAAATTCAATACAAATGAAAAATTGGAATAAAAAGAGAGCTAGGGATTTGGTATGCTGGAGAGAAAGAACACTGTGGAGAAGCTGTCTCTGTTAGGTGATGTCTTCCTGAGGGATTCCATGTTCTACCCCAAACAACAAAAAAGCCCTTATCCTGCCCTGAGCAGTCATTGCAGAATTTGAAGCTTAGGAGTAATTATGTTATAACAAGAGAGTTGAATGTGGAGAATACAGAATAGCATAGGGGGGCAGCTAGGTGGCACAGTGGGTAGAGCACCGGCCCTGGAGTCAGGAGGACCTGAGTTCAAATCCGACCTCAGATACTTAACACTTACTAGCTGTATGACCCTGGGCAAGTCACTTAACCCCAATTGCCTCACCAAAAAAAAAAAAAAAAAGAATGGCATAAGGGAAAGTCCATTGGGTATCACATCAGAAGGACCCTGGATCAAATCCCACCTTAGACACTAAGTAGTGTATGATACTAAGGAAGTCATTTAGCCTATCTGTGCCTCAGTTTACTGATCACCAAAATGGGGAGGGGAGGAGAGAAGTGAACTGGATGACATCATTATTTACTACTAATGTAGGGCAGCTAGATGGGGCACTGGATAAAACACTGGGCATGGAATCAAGAAGACTCATCCTCATGAGTTCAAATCCAGCCTCAGACACTTATTAGATGTGTGACCCTGGTCAAGTCATTTAACCCTCTTTGCCTCAGTTTCCTCCTCTGTAAAATGAGCTGGAGAAGGAAATGGCAAACCACTCCAATATCTCTGCCAAGAAAACCACAAATGGGGTCACAAAGGGTCAGACATGACTGAAGAGATTCAGCAACAACAACAGTGGTGGGTGAAATCAGCATAATTTCATGTCTTTCTTCAGGGATGACCAATGTGGAGATGGATTTGAAGTCTTTAACTCCACAGTAGAAAGTCTTCCCTTATTTGTTCATTTCTATCTAACTGAGGACAAGGGAGTGACCCTGGTATGGCCAAGCAAAGGACTCATAGCAAAGATGGAGGGGACCCTTTGACAGGTCTTTTTTTAAAAAAAAATAAACATTTTTATTTAAAGTTTTGAGTTCCAAATTCTATCCCTCCATCCCTCCTTCCCCTCCCCTCCCCTCTCCGTGAGGTGGTAAAGCAATCAGATACAGGTTGATAAGTCTTTTTTCAAATATATCTTGCTTGTGTTCAAATGATAACAAAGTTTTTCTTTCTTCTTCCCTCACTCATTCATTTATTTTCCTCCTCCTGCTCCATTCTTTCCCGACTCAAACAGAAAAGTAATGTGGTATGGTAAAGAATGTGTGTGTGTGTGTGTGTGTGTGTGTGTGTGTGTGTGTGTGTGTGAGAGAGAGAGAGAGAGAGAGAGAGAGAGAGAGAGAGAGAGAGAGTGTGTTAAGCCATACAATGGTCATATGACAACATAAATAATAAATATTTGATTGACAATCAATTTCAGCAGCCCTTCTTAGCCTGCACCGCTAACACATTTATAGGTTAGAAGCCCTGGTTCAAAGTAACAGTATGTGTGGGCCCACACTCCTAAAACTATAGCTCATGGACCCACATTGGTTTGTTCACCTCTAATAATCAATTGGTACACTGGAGTAGTTTGCCACTTCCTTCTCCAGCTCATTTTGTGGTTGAGAAAAGTGAGGCAAAGAAGGTTAAATGACTTGCTCAGGGTCACACAGCTATAAAGTATCTAAGGCCGGATTTGAACTCATCTTTCCGACTCCAAGCCTTGCACTCTATCCACTGAGCCACCTAGCTGCCCTTGGCATGAACAGGGACCAAATGGCTTTAGACAGTTAAAAAATATTGCTGTGTCAAATATTTTATATTTAAAGTGCTATATAAATTCTTGTTCTTATTATTACTATTGTTATTTTCTGTTAGTACATTTCCTCTTTGCAAACTAAAATTTCTTAATGAAAAAAATCATAATCAATTGATACAATTAACTCAGAGCAAAGGCATTTGCTGAAATGGCACCATGTGACCAGTATTAGCAAAGCATGCCACACAGCATCAGTGGGAAAAGCAGGCATATACTTAGGAGAGAGGGCCACTAGTAGAGCCCTGATGTCCTTTGTCTTCCTGTGTTGTCCTCATGCTATTCCCCCTGGGTGCAGCATCTCTCCTGGACAGATTGCTCAGCTAGGTTCCCTGGGCTTGTTCCTTTCTGAAGCTCAACTCTCTGAGCTTGCTCACTGCTAAGAAAAGCATCTCCTAGGGCCATGGCTTTCTTCTGCACAATGTGCCATTGCTAAGGATAAAATGGAAGATCAAATACCTCCCCCTTCTTCCCTTGCTGAACTCTCCAAGAGGCACAAGGGAGAAGGTGGAAAATTAGTCCTAGACAGCTGATTTCTTTCTTTGCACTTCTCTCTTTTCTCAATTACCAGAGCTTCTCCGACCCCAAAACTGGCTTGCTTGCCTTTTTATGTGGGTCCAAGGGATAGTTTGGCCAACTACAGTCTGAAAGGGCTTCAGTTGTTGTTCAGTCATTTCTCAGTATCCAGTGCTTCATGACCCCATTTGGGGTTTTCTTAGCAAAGATACTGAAGTGGTTTGTCATGTCCTTCCCCAGCTCATTTTGCAGATGAGAAACTAAGGCAAAGAGAGTTAAGTGACTTGCCCAGGTCACACAGCTAGTAAGTGTCTGGGGCCAGATTGGAATTCAGGGAGATGAGTCTTCCTGACTCCAGACTTGGCCCTCTATCAACTGTGCCACCTAGCTGCCCCATATGTATATGCATATGTATATGTACATATGCATATGTGTATAGACAAAATAAGTGTATAAAATAACATGGGGGAAGGGCACTAGTAATTGGAGAAGATCGAGAAAAGTTTCATGTGGAAGAGCAGAATTTTAAAGGAAGAATTGATCCTGTGGTAAAATAATGGAATTTGGCAGATGTCCAGGGGTCCTACTTGATTGATTTAGTAGTGTTTGAATTGGGTGTGAGTGAGAAACTACTAAGTACCCACTTAAAAGGATTAGATTTTTAGCCACTCCTGGCCCACCCTGTTAAACCTAATTTAATTTGGCCAGCCCTAAGAAGGAGTGTCCTCAGAGGCTGTGAACTGCATCATCAACAGAGGACCAGTCTCAGCCACACAACTTGAAGGACCTCCCCTTTTGGGGAGGGAGAAAAAAATAGAAAAAGGGACCCCTAACAGGAAGTAGCTCTCTCTCTCTCTGGCCTTGGAAGAGCTTTCCGAGAGGACTGGAGACTAGCTTCATAGAAAGTTACTGACCCCTTGGTGGTGAGTTAATAAAATCCAGCTCTTTGAATTATCTGAGCTGAAAGGGAGTTTGGGTTTTGAGACAGCCTTTGTTAGAACCAGGGACATTATTCATTTTCCTCTTTCCCTGTTTCCTTGTCATTGGCTTAATTAATTTCACCTTTGCTGTGTATTTTATTCCCATTAATAAAGCCTGATTCGTTTGTGGAAAAGAGGCTGCTGATTCCCTTTCTTATTGGCCTGGGAGAAATAACTAAAAAGGACAATTTGTGGGAAGGAAGCTTTGGACCTAGAAGTCCCTCATTCTTTTCTGAACCCCAATATTACAGTGAGCCACCCAATTAACTCTCCCTTTTTAAATTTGGCCCCTACAATCACAAGAGGTAAAGATGAAGGAATGCCTTCCAGATGGAAGTCAATAGAAAGATTATTTCTAAGAGGAGGTACTACTCTTCTCTTATCCTTTCTTTTCTTTTAAACAAATTTCTCTTTTTTACTGAATTGTAAAACATAACTAAATTAAGTAGGACATAATGCAGCTAAAAGGTTTTCATTATTTCTTCTTTTTCTTCTTTTTTTTTGTGGGACAATGAAGATTAAATGACTTGCCCAGGATCACACAGGTAGTGTGTCAAGTGTCAGAGACTGGATTTGATCTCAGGTCCTCTTGAATCTAGGGCCAGTGCTTTATCTACTGCAGCACCTAGCTGCCCCATGGTTTTCATTATTTTAAAATGTATTTGATATACCTTTATCCATCCTATTCTACCATCAATATCTTGGGAAGAATGGATGAAATTGATCATTCACATCCAAAACAACTTCATCCTCAAAATCCCCATCTCTTCCTTCTTTTTTAAAAAAATTTTCTTTTTTTTCTCTCAATAGGATTTTATTTTCCAAAATATATGTAAAAACAAATTTTAACATCAATTTTTAAAACTTTGTGTTCCAACTTCTCTTCCTCCCTCCATTCCCACCCCCCACCCACAAGAACTCAAGCAATTCAAAATAAGTTATACATGAGTAGTCATGGAAAACATTTCCACATTAGCTAGGCTGTAAGAGAAAACAGTAAAAAAAAAAAAAAAACTTCAGATTAAGGAATTGTCAGAGGGGAAAAAACCCATCTCTTCCTTCTTAAATCCTCTTTTCATATTTTCTTCTCTCTGCCCTTAATACTCTTCTTCCTCTTAAAAAAACAACCCAACTTTCAAAACCCTTTAGTAGAGCTGAGCTCCATAAAAGGGTTAAATAATAATCAATAATAAAAGGGACCTCAGAGGCCATTTAGTCCAATGTCATCATTTTACTTATGAAGAAACTGAGGTCCAGAGAATTGAATTTAAGTGGCAATGTTCCATAGGCTGTGGAAATTATGATCATATTTTGGTTAAATATTAGCCAAGTTTTATGATGATCTATTAAAGGAACTGGGCATGTTCAACTGAGAGGAGAGATGTAACAGCTTCCTTTTAAGTATTTGAAGAGTTGACATGGAAAAAAAAAAAGATTAGATTTGTTCATATTAACCCCAGAAGGCTTCTACCTATGACCAGTAGCTAAAGATTACAGGGATCCTCCTAACCCCTATTAATTAGAGCTCACTGTAATTTGAATGAGCTGCCTTGGAACAGTGACTAGCTCTCAATCAAGGCAGGGTGTGGGGGGTGTCTGCTATTTGACATTGCCTCCCCATTCTCCCTTCTAGCCTCTTTTGGTTTTTTTTAAAATCTATTTGATGTCAGTATAAGGAACAAGAATTAGATGAGAAAGTTCACTTTTCCTCTCTTCTTTGCAGAGATGTCATGCTATATAATATGTTATAATATGTTGCTTAATTTTGCAGAATGGCTGCCCCCCCCCTTTTTCTTTCTTACTGTTCTTTATAGGATATGGCAAGAGGAATATTTATGATGTTTCCCTATTATCTGGACTGGTCTAGTTCGTTTCCTTAAAAAGTATCGAACCCTAGGGGGCAGCTAGGTGGCGCAGTGGATAGAGCATTGGCCCTGGATTCAGGAGGACCTGAGTTCAAATCCGGCCTCAGACACTTGACACTTACTAGCTGTGTGACCCTGGGCAAGTCACTTAACCCCCGTTGCCCCGCAAAACAAAACAAAACAAAAAAAAAAAGAGTATTCAACCCCTCCATCTCTGAGATTTGAATAGCTTAGTAGACTGAAAGCTCTAACTCTTGCCACAACTTCCTGGTCTGATAACAAAAGGACTAGGAAATCCAGCTGTAGCCTCATTTTCCTCACTGGTCATCACAGTTAACAGAAGGCTAGGAAACGGTGTTCAAATGAATTAAAGCTGTATCCTCCCTGAACACCCATCCCCTGTGAAGGCTCATTAAACCTCCTATTGTTAACTGCTAATATTTTAGAACTGTCAGCTTATTCCATTCTTGAACCTTCAGTAACAGACTGGCCTGCTCATATCTACCCTACTAAACAGGGTATAATTGTCTGGGTTGAGGAGGAGGAAGAGATAGATTGCAAAATGAAAGTGGTGTAAAAACAAAAGTTTTGATTAATACTTTTAAAAATTCTATTGGGGGCAGCTAGTTGGCGCAGTGGATAGAGCACCAGCCCTGGATTCAGAAGTACCTGAGTTCAAATCCAGCCTCAGACACTTAACACTTACTAGCTGTGTGACCCTGGGCAAGTCACTTAACCCCAGTTGCCTCACCCCCCCCCCAAAAAAAATTCTATTGAAAATAATTGTTTGGGGGGCAACTAGGTGGTGCAGTGGATAAAGCATTGGCCCTGGATGCAGGAGGACCTGAGTTCAAATCTGACCTCAGACACTTGACACTTACTAGCTGTGTGCCCCTGGGCAACTCACTTAAACCTCATTGCCCCACAAAAATAAAAAACAATAATGATAAAATTTTAAGAAATTTTAAAAATAAAATGATTGTTTAAGTGACAAGCTTTACTGAAGATAATGATAGTGTTTTCTCTGATTATTAGTTCTTAAGCATTTATGTCATAAACCCCTTTGACAGTCTAGTGAAGTGAAATTTATGGCCCTCTTCTCAAAAATAATGTTTTTATACACAGAAAATAAAAATATGTAGGATTACACTGGAAACCAACTACAGTTATCCCCTTCCACACTCACAACTTTCTCAATCATGGTTTTGATATAAGGCAGGTCCGCATCAGAAATTAAATTAGAATTTGGGAAAGTCTTGTGGAAGCAGCTGATGAGATGAGGCCAGCAGACAACACAGACTCTATGAACAAATACTTAACCCCAAATTTTACAAAAAGGTACTCTAACCACCCCCATAAAAGGAAAAATAAACCCTAGCTGTGTGACCCTGGGCAAAGTCACTTAACCCTCATTGCCCCTGAAGAAAGAAAGAAAGAAAGAAAGAAAGAAAGAATGAAAGAAAGAAAGAAAAGAAAAGAAACGAAGAAAGAAAGAATGAATGAATGAATGAATGAATGAATGAATGAATGAATTTAGACTTCTTCTCTGGTAAGGATTGCCAGAAAATTTTACATGGATTTTCCAGATCATGGGGACACATGCTCCTAATCCCCACTATGTTGAAAAGGATAACTGTATTTTGAAATAGCATTTTTTTTTGTTTTGTTTTTTGTTTTGTTTTGTTTTGTTTGCGGGGCAATGGGGGTTAAGTGACTTGCCCAGGGTCACACAGCTAGTAAGTGTCACGTGTCTGAGGCCAGATTTGAACTCAGGTACTCCTGAATCCAGGGCGGTGCTCTATCCCACTGCGCCCCCTAGCTGCCCCGAAATAGCATTTTTTTAAAAAAAAGCTCATGAAGTCCATTTTTTTTTTTTAGTGAGGCAATTGGGATTAAGTGACTTGCTCCCAGGGTACACAGCTAGTAAGTGTTAAGTGTCTGAGGCAGGATTTTGAACCTCAGGTACTCCTGAATTCAGGGCCAGTGCTTTATCCACTGCGCCACCTAGTTGCCCTGAAGACCATTTTTTTAAAACCCTGCTTTTAGAAATTCCTTCTAGATCTATAATTATATAATCACAGAATTCCTACAATACCAATCAGGAATTATACATCATGTCACTTAATGGAAGACATCTCTTCCTACAATAGAAATATTCAAAAATCAAGAAATGATATTGTCGTACAATTACTTTTCTGATCATATTATTTCCAGTGATGTCATTAAGGGCAACTCTTAGCATAAAGATTCTACCATCATATTGTGCCAAACTTAAAGAGATCCAATGGTCTGTCATCTAATCTGGAGCATCAAGCCTTTGACCTGGCTGCCTTTCTATAAAAATTGAGGATCTCCAGTGTTTTCAGCTTTCTCCGAATTAACCATGCCCCTGCAACTAGTCAGATAGGCAAATAAAGTCTAGTTTCCTTGCTGACCCCATAAAACTCAAAACCACCTGTTGTTGCCCCAACTGGCTTCTGAGATGAGCTTTCATAAGAAAGAGGCTTGAGGGGTGGGTAATTAGAGACATTCTCTCCTTTAAAAGACTCCACTGTATTACCCTCACAAACCTTTGAAAATTACAGTCTCATCACAGATCTTGTTACAATCAAAACAGTCAAAAATCCTCTTCTAGGATTCAAGGCAACTAAACACAGTCCAGCTGAAACCAAATTACCCCTTTAGAAATTAGCTATTTTTAATGCCTTACCGGGCACCAAGATCATTTATCTCATTCCAAGTTCAAACCCTGGACTCCTCCATTGAATAGTCCTCCTCCTCTTTTTTCCTCGTTTTTCTTTCTCTCTCTCTCTCTCTCTCTCTCTCTTTTGTGAGGCAATTGGAGTTAAGTGACTGGCCCAGGGTCACATAGCTAAGTAAGTGTTAAGTATCTGAGGCCCAATTTGAACTCAGGTCCTCCTGAATCCAGGGTCGGTGCTTTATCTACTGTTGCCACCTAGCTGTCCCCTCCTTCTCTTCTTTTTCCCTTTTCTCCTCTTTTTCTTCTTTTCCTAATCTTCCTTTTCCTTCTTTTCCTGACTCCTCTCTTCTTCCTCCTTCCCAGACCCAACTCAACAAAATGAGCAGGTCAGAAGTCCCTATCTTCTTCTTTTTTTTTTTTTTTTTAGTGAGGCAGTTGGGGTTAAGTGACTTGCCCAGGGTCACACAGCTAGTAAGTGTTAAGTGTCTGAGGCCAGATTTGAACTCAGGTACTCCTGACTCCAGGGCCGGTGCTCTATCCACTGCACCATCTAGCAGTCCCCTGAAGTCCTATCTTCTTGAGCAAAGAAATGTTCTGACATTGAGGCTTCTGAAGCTGCTGCTTTAGTGTGTCTTCCCTGTGGGTACCATCTCTCTGACTGCCTTTATTCAAGAACTATAAGGCATGAGCAGCACTGCAAAGGAGGCAGGGTTCAACCTATAGTTATTCTACACCAGGTCAGCAAATAGTGAGAACCAAGAGTAAGAAAATAAAATAGGGCAGCTAGGTGTTGAAGTAGATAGAGCACGGGCCCTGGATTCAGGAGGACCTGAGTTCAAATCCGGCCTCAGACGCTTAACACTTACTAGCTGTGTGACCCTGGGCAAGTCACTTAACCCCAATTGCCTCACCAAAAAACAAACAAAACAAAAACAACAAGAAATAATAATAATAGGGAAAGGGACGGGACCTGCAATGACATTGCCATAAGAAACTCCCAGTGAGGGAATTTACCCCTGGCAATGCAGGTTGGTACCCTTCTTTGAACCTTACAGTCCTAGAGCCCTGAATGGGAAGGTTATTGGCATCATCATCATCCTTTCTTCATCATCATCCTTTTCTTCTTCTTCATCATCAAACAACATGCCGTCCCTTAAAATCTGCTTAAGAAAGAAAACCAATAAAAAAAACAAGCCAACCCCTAAAAGAATTAAGAAACAAAATTTTCATTGATGTCTTCATACTAAATACACACAATCTCCAAGCTGCATAGAACAAAAGTCTCCCAATAATAGAGTGTTCCAAGTTTTTAATGCCATATAAGGCTACTCAATAATATCGATTATTATACTTTGTAACAGCTTAACAACTGCATTAAGACTTTTGGACACCCCTGTAAAGTGACATAGCGAAAGAAATCACAATCGTGTGGGGACTAGAGGCGGTATATGTTATTTTTCTGAACTGCTCTTGTTTTTCATTGAACCTACAATAGACAAGCTTTCATCCTCATTGCTTTTATTCAACTATAAAAGCAGTCATTCTTCCCACCTGTGCAGCAGTCTGCCAAATATTTAACATAAAGAACAATAGTGACTTATCTCCAGATGTTTTCTATCTGAAATTAGTCAAATATAAGGATGAAAATAATAAAATAACAATAATAATTCAAAATACAATATAAGAACATTCAAAAATAATTTACATAAATGTGACTTCTTTTAGGGAAGCATTCTAAACCCATTATGTTCTGTATTGCTGGGGGGTAGCTAGGTGGCATAGTGGAATAAAGCACTGACCCCGGATTCAGGAGGACCTGAGTTTAAATCTGGCCTAAAACACTTGACACTTACTAGCTGTGACCCTGGGCAAGTCACTTAACTCTCATTGACCCACAAAAAAAATAAATGGTTTGTATTGCCCCAAACTCATTGTCATCTACCCTGAATCAATCTGAATATAACTTCAATGTGAAAGAGAGAGACACATCAACATGTCAGGTTGTTATTGTTGAGTTGTATCCAACTCTTCCTGATCATAGCATGCCCATAATGTCCATGGAATTTTCTTGGCAAAGATATTGGAGTGGTTTGCCATTTCCTTCTCTCTTGGATCAGGCAAATAGAGGTTAAGTGATTTGCCCAGGATCACACAGTTAAGTGTCTGAGGTTGGATTTGAATTTAGGTTTTCCTGACTCCAGGCTCATACTCTATTCAAAGAAGGCCCACCTAGCCTGCCGTCAAATGGCATATTGATCATCATCACCTGGTTGTTATAAGTTGTATGGTTCCATCAGAACCCCAAATTAAATAACTCCTCCATCAATCATAAGCATTTTAATGTACCTACCATTCTAAGTGCTTTAATAAATTCTTTTTCATTCATTTATTTATTCCAAAAGGTAATTGTTGACTAGGAGAACAATTTATACAATGAAATACATTATAAAGGAACACAACTTGGAAAAACTCAGAACTTTGGTCAATACAATAACAAACCATACTCAACCAGACTGAAAATGAATCATGCTTCTCATCTCTTGGCAGAGAAGTAATCATCTAAAGTTGCAGAATGAGGGATGCATTTTCAGACACCAACATGGGTTTGTTTTGCTACTTTACTTATTTGTTAAAAAAAGATAGACTCTTTGGTACACTATGGTGAACAGAAAAGGGGAAGGAAACATGAATGCACCCCAACAAAAGGAAAGAAAGGAAGGAAGCATTTTTCATTATTTTTTCATTATTATTTTTCCATTATTTCATTATTTTTTAAAGTAAGCAGAAAAAAGATCAGAAAAGGACAATGAAAAGCAGAGTAGTGTTTGAATTGTGTTAAATTGAAAATATACCTCCTCTCTTACTGTTCTTTGAATATGGAAATGTTAGTGTTTTGTTCATGTTGGTTTGAGTTGTGGTAATAGAAAATATTTTTAAACAATCATTTTATTCACCTGCACAATAGTCTATAAACTTTAAAGAGAAAAGAATAATATGGGGATAATGACTCCTTCCTGTTTAATTTCTATCTGAACTCCAGATGAGGGAACTGAGGCTCAGAGAGATAAAATAACATACCCCAGGAGACACAGTTACTAAGTGTCATAGTCAAGATTTGAACCTAGGGGGCAGCTAGGTGGCAAAGTGGATAAAGTACCAGCCCTGGAGTCAGGAGGACCTGAGGTTCAAATCCAGCCTCAGAAACTCTGGCACTTACTAGCTGTGTTGTGACCATTGGTAAGTCACTTAATCCTCATTGCCCCGGAAAAAAAAAAAAGATTTGAACCTAGACATCCCCTGATTTCCAAGTCCAAAAACAAGTTGGGGGAGGGGGAGTTCCACGGGTGTATTTATATCTTTAAAATTAAAAATAAGAGTTATAAGGGCAAATTTGGCTTTGCAGTTTTTGAGTCATCATACAGCTTTAGGACTCAGAATTATAATTTCAGAATTGAAAAAGATCTAGAAGGCAGTCGTCAATAAGCCATTTATTAAGTACCTACTAATGTGCCAAGCAGTGTGCTAAGTACTGGGGTTAAAATAGAAGACAAAAGACAGTCTTGTTCTCAAGAAGTGCACAGACTAATGGGGAAGACATACTACAAATAGATGTGTATAAACAAGCTATACAGAGGGCTAATTAGAAACAATTAACAACGGGAAGATACCAGAATTAAGGGCAATCTGGAAAGGTTTCCCATAGAAAAGGGATTTTAATTGAGAACTTCGAGATTCAAGAGAAACGATGGAAGAGGCCCACCAAACTTCAGATTGCTGAAAAAAAGACTCTGGGAAGACAGAGAGAAGGTAGTCTTCATCATGTCCTTCATCCCAGCTTGCTACATTAGAGACCTCAGGGAGTTTTCTCCTTGAAACTAGTTCTAGGATCCCATCTCTGGTGGAGGCTGAATTGTCCTTGCTCCAATGGGGAAAGTTTCTTCACCCTGGTATTATCTGGTATGTATTCTTCCTATGTATGCCTTCTCCTGATTTCTGTACTACTATGAATATGGCTTATATGAGGCTTTCTTTGCTATTTTTTCTATGTGTTTCATTGTGGAACAGGTATTAGATGAGAAAGGGTCAAGCCTGGATATCGAGTTTGGGGGTTTTCCTCCTTGCTCCTCCCCTCAATGACAAAGCAATTAGAAGTTAGCTGGAAAACTGATCATATTTTCTAGATGAACAATATTTAAGTGAAACAGATGTGCTGTTAGCCTGGTACCCCCCCAACCCCCACCCCACCCCCCTCTCTCTTTCTGGAAAGTAGAGTGGTTGGCCCCTGCCCCAACTTCCTCCTTTCCCTCCTGATGTGAATGAAAGTCTCCATTGAAGAAGGGTGGGGAGAGAGGATGCTAGAGATGCCTATTCTGCCTCTCTTTGAGCCATACATGACAGGCTCTTTGCCATACACGTGGCCCCTAGAAACACATGTGGAGCTCACTCCTCTTTCTCAAAAATATAATTATTCCCCTTTTAGAGATGAGAAAACTCAAATTAAGTGAAGCAAAGGGTCCTGGGGCCCAGAGCTATTTTAGGTTGTTGTGAGGCTCAAATTAGGTGATGGACATAAAGCACTTTATTAACCTTAGAGCACTATCTAAATGTCTATCACCATCATCTTCTTCTTCTTCACCACCACCACTACCACTACCACCACCACCACCATCATCATCAGCCTTCAGCCACCAGGCCTCAGTATAATGGCAACTTCATTCCCTGACCCTGCTCAGTCTCAGGGATTTCCCTCTGCACTCCTGCTCAGTTCAGGCAATGTTTATAGAGCAATACGGGGGGGGGGGGGATTGTTAAATGTTGAACAACCAGATTCTCCCCATACCCCCAAAAAAAGTATGCATAGGCACTTCTAAGTTAAATCTGTGTTATTATGATTTTCTGGACAGGCAACCCTGATTTGTAGTGACTACAGATTTCTGAGATGTAAATGCTTATGATGAAAATTTAACAATCATCTTTTTTTTTTGTGGGGCAATGGGGGTTAAGTGACTTGCCCAGGGTCACACAGCTAGTAAGTATTAAGTATCTGAGGCCAGATTTGAACTCAGGTCCTCCTGAATCCAGGGCTGGTGCTCTATCCACTATGCCACCTAGCTGCCCCAATCTTCTTTATAGGTAAATGACTTGAGTATGTGAACCCACATCTTGCAACTCCAAATCCAGTACCCCTTCTATTCTCCCACTGTGCATCTCTAAGAAATAACATAGTTGTCTAGCTAGAACCCAATCTTCCAGTTCTCATGTTAGTTCATAATTAAGTGATGCATAATCATTAGAAAATGCCACAGAAAGCATACTGCCTCAGGAGTTGTAAAGAACAATTTCTCTAGAATCAGAGAAGCTAGGTCAAACCACTTTAATATTAGGTAGCTAAACAGAGCAGTGGATAGAGCTCTAGACTTGGATTTAGGAAGACCTGAGTTCAAATCCTACCTAAGATGAAGCAGCTAGGTGGCGCAGTAGATAAAACACTGGCCCTGTATTCAGGAGGAACCTGAGTTCCAAATCTGGCCTCAGACAGTTGACACTTACTAGTTGTGTGACCCTGGCCAAGTCACTTAACCCTCATTGCCCCACAAAAAAAAGAGAGAGAGAGAGAGAGAGTCAGAGTAATTTCTCTTCCAAATCCTACTATGTGAGCCATCCCAAGTCACTCAATTTCTCAAGTCAAATTATGTAACTGTTTCCTCACCTGTGAAAGGCACAACCTGCCTTACAGGGGGGCATTGTGAGGTTAAAATGGACTAACATATGTAAGGTGCTTTGTGAACCTCACAATATTATAGAAATGCAAGCTATCTGTTATTATTACCTGATTGACTTCAGGAAAGTCACCATATCTCTTGGCCTCAATTTCTTAGTTTGTAAAATGAGGAATCAGGAAAGATATCTGGGCTCACAAAAAGAATTTGGCATTTGGGGTTGCCAGGATGATCCCCAAAATAAAATCCATGGCCCCAAACAATCTGCCTGCCTCCTATGTCTGACCTTGGGTCACATTTGGCTTGGTCATTTGGTCATAGGCTCTCATTTGTCTTACTGGCTTTACCTGAATTCACTTCAGGACAATCTCCAAATCCATCTTGGATAGAATTTATATCCAGGTTTCTCCAAAAATGGGTTAGGTATGAAAATGCAAAATGCAAATTAGGTATGAAATAGTTTTAATTCTACGACACAGAAAATGCCAAAGATATGAAAGACTCCTAGATGCCCTTTAAACAGATGCAAAAAAAAAAAAAAAGAAACAAAAACAAAATGCAAGAAGTGGTCAAATAATCCACAAACTCCCCTCAAAATGGAACTAAAGAACATAGGCAACCATTTGACATTTTTGTGAGCCCCTCCTTCTCAGAGGATCCTATAGAGTCCCATGAAAATAAATACATTGATAAAAACAAAGGATATGGGATGCAGCTGGTGATCTCTAATATTCTTTCCAATTTTTAATCTTATGATTTATTGGAAGGATTATCAAGGAGGTGGTTCCTTTAGTCACGGGAGAGATTCAGGATGTTTATCATTCTCCCATTTCATAATTGCATGGTCATCAATGAATAGGCCCCAAATATTGCTACTGCATAGCTTCTGAATACCATATGCTTTCTCCTCCATGTTCCCTTGAGAGTAATACAGGGTGGAAAAGAAGAGAGGAGAAGAAGAGAGGAGGAGGAGGAGAAGGAGAAGGAGAAGGAGAAGGAGAAGGAGAAGGAGAAGGAGAAGGAGAAGGAGAAGGAGAAGGAGAAGGAGAAGAAAAAGAAGAAGAAGAAGAAGAAGAAGAAGAAGAAGAAGAAGAAGAAGAAGAAGAAGGAGAAAGACAAGGAAGAGAAAAGGAAAGGAAAGAAAAGAAAAGAAAAAAAGAAGAGAAAAGGAAAGAAATGGATTCATTTCATCAGTTTGAGACATTCCATTTTATATTCCCTCCAGCAAAGATCTGCTCTTTGTATTTTATAGACTCAAAATCAGATGAGTTCCCATCAGGATATGATAAAGTATACTTGGGGTGTTCCAACATAATAGCATATTTCAGACTAAATCCAAAGTGTGGCAATTTTTCTTCTCCAAAGAAAATTTACTTTTAAGAATCAAATGAGGGGGCAGCTAGGTGGTGCAATGGATAAAGCACCGGCCCTGGAGTCAGGAGTACCGGAGTTCAAATCCG
Organism: Dromiciops gliroides; assembly: GCF_019393635.1. Taxonomy (NCBI): domain Eukaryota; kingdom Metazoa; phylum Chordata; class Mammalia; order Microbiotheria; family Microbiotheriidae; genus Dromiciops; species Dromiciops gliroides. The sequence continues at coordinate 216,756,719 of NC_057863.1, forward strand.
GCCTCAGACACTTAACACTTACTAGCTGTGTGACCCTGGGCAAGTCACTTAACCCCAATTGCCTCGCTAAAAAAAAAAAAAAAAAAGAATCAAATGAGGGTCAGCTAGGTGGCACAGTGGATAAACCACTGGCCTTGGATTCAGGAGGACCTGAGTTCAAGTCTTGCCTCAGACACTTGACACTTATTAGCTGTATGACCCTGGGCAAGTCACCTAACCCTCATTGCCCTGCCAGAGAGAGAGAGAGAGAGAGAGAGAGAGAGAGAGAGAGAGAGAGAGAGAGAGAAGAAAAAAAGAATCAAATGAGATTACCCCCCCTCCTTGATAGTGTACTATTCCCTCAGAAAAATCTTTTGAAGAACAATACTTAAAATTTTCGAGGACATTGACAAACTGGAATGAAATAGCCACTGAGATGAGATGGTGAGGGAACTAGATAGTATGACATATAATAATCTACTGAAGAAATCACAAATGTTTAGCCCAGAGAAGAGACTTGTGGGATGACATGATACCTGTCTTCAAGTAACTGAAGAGCTGTCACATGGAATAAGGAGAACAGAATTAAGAGCAACAAATTCCGGTTAGGAGCAGTGATTCCGATTTTAGGCTCCACATAAAGAAAAATTCTCTAACAATTAGGATAGTCTTAAAGTGAAAGGGGCTGCCTTGGGAAGTTACGATAATAATAGGTGGCATTTATGCAGTGTTTTAAGGATTGCAAAGTTATTTCCAAGGCAGCTAGGTGGTACAGTGGTTAAAGTATGGGAATAGGAGTTAGGAAGACGCAAGTTTGGTTTCTGCCTCAGACATTTCATAGCTATATCTTCTTAAGAAAGTCACTTACCCTTTCTGTACTTCAGTTTCCTCATCTGTGAAATGAGGATAATAATAGCATCTATCTAACAGGTTTGTAATGAGGATCAAATGAGTTAATATATATAAGGCAGTTTGCAAACCATAAAGCCCTATGTAAATGGCAAGTATGATTACATTATCATTATTATTATTATCATATCATCTGAATTTCACAACATAGGAATTATTATTCTCATTTTATAGATGAGGAAATTAAGGATCAGAAAGTTTGAGTCTCTAGCATATGATCTCACAATGAACAGAGCTGAAACCAGAGCAGGGCAAGTAGTGCTTTGAACCAGGTGCTGATATTTAGAAGGTCATTACTTCTTTCTCTAACCCCAGTGGGCAGAGACCAAGCTGCTAATATCAGTTTTATGGTCAAACCACCAATAACATTATCCTGCTGTTTCATAAACTAGTTAGCTAATATAAGTGGGACTTCCTACTTCTAGACTTTTATCTTTTTCTTTCCTGAATACCCTTTAGACTATTTTCTCCACTGCTCTCTTCCAGGAACACATTTCAAAACACCTTGCTTTTACACACAAATCCCATAGCAAAACTTTATGGAGGCAAAAACTGAGCAAACAAGTTATAACTATTCACATTTACATTATAGGTAACTCCCTCAAAAATTCTACTCCAAAGTTTACAACCCCATTCATTCTCATAAAAACTAATCCATTGCATATAAATAGCTCCCTGTAAGGGAGACATCTAAGTTGCAAAAAAAAAAAATACCATTATAAAGTTGTCTTTGCCTCAATTCTTAGCAAGCCCTAGACAAGACATAGGATTTTATAGCAAAAAGCATTCCTTCCAACTATCCAAATCACAGTGTTCAAGATTAGCTGAGGGGAAGATTTCCAAAACAACTTCAAAAGTGGGTTATTTCCCAAAATGAACGGGAAAGAAATGAATCAATATAGCAAATTTCAGGTGATCGTAGAGTCATAGGGTAGTTTTATAGCTGGAAAAGACCTTGGAGGTCATCTAGTACTACTCCCTACCACATGAGGAAACTGTCACTCAGGTTAAATGACTTGCCTAAGGTCACACAGCTTTTAAATGAAGAACCTATATTGGAACCCATGTCCTCTGACTCCATATCTGTTATTGCTATTCATTCATGTCAGTTGTGTCCGACTCTTCATGACCCACTGGGGTTTTTCTTGGAAATGATACTGGAGTGATTTGCCATTTCCTTCTCCAGCTCATTTTACAGATGAGGAAACTGAGGCCAAGAGGGTTACATGACTTGCCCAGAATCACACCACTAAATAAATGTCTGAGGCCAGATTTGAACTCAGGAAAATGAGTCTTCCTGGTTCTAAACCTGGTGTTCTATCACTGCACCACCTAGCTGCCAACTACATATCTAGCATTTTTCATTGTGCCACACTAATTCTCTGGGAGTCTGAAAAATAGGACAGGGGCTAGTTGGAGTTGCCTCAAACCACTCTCCCTCCCAGCTGCTACTGACTCTTAGCTATCCCCATGTGACTGTGTCTTTTCCTTTTCCCTACCATTCTCATTAATTTACTAGCCACCATCTTTATTTTGGACTTTGGGGGGTGATATTTATTATTTTTAACATTCATTTAAAATTTTTTTGAGTTCTAAAGTCTCTCCTTATCTCTCATCCCACCCACAACCTTTGAAAAAGCAAGCAATGTTATATCAATTATGCATGTAGTCATGCAAAACATATTTCCATATTAGCTATATTGAAATATATATATTTATATATGAAATGAAAAAAGTATGCTTCCATCTGCACTGAGTTCATCAGTTCTCTCTTGAAGTAGATAGCATTTTTCATCATGGGTCCTATGGAATTGTCTTGAATTACTGTCTTGATTAGAGTAGCTAAATTTTTCACAGTTGATGATCATTACAATATTGCTCTCACTGTATATAATGTCCTCCAGGTTTTGCTCACTTTACTTTGCATGAGTTCATATAAGTCTTCACCGGTTTTTCTGTTCACCATTGCTTATAGTGCAATAGTACTCCATGAAAATAATATAATATAACTTGTTCAGCCATTCTCCAGTTGATGGGCATCTCCTCAGCTTCCAATTCTTTGTCACCACAGAAAGAGCTACCATAAATATTTTTATATATGTAAGTCCTTTTCCCTTTTCTTTGATCTCTTTGGAATACAGACTTAGTGGTGGTATTGCTGAGTCAAAGGATATGCACAATTATATAGCCCTTTGGGCACAGTTCCAAATTGTTTTCCAGAATGGTTAGAACAGTTCACAATTCCAACAAGAGTGCATTAGTGTCCCTATCCTTCCAAATCCCCTCCAGTATTTATCATCTTCTTTTTCTGTCATATTAGCCAATATGATAGATATGAGGCGGTACTTCAGCGTTCTTCTAATTTGCATTTCTCTAATCAATTGATGGACATTCCTTTGATATTCCTTTGATTTCCAATTCTTAGCCACTACAAAAAGAGCACCTATAAATATTTCTGAAAAAATAGGTCTTTTTTTCTCTTGGGAGATGTTTTTGGGATATTAACGTAGTAGTGGTATTGCTGAATCTAAGGGTATGCACAATTATAGAACTGTGGGCATAGTTCCAAATTGCTCTCCAGAATGATTAGATCCATTCACAACTCGACCAAGAATGGATTAGCATCCCAGTTTTCCCACATGTCCTTCAACATCCAACATTTTCCCTTTTTCTTATATTTGCCATTTTGATAGGTGTTAGGTGGTAACTCAGAGTTGTTTTAATTTGCATTTCTCTGATCAATAGTGATCTAGAGCATTTTTTCATATGACTATAGATAGCTTTGATTTTTTTTGTCTGAAAACTGCCTCTTCATATCCTTTGACCATTTATCAACTGGGTAATGACTTGCATTTTTATAAATTTGACTTAGTTCTCTATATATTTAACAAATGAGGCCTTTATCAGACATACTTATTTCAAAAATTCTTTCCATGTTTTCTGCATTCCTTATAATTTTGGTTACGTTAGTTTTGTTTCTGCAAAAGCTTTCTAATTTTATATGATCAAAATTATCTATTTTACATTTTGTATTGCTCTCTACATCTTCTTTGGTCCTAAATTCTTCCTCTGTCCATAAATCTGACAGATAAACTAGTTTATACTCTTTTAATTTGCTGATGGTATCACCCTTTATATGTAAATCACATACCTATTTTGACCTTATTTTAGTATATGGTTTGAGACATTGGTCTATACCTAGTTTCAGCCATACTGTTTTCCAGTTTTCCCAGAAGGTTTTGGTGTTGTTGTTGTTGTTGTTGTTGTTGTTTGTTTGTTTGTTTGTTTGGGTTTTGTTTGGTTTTGGTTTTGGTTTTGGTTTTGGTGGGGCAGTGAGGGTTAAGTGACTTGCCCAGGGTCACACAGCTAGTAAGTGTCAAATGTCTGAAGTCAGATTTAAACTCAGGTCCTCCTGAATCCAGGGTTGGTACTTTATCCACTGTGCCATCTGGCTGCCCCCTATTTAGATGCTAGGGAAAGAAAACCAAAAGAGAAGTCCTTGGACTTCTCATGGGGAGAAGGCATGGCACAGAGCTATAGCTCTCTGAGGTACCTTTCTCCTTTCCTAGTAGTTTTTGTCAAAAAATGAATTTTTGTTCCAAAAGTTTGGATCTTTGGGTTTATCATATACTAGATTACTATAGTAATTTACTATAGTGTAATTTATACCTATTCTATTCCACTGATCCTCCTCTCTATTTCTTAGCCAGTACCAGATTGTTTTGATAATTACCACTTTGTAAGACAGTTTGAGATCTGGTACCACTAGACCACCTTCTTTCACATTCCTTTTCATTGATTCCCTTGATGTCCTTGAGCTTTTGTTCTTCCATATGAATTTTGCTATTCTTTTTTCTAGCTTTATAAAATATTTTTGATAGTTTATTATGGCACTAAATAAATAGATTAATTTAAGTAGGGTTGTCATATTTATTATATCGGCTCAGCCAAATAAGCAATTTCGATTGTTTTATTGGTTGCCACGATTTAAGAAACAAATGGAGAAAATGTAGGTAATTAATACAGAATGAATTTAAAAGTATGTCATTATGTATGTATGTTACCTTCTTCCTACCCCAACAGGTTGTTGAACACTCACCAGCACACACTGCTTATAGTAGTAATTAAACACTCTCTGGAGGCTAATACTTAAACCTCATCAGAATATAAAGTAATTTGAGAGATTGTTGGTTAGGCATTTTACCTTTTCACCTCAGTTCTACACTGTCCAAACAATACCTGCAGGTAGAACCCCAAAGCTCAGACTGATCCTAATGTTATTGGCCATTTTCTCCAAAGTAGGAGGTTTCTATTCTGCCAGTCAAATCTACTTATCCAACCCCAGGATCTCCAGACCTCTTAAATTCATTAGATCACCTCAAGCCAGGACATGGCCACCTTGAAGTTGGTGTGCAATTCTGGCTCAGGAAAGAATAGAAAAGGCAATCACGAGTAAGCTTGTCAAGTTGAAAGTATGCCCCATGAGGAAGCATTGGTAGCAAAGAGAGAAAGAGACCAGTCCAAAGCTCCATTCCTTTCACAAGAGGTGGGGGGGGTGGGGGGGGGCGGGTACAGCACACTACTCATGTACAACAGGAGAGATAAGACTATCTCTTCTTTTCAGCCCTGATACCTGGTGGGAAGAGGATCAAGGGGCCACTAAGTTTTTCTATGTTGTACTAAAATGTCAAATCCCTTCATCACATAACCATAAACAAGCAAGGATTTCATTACCTCCAACTCATCCAAATGCTGAGTCATGTTCAGCCAGCAGCAGACAGGAAATATTTGTGCATGCTCTGTACTACCCATGTTACATGAATGTAGGTTGGATTGGTTGGCCTTTGAGGCACTTTTCAACTCATTCCAATTCTGTGATTCTGCGATTCAAGGCAATTGGCTTAATGGTGTAAACAAATATAATCTTCAGCAGATAGCTCTAGACTCAAATGCTAGACAAGATTAATAGGGAATCTGGTCTGGCAGAGGAATTTTTTAAAAACAGATACAAATAGCCAACATGGACAGGGAATGAGATCCCTTGGCCCCATTTGGTAAGGAAACCGAACTGAACTGATGGAGAGATTTGATGAATTTTATCAGAGAGCATCTTTACCCCAAGTCTTTGGGAGCCTTCCAATACCCAAATACTTTCTAAAGTCAGGCAATATTTATAGTGAGTCAGGGAGGGAGCAACATTTTGGAAATGAAAAGACTTTGTTGTGCCCTGGAAAAGATTAATCAAAAAGCCACATGACCTATAATTATGCAATAAGCGGGGGTAGAGGTTAAGTGGTGAAGGAAGAAAGTACTTGATTGGCTACTTTATTTATTTATTTATTTTGGCTGGGGCCAGGAGGAGAGTGGTGATAGTTTTTCATGACCACTTTAAGAAGGAAAATTGGAGGTTTAATATAATTTTCTAAATTCCCAGAAATTTAGTTGCATTCCAGAGAATGCAAAATTGTGCAATGGCTGAAGGCTCACTCTGGTTGCACCCTCTACACACACACACACACACACACACACACACACACCAAAAAGGGGGATGAACTGATTTTTTTTTTGCCATCAGTTGCTAGCAAATGCAAAGTTTATAAAATATTCTTCCAATTTTCCCTCCCATAGACAAGGTTCATGGTTGTTTGTTTGTTTGTTTTTTGGTGGTGGTTGCAGGGGGTGTATCTTACAAAGCACCTACCACTTTTTTGTTGTTGTTGCTTTGTTTTTAGTTCCACTTGGCTCGATGATTTCATATAGACAGGAAACTCCCAGTGTGAAAACTCTCTCCACAGATGCAAATCAGCAATAGAACTGTTAATTATAGTCAGTGGTATGCTTAACAGCCTGCTCTTAGGGAGAAAATGATGCTTTACACACTTTCAAGCTTAATCTGAATTATTAATATTTTGTCTCACATTCATAAGCCTAGACAATGAAACAATAAATCAATCCCTGATTTGTAGCATTTGCTGATTTGGTAGGTATAAACAGTCACCCTGAAAATTTAACAATTGCCTCTCAAGAGTCAGTTCCAACTGGTTCTAGTTTTTAGTCTGGGGTAATTTGTCCAAGCTCACACAGAGCAAAGGTGGAATTTAGACTCAGATTTTGATTCATTTGTTTACTCTTCAATTATTTATTAATCACTTCCTAATGTCCAGTCACTCCCTTAGGCACTAAGGATACAAAGCCAAAAACAATATCCTTCCCTCAAGGAGCTTACATTCTATTGGGGGATGGGAGGGAGATAGACCAACATGTACATAGATGAATATATACAGAATATTTACAAGGTAATGGACACCTAGGTAGCACAATGGATAGAGTGTTGGGCCTAGAATCAGTAAGACTCATCTTCTTGAGTTCAAATATGGTCTCAGATACTTATTAGCTGCGTGATCCTGGGCAAGTCACTTAACCCTATTTGCCTCAGTTTCCTTATCTGTAAAATGAGCTGGAAAAGAAAATGGCAAAGCAATCAGTGTAGATACACTGCAATAGCTCTGCCAAGAAAACCCCAAATGGGGTCACAAATCATTAGACAGAACTGAACAACAAGAATATAAGGCAAAATGAGATGGGGTGAGGGAGGAGGTCACTCTTGCTCCAAATCCAGTATTCTTTCCAATACATTATATTGAATTCTCTACAGTGGCTGTGGTAAAAAAAAAATGGAAGTTTTAGCTGAATCATTTGAGAGTTGAGTGCATGCTACTGAAGCGGCTTTTGAAGAACCAACCTTTTGGGGAGGAGACCGCAATGAAAGGCCGTGTACCTGCTGTTGCCTGGAGAGCTGGCCAAGCACGCCATGCTTCTGGGACCGCAGTTTAAAAACTGAGGGTGGAACGGAAGTCGGGGCTCTGTCTCTCTCACTCTGGCTTCTCAGCTTAGCGGTGGCAGTGCATGTGCCTGGTGTTCGGTGCTGGTTCTCGGCCTGGCAGGCAGTTTGGGATTCGGTGAGTTTTATAATGGAATATAGACTAATCTTAGATCTAAGATTATTCATTTGTATTTCTACTTTCCTATTTCCCTAATCGGTATCACCTTTTTGTTGTCTAATTAATTCCCAAACAATAAAAGCTAACCCCTCACTGATTAAAGCTCAGAGGCTTCTTTTTCTTAGTGGTCTGGGAGATATATAAGGGAAAAGTTAAAGGGGGAGTTTAATGCTCTTATATCCAATTTTAAATCTCACACCTCCTTAGTTATTCCTGCCTAGTTTATTTTTAAACTTTTTATTATGTTTTAAATTACTGTTGTTTTTTGTTTTTCCATCACCCACATTTCACAAAACATTCTTACACACACACACACACACACACACACACACACACACACACACCTTACCCTAATCCTTTTAACAAAAAATTAAAAAGAGGGGGTATGCAGAAATATGTTTAATATGTTTAATGTTATTATGTGTGTGTGTGTATATATATATATATATAAAACCTATGTCAGATTACCTGCTGTCTAGGGGAGGTGGGGAGGGAGGGGAGGGAAGGAGAAAAATCTGAAATTGGAAAGCTTATATAAACAAAAGTTGAGAACTATCTTTACATGTAACGGAAAAATACTTTATTAATTAAAAAAAAAGAGGGGGTAAAAGTTCTACAAAACTATATTATATAATGCTGCATACCTATAGTTCCCCATTTCAGGAAAGAATGTATCATTTCATATCTCTTCTTTTGGGCTAAGCTTGTTAGTTATAATTCCACAACCTTCCCTTTCAACTGATTTGTTATTGTTATTCTTTCACTGACATTGTAAGTCATTATGCATATTGTTTTCCAGGTTCTGCTTACTTGTTTTGGAATTATTTGTCTCCCTATGTCTCTCTGTATTCTTTGAGAAGGTAAAAACTACTGACATTTTGCCTTCAGTGACACACCCAAGGTTACAGAGAGGGTGTCAAGGATGTACATTGGAACTCTTAATGTCTACATTTCTTTCTTTCTTTCTTTCTTTCTTTCTTTCTTTCTTTCTTTCTTTCTTTCTTTCTTTCTTTCTTTCTTTTTGCAGAGCAATGGGGGTTAAGTGACTTCCCCAGGGTCACACAGCTAGTAAGTGTCAAGTGTCTGAGGCAATGTCTACATTTCTAATGTGGCTTAGTTTAATGGTAGATTCCCTAGAAATATATTGTTTCAAGAGCCTCATTGATCTGGGAAAAGAAAACCCTTCCTACCTAGCTCAGGACCAATGACAGCTCCTCTCCTATGACTCTCCAGTTCCCACTTCATCTTAATTTATACATTACTTCCAATCTTTAAACCCTGGCCCTCTCCAGAGAAGATGTTTCCCCACTCTTACCTCTCCCACCTCCATCCTTGCATATAAAGAGTTTAATTTCAGCAAACTAAGATACCTTATTTCCATTTACAGTAGCACTTAAGTAATTATCCACTTGAAGATCTCCAAGGAGGAAACTACCAGCTCTAATTGTTAATTTTTTTCCCCTAACATCAAACCTAAAGTTGTCTTTTTGCAACTACTACCCATTGCTTCTGATTCTGCCATCTTGGGTCAAATAGCATAAGTTGGCTCTCTTTTACACACAACAGTCCTTCAAATACTTGAACACAGCTGTCATGACTCAGTAGAGTTTTCCCTTCTCTAGGCTAAATATCCCTTGGATCTTTCAACTAAGTTTCATATGGCATGGACTTAAGGCTGTTCACTATCCTGTTACACTCCTCTGGACTCTTTAGATTTCCAATTCCCTTATTAAACTGTGGTGTCTAGGACTTAACACAATATGTCAGATGAAGTCAAAAGTCTAGATGAAGAGTATGGAAAACTGTTGTCTCTTTATTACTAGAAGCTATAATTCTTTTAATCTAGCCCAAGATGGAGTTAGGTTTTGGTTTGGTTTTTGACTGCTAATCACTCTGGCAACTCATTTGAGCTTGAGTCCACTAAAACCCCTAAAATGTTTGTGCCAACATTAAAAAAAAAAATTCCTCCCAACGCTGTGTGGCTTCCTATATTCCCATGAAAGGTCTAAGGAAATAGATTTTTTTCAAATTGGTAGATCATACTGCTTAGAGAAAACACGTAGGTGTGTGTGTGTGTGTGTGTGTGTGTGTGTGTGAGAGAGAGAGAGAGAGAGAGAGAGAGAGAGAGAGAGAGAGAGAGAGAGAGAGAGACTGTCCTATACTATTCACCTAAAATGTTGGTATTTTTGCTGGCTTTTTGCTGGTCTTTTCCCATATACCCTGAGAATTTTCCTTTGGTCATGATTGGTGCATTTTTACAAAACCAAAAGAGGCAATGTGATAAATGCATCTGTCTTGAAGGGACATTAAGTGAAGATTGGGAAATTGAGCTGAATTGGTCTTAATTAGCTTTCATTGTCAAGTAACCCCTATGAGGAAAAGGGGAGAGACTCTTAAGGAGTTAGCAGAGCCACTGAGCACTCTGCTTATTAGCAGCTAATCTTATAGCACAGGGCCTCATTCTCTGTCCACATAAGAAAGGGAAAGATGTAAATGAAACTTATCTGAATTTGGTTTTGCTCCCAGGTGGCAGTACTCACCAAAGGACTTGTTTCTCAGCAAAAGAAAATTTCATTTGAGTGTGATCTTATCTAAACTTCTGAGGAAGATAAAGGGAAAAGGAAAATATCATGAGGGTTAATTGGGGAAAGTAGTAAAATTTACTCAGATCAAGGGTTCTTAACTTGGGATTTGTCAACTTAAAAAAATTGATAACATTTCAATAGAAATTTTTTCCTTTGAAATATTTTGTATTTTATTTGGTGCATTTAAAAATATTATTCTGAGAAGGGGTCCATAGGCTTCACCAGACTGCCAAAGACATCCAGGACACAAAAAAGGTTAAAAACTTTTGTTTTAGACAGATGGAGTCTACTCAATTTCGATGGACGGATGGAAAGTATTATGGGTTGTTGTGGCCCCAGACTTCATCACCTGGTGGCCAGGCCTCTAGGGAGAAGCCTTTCTGTGTTCTGCTAAGCCTTGAATAGCAGTCATATTGTCAAATCTATTGCCAAACTTAGATCAAAGCCTTTCTACTTAGTAGAACCTGTTAGAGTTTATACTCTGATCCTATAGCCTTTGAGATCCCAGGGTCACTCCTAGAACATAACAAAACATGGGATTTAGACTTTGGTGGATGGAAGTTTACTAGGGGGAAAAAGTCATATTAAATGGCCAAACCATCGAGCCAAAATGAGCATATGTAGTTGATTCACAAAATTGGTTTAAAAGGGATAACATCATTAGGACTTCACCTGTTTAGAATTACAAGAGGATATTGGGAGAAATAAACTTGAAAATCCTGGGAAACACTAGGGACTGTTATTTGGACTGAATGAACTCTGCTATTGAAATGGTTAATAAATGAAATAGCTGTTAAGGTCATGGGTAAGTAACAAGAATCAGAAATGATCAAAGGCAGTAAGCCAGTATTGCATAAACCCAAGAGCATAAATCACTGGAGAAAAGACTTCCCATTCAACCAAAACTATAGGAAAAGTTCAAAGCAGTTTAGTAGAAAATAGGTTTAGACCAGCATCTTATACCTTATATATAATACAATAAGTTCCAAATGAATACATAACCTAAATATGAAAGGTCATATCATTTAAAAAAAAGAATGGAAAGAAACCCTTTTTATCACTATTGCATGGAGAATTCTTCACCAAATAAGAAATAGGTGTGATCTAAGACAAAAGACAATTTGACTATATTAAATTTAAAAGCTTTTGTATTAACAAAATCAGTTTAGCTAGGATAAGAGAAAGTGTCAACTGGACAAAAAATATTCGCATCAAATGTCTTTGATAAATGTCTAATAGACATCATGAACATTATGAACATAATAGACATTATGAACATTATGAACATATATAAACATATGAACATATATGAACAATATGAACATTAATTTACAAGACCAAGACCCTTCGTTCCCAACAGATAAATGTCAAAGGATATAGGGAAAAACAAGTAAAACTATTGCCAACTAGCAACATAAGTAGGAAAGACTGCTCCAAATCACTATTAATAAGAGAAATGCAATTTTAAGACAGATCTAGATGTTCACATTACAGCCATGAAATTGATGGATAATAAAAGATGGAAAAAGTCATTTTTTGGGGGCTTTGGGAAGACAGCCATATTAATGTATTACCAGCATTGCTGTTAATTTGGTTATTCATTCTTGATAAGCCATTAGAAATTACATGAAAAAGTCACTGAGCTTATACCCCAAGGATACCAAAGACAAACAAAAAGATCCCAAATATTCCAAAATATCTATAGCAGCCCTTTTTGTGGAATCAAAACAAAAAAACTCCAGGAAAAAAAAAACCCAAACAACTAGAAATGAAATGAGTAACAGTCAATTGAAGAATGACTAAAATGTTGAGACACGTGAATGTAATGGAACATTATTGTGTCATAAGAAATAATGAATACAAGAAATCCAGAAAAAACCCATGAGAATATTTGTGTAGAATGTTAAGTAGGAATCATGAAGATAATTTGTATAATGACCCTAACAACAGAAAAAAAATTAAAATGAATGAGAACATCATGTAATTATAGTGGCCAATCTTGGCCCCAGAGGGGGAAAAAAAAAATGAAATGTCTCCCTCTCCTTTCCTTGGAGAGTTGGGTGACTATGGGTTAAGACTAGTGCATTCAATGTCAAATGTGGTCAGTTTTTTCATTAGTTTTGTTTGGATTACAAGAGAAGACTCATTGGGTCACGGGGAAGGGTATGTCTGGAGACAATTGTGATGTAGGAGCAAAATCTGAACCAAACTTTTAGTAAAATTAGATGATAATTGAGAAAAGTAAGGGAAATCATTGCTGGGAATGCCATATTTACCTGGGGAGTAGGGATAAAAGAGAAAATGAGATTGGTAGAAAAATAAGGAACTTCTTGATTTTCTGACTGAAAAGGTCACCTGTAAAAGGCAAGTCAGTGGTGCCAACTGTTCCTTCCAGTCCCTTTCCACCTGTAAGATGCTGGAGAAGTCACCTCATTTCCCTCATCCTCAGTTTCTTCATGCAAAATGGGGTTAATAATACTACCTACTTCACAGGGTTTTCACGAGGATCACATAACACCATGAAAGTCCTTCGCAAACCTGAAGGTTGCTATAGAAATATGACCTAATATTGCTTTTATTATTATTATTATTATTATTTTTAGTGAGGCAATTGGGGTTAAGTGACTTGCCTAGGGTCACACAGCTAGTAAGTGTTAAGTGTCTGAGGCCGGATTTGAACTCAGGTACTCCTGACTCCAGGGCCGGTGCTCTATCCACTGCACCATCTAGCTGCCCCTGCTTTTATTATTATCATTACAATCCCTCCAACAATGACCATGTCTATTTCTTATTATCTTTATCAATCTCATGGCTGTGATATGAAACCCTGGAGGTGTCTTAATTTGAATTTTTCTTAAAACTATCAGGTAGATCAGACAATGGGGCAGGTTTAATTTCCAAAATCAATCTAGCAATTCATTTTTGAAGTAGCTGACATGTACGTCAATGTGTTTTGATAATAACAATAATTAACTGGTATCTTTATGACACTTTAAGATTTGCAAAACACTTTCATTATTCTTATTTCCATTTTACAGATGAGGAAATTGAGGCCAAAAGACTTGTCCATAGTTGGATAGTAAGTTATCAAAAGCAAGATTCACATGTGGGTCTTTCTGACTCTAGATCCATCATTCTAACCATTACATCATAGTACTTCTGTTCAGTTTATAATTGTGATCCCAAACTGAAGAATGATCAAAGGATATGAACAAGCAGCTTTTTGATGAAGAAATGAGAACTATATATATAATTATGAAGAAATGCTCTAAATAATTATTGATTAGAGAAATTCAAATCAAAATAATTTTGAGATATCATCTTACACCTATCAGATTGGCTAAAATGATAGATGCTTTTCAATTGGGGAATGGCTAAATAAGCTGTGGTAAATGATTGTGATGGAATATTGCTGTAATATAAGAAATGGTGAACTAGTTGATTTAGAAAAACAAGGAAAGACTTGGACCTATGAAGGAAGATGCCATCTACCTCCAGAGAAAGAACTGACAAATAAAAATAGCATAGTAAGGTCTTACATATATATGTATATATGTGTGTATACATATATGTGTGTATAAATGTATATATGTATGTTTATAGATATGTATGTGTGTATCTATATTCTAGTTTAATTGTAGCCTTCTATAGGACAGGGACAGGGAAATAAAATTTTTAAAAGGTGCACAGCAGAAAACAAAAGAAAACCCAGAAGGAAGCACAGAAAAGGTAGGTAGCTTTGAAAACAATGTATAGGGTTTATTACATAGGTTTCATGAAATGGAAATTGATTTTATTATATTGCATCCCCTCATGTTCTGCTGTGTACATGGAAATGTTCTTTTTTATTGCTTTGTATTTAAGTTTTAAATGAATTTTTTTAATTAAATAATTTTTTTTAGAATTTCAGAGGATGGGGAAAAGGAGAAATAATTACAAATAAAGAAAAATAAAACGTATTTCCAAACACCTGCATGGGAAGCAACCTAGTGAGGCATCTACCTGAAAATTAAATTAGGCTTAAGTATTCCCCCCAGTTCTCCCAACCTTTTGTTACCTGAGTGCTTGCCTGTTTAGGCTATATCACTGAACTGGTGTGTGGAGAACTGCAAACCTTAATGAGTTCAGGCAAGTTTCTACAAGTTGGGCAATGGTGCTGAATTAAATTTGGAGTTTATGAAGGGCCTCAGGGTGTTACTGTTTAATACTTTCAACATATCACAAAGTATAAATCATACATTTATGTTGTCAACTCTTCATCTCTTATAGGAAGCTATTGCCTCTATTTCTTCTGAATTCTCGGCAGCTTCTCACTTCACAGCATTCCTCTCTCTTAAGTGACAGGTGAAAAAGAAAAAAGAAAAAAAACAGACTGGAGCAGCAGGCTTTATCATGCAATGCTGGTGATTTTGAAAATGAATTTGATGTCCACACCAGCTTTCTGATTACTCTCACTACATCCAGAGGAGGTTCCTTGGCATTTCAATTTCCAGCCCCAAAGTGTGATGTGTAATGACTGATGATCCCACCTCCTCATAATAAACTCAATCAAAAAGGTGAATTGTAGACAGACTGAAACCAAATTCACTTGAGAAAGTTCTCATTCACATAAACAGGGCATTAATCCCATAGTTTCATGCCCCATCACCAATCATTTTCTCTGGTTCTTGCTGGCCCCTGGCTAAATTTGCTCTCACCTGGAAGCCTGCTTCTGATTCACATTAATCAATTATGTACATTGGACACAAACTCTAATAGGGACTAAATTCTGCTGCAACAAAATTCCAAGGGCAGAGAGATGCTCTGGCCAGCTCTGACCAGCTCCTGAGAGCCTACTGTTAAATTTTCAGGGTGAACATTTGCATTTCAGAAATAGTCGATTTCTACCAATCGGGGCTTGACTGATTGTTTTGTTAACTGTCTAGACTAAGAAAGTCTTAATAATACAGATTAAATTTAGAAGTATGTGTGCATCCACCTTTTCTCCTAGAAATCCAAGTTGTTAAACATTTACTAGCAAACCAGTGTATTGTTCAAGCTCAGTAATAGTATAGTACAGGGCTCTTGGAATAAAGTCATCATCGGATCAGAAACCTAGTAACTGGAAGCTAATAATACCTGGCAATGAAATATCCATGATAATTGTGATTTTTTTAAAAATATATTGTTTGATGATGAAGTTATAAGTGATGGGACTCCAGAATTGAGTCACTTAGGGGGCAGTGAGGTGTCTCAGAGAATAGAAAGCAGGGCCTGGAGTCAAAAAGACTCATCTTCATGAGTTCAAATCTAGCCTCACACACTACCAGTTGGGTGATCCTGGGCAAAGTCACTTAACCCTGTTTGCCTCGGTTTTCTCACCTATAAAATGAGCTAGAGGGGCAGCTAGATGGTGCAGTGGATAAAACACCAGCCCTGGATTCAGGAGGACCTGAGTTCAAACCTGGCCTCAGACACTTGACACTTACTAACTGTGTCACCCAGGGCAAGTCACTTAACCCTTATTGCCCCACCCCCTAAAATAGTGTCATGAAGACTTGGGCACAACTAAAAATAAAAATAACAATAAAAGGGGCAGCGAGGTAGCCCAGGAGATAAAGCCTGAAGTAAAGAAGACCTGAGTTCAAATCTTGTCTCAGATACTTACTAGCTGTGACCCTGAGCAAGTCACTTAACTTTGATTTACTTCAGTTTTCTCATCTGTAAAATGTAGATAATAATAGCACCCATCTTCTAGCATTGTTGTGAGGATCAAATGAGATCATAATTATAAAGTGCTTAAGACAGTGACTGACACCTAGGAAGTGCTATGCAAATGTTTCCTATTATTATGAAGTCTAATTAGTCCTTTTATTATATTATATTTATAATTGTTGTTAGGTTATATTATTTATATTACATTATTAGTACTTTTCCACTGTCCCCAACTCTTCCTGACCCCATGTTATAATGCAAATCATCGAGGCTCCTGATTGGACAAGACTCCTAGGGTACTGCAGTGGCTGTGTCTCCATACCCATTCCTGGAATCTATGATTATGGATTCAAACCCTCACCCAATTTCTAGTCCTGATTAGGAAATTCTCCCACCTAAGGTTGCTATCAATAATTAACTCTTGGAATTTCCCCATTATATCTGGGTCTGATTAGAAATGCCTCCTCCCAAATCTGCCATTAATTAACTATTCTCAATGAAGCCCATTTTTAAGGAATAAAATTCATCTATTCAGATCCCAATCTGAGCATATACTCCCACCGAGCTGAGATCTTGCCATCGTACATGTCTCCCTCCTGTGAATGACCCTAACCCTAGGGGCAGCCAGGTGGCAGTGGATAGAGCGCTGGTCCTGAAGCCAAGAGAATCTGAGTGTAAATCTCACCTCAGACACCAGTTGTATGACCCTGGGCAAGTCACTTAACCTCAATTGCCTTAAACATCTTGGGCCATCTCCAGTCATCTTGATATCTATCATGCCACTGGACCCAGATGACTCTGGAGAAAAAAGTGAGGTTGGAGACCTTGCACAGCCCTCCATCACTTAAATCCAATTGAGTGCAAGTCATGATGTCACCCTGACATCATGGTCCTCTTCAGGAATGAAGGACAAACAACAACAACCCTAACCTTTTATGGATGTGGCCAAATCTGTGCGTGTATATGTGCATGCTTTTGTTTTCTTTAGGTTTAAGGTTTGCCATGGGCTTTAGATCCATCATCTAAGCATCACAATGAGCTTATTCAAGAACCCTCTTGAATCATACATCTCAAAATGACTGAAATCCCTTTTTGGAGGACTCTCAAAATTACAGAATTGTAGAAGTAGAAGGGATCTTTGAGATCATGTAGACCAACCCATCGTGTGAAGTAGCTTGCCTAAAGTCATGCAGCTATTCCTATTTTGAAGCTAAATCCAAGGTTTCTGGATTCTCAATTCACTGTTCTTTATTCAACTGAATAACCTAGAAACACATCTGTAGCATGCTTAAAACTACTGTTACCTTCATATCTTCCTAAATATTTCTGTTATTTCCTACCCCCATCCCTACCTCAATATTTCCATTTTTCTTGATAGATATGGGGAAAGTAGCACCTGTTTATATGTGCTTAATATTAAAGGAGATGTGGGGCAGGTAGGTGGTGCAATGGATAAAGCACTGGCCCTGGATTCAGGAGGCCCTGAGTTCAAATCTGGACTCAGCCACTTGATACGTACTAGCTGTGTGACCCTGGGAAAGTCACTTAACCCTCATTGCCCTGCAAAAAAAAAAATTAAAGGAGATGTGCTCAAAGGGCTTCCCCTATTTTCAGAGAGTGGAAGGAATATTTTCCTAAAGAACAAAAAATTCAGCCTTCGTTATTATAACTAGGCTTAAAACCTAAGAATAATCTCATAAACTTTATTGTTAGTCAAAATGGGCACATGAAAATAAGAAAGAGGTTGGGAAGAGTTTTGAAGTTGAGAAACCAATGAAATAAAGCCTCATATTAACTGGGGAAAACATGACAATGTCCTCTACTCAAAAATAAAAACAAAAAGTGAAAGCATCTAGAATTCTCAGCAGGTTGGGCTCCTTTTTTAGTGCTCGATCACATATTCATACACACTGACCAGGAAAACACCAATGAATCCCAACATTCTGTCTCAGAGCTCCCCAAAGAATCACCATTTGTAAGTCACTGCCCCTTATCAAGCATGGCTTTGTTCAGGCAGGTATTTGGTTTCAACCTGGCTCCCTTCCAAGCTTCCACCCCGTAACTTTTTCCCATGGCTTAGGATAACCTCAGGCAGGAGAAAGTTGCACCCCAAAGCTTTTTTTTGCAAATCTACTCCACTGGCTCCCTTCACACAGATTGCCCAGTGTGGCTTTAGGATTCAAGCCAATAGTCTTCACCTTTCAAAGGATTTAATCAGACACCGATCTGGCTGTGGCTGATATTTGGGGGACACCGCTTCATTTATTTGGTTTGGTTTTTTAATCACAGACATGTCTTTCATGGATCATAGGTCATATGCTAAAGGAAAAAAAAATCTGTGTGGGATAAATGTTAGTATTCTGCCACCTGGTGGTGAGAGTGGAACTTCAGGAAGAGGGGATGAAGGCAGGGGGGGAAAGCGACCAGAAGTATTGGTATTCTATTTTGTTTTGCTATGAAGCAGATTGGTTTATTTAGGAATAGTTCCACAGGGGCCAAGAAGACTTACAAAATGGGTCTGTAGAGGCTAGAGGGAAAGGAAGGGTATTATGAACAGCTTTTGCTAATATCAGCTAGCTAATAGAAACCAACTTGGAAAGTCATCAGAACTGATCATTGAAGTGACTTCAAAAAACTGATGATGAAGTAAGCCTTCCACCTCTTGGAAAAATGAGATATTCATATTCATATATGATCAATGTACTGATTTTTTTGCTTAACTATTATTTGTTAATAGGAAGAGCTTTTATTTGGGGGAGGGGGTAAGTTAGCCAATTGTGATAGAGCTACAAAAAAGAAATTAAAGAACATCAATAAATCAGGGGAAATGCACAAAAGAAAACAAAATGGAGGTCAAGAGAGGATATAACTAGGACAACTTTGTCACTATCATGTCAAACTTTTTCTTAGAGGAAGGGGAAGACATTTATTCCAACAATACTATTGCACCACACAATATATTTATAAAAAATGAGACCAAACCAATTGCACAACCCACAGCAGCTGTTCCCTCTCTTCTTCTCTCTCCTTAAACCTTCCACAGCCCACTTTTCCTACCCTCTCATCTAAGAACCTTTCCCCCTACTTCACCAGAAAAGTTTAATCCATTCACTGAGTTACTCTTTCTCCTCATCTTACATCTTTAGATCATTTCCTCCTTCACTCTTGTTTCTGATGAACAGGTAGCCCTTCTCCTTGCCAAATCCAATCCCTCTACGTGAACCCTTGATTCCATCCCCTCTCAATTTCTTATCCGCATCCTCTCTCACTCATCTTCAGTCTCTCCCTATCTACCAGCTTCTACCTTGCTGCCTATAAACATGTCCATGTTTCCCCATCCTTAAAAAACCATCACTTGATGGTTAGCTGTTCCAGCTAACTGTTGTCTTTTATCTTTCCTCTATCTCCTGGTTAAACTTCTTCATATGGTCATTTACAATCATTAGTCACAAGTCATTTGCCTCTACTATCACTCTCTTCTTGACTTTCTTCAGTCTGGTTTTGGACTTCTTCATTCAATGGAAAGTGCCCTATCCAGAGTTACCAATGGGATCTTCTAATTGGCAAATCCAGTGGCCTTTTCTGTAGCATTTGACACTGGTGCACACTTTCTTCTAAACAGTCTCTCTAGGTATCCATGACACTGTTCTCTCTTTGTTCTTCTTTAACCCTATCCTTGGTCTCTTTTTTCCATTCATTATCCATGTCACCAACTGTAGGTATGCCCCAGGGCACAGAGAAGTCCTTGTTCCACACTCTAATGGGTTATGTAAAACAAGAGAAGTTCAAGTCTCTGAAATTCACCTCCTGTTCTTCCAAACACCCCAACTGTTCCCCTCTCCAGGATACTATTTAATATCCTGATGAGCAGCTGCTAGTTTCAGCAACCACAATAAGGTTCCCCTGGAGGAAGAGCAGAATCTTCTAGGATAGGATATCACAGGTCTGGTATTCTACCAGCATCTCTATTCTTTTCATATCCATACACCAGAATTCCAGGTGATTCTTTATTTCCTTGATCTGCTATGACTGAGGCTGCACCCAAGGCATGTTTACTCATTTATCCACTTCAGTTCATCCTTTGCCCAGACTCTCCTGAAAGAGCCTTCATCACCAGCCATTTCCTCCTCGGTCATGCTAACTACAGTTTTCTGGACAATTTCCTTAAAGGTGAGCTGTCTGTAGTTGGCAGTTCTGGTGAGAGACATCTTCATGAGAACACAGCAGCTAAATCTTCTGTAGATGCAAGGCTTCATTGGCAGCTAGACCTACCTGCCTGCCCCTGACTACCTTCAAGATCTGGAAATTAATTATCTACATTACCTATGTTGAATCAATCAGCCACTGCTGATCAATGATCCTCCAGGACTATAGCATAGAGTGTATGAGTTGATCCCCGAGGTTATAAATTCCTTGACCAAGATGTCCTGCTATGCCCAAAGCAAAAGTTGTTTCCTGCTGCCGGGATGCTGACATATCTTTAATATCAAATTTTCATCTATTTGTATCCCTAGTACTTAGCACAATGCTTTGCACATACTAAGTTTTTTTATATAAATGCTTTTTTTCATCTGCTTAGTCATTTATTTGCTAATTCTGTTAATATGGCCAAGGAATCAAAGAATATCTTTAGAGTTGCGTTCACAGTGCCTGGTACATAGTAGGCACTTAATAAAGGCTCCCTGATTGACCAGTTTTCATTCAGTTGATAGTATTTGCTGGAAAGATTACTGAAACAATCGGGGGAGAGGAAGCCACACTGACAGGTGGGCCAGAATAATGCTATCACCAATGATTGTATAATGCAATTCCCTTTTTGGTTCTACTTTGAATATTGAAATGTGTATTTGTTGACTTTGCTTAAGCTAGTAATTGAAAAGAAAAAAAACTTTAAAAAGAAACCCATTCTATAAAACAAGCATTTAAAGTGTATACTATATGCCAAGCATTGTGCTAGGTCCTGAGGATCTAAAAACAAACTAAAAAAAATCTCTGCCCTCAAAGATCTTATATTTTCATAAGGGTTGAGAATGAGGAGAGTACTATTTGCATAACAAACTCATAACTCATTTTCCACAAGTCTCCTATCTCTTGCCACCTAACAAACCCAGAGGAAGAAGAGAAAGGGTTAATGGTCAGAATCTTAGGGTCTCTGATCCAAAGGCAGGAACTGTGATGACTTGAGCATTCACTGGCAGTGAGGCATAGAGTAGAGTTAAGAATGACAAGTAGGAAGAGCTGGGAAGGAGTCACTTAACCTTCTGAACTTCAGTTTACTCATCTATAAAATGTGAGAGTTGAATTAGATCACTTTGAAAGTGCCTTCCAGCTCTAACCATCTCCTTCACCATCCTCCCAAATAAGTTTAATAAGTATCAGAGCTATAACTAGGGCAAGGCAGACCAGGCTTTTCCCCTAGGATGACACATCTGAGGGACTATTATTTCCTTTCCATAGACATCATCTGGAAGGGCATCTCTGCACCTCATACTGTTTATTCCTGTCATGTGTCACATTGTACCACCCTCAGGCATCTTGTCCCTCTCCCAGGATCCATCTGTCACCTCACCCTTCCACTTCATCCCAGGGGTCATGCTATGATTATTGGGCAGAATTCTGGGGAATGGGCTTCTCCCCAAACTAGCTTAACTGCATCTGCCTGGGGCAACCTGTCCTTGTATCCTCTACCCTAAACTGAATGGCAAATTTGCCACCTTTTATATGGCAAAAAATCCAGATCAATTTTTTAAATAGCTCTGGAACACATACCTGGAAATCCCAAAATAGCTCCAGATACAAGGAGCGAGTTTAGAGTATTGTTTTACAGCAGCCATGTACCCTTCTGTGGTTTAAAAATATGTAGTAGACTTCTGAGTTCTCACCTGGAGTGGCACAGTCTCTCACTGTGTCCTTGAATTACTGTCTAGTTCAGCATTAAAAATGCTCAAGTTACTTTCTAAATATTCATCTTTGTCATCTAAATCTCTCTTTTCTCTCATTTTACTGAAATGAACTAGTTCCTTAATCACAAACTTCATTGTTAACTAATTGAATGACAGGATCAAGATTCAAAAAGATCTCAAAAGATAATCTTAATAGCTAGATGTAAAGTCCTTCATTTATGTTGAAAAAAAAATCAGCTGCACAAGTGTAAGAAAGGAGAGACCCGGCTTAACAGCAATTAATGAAAAAAGACCCAGGAGAGGGGGTGATAATTGGGGGGGGCGGGGGAGGAGTAACAGGGACTCTATAAGATTGAACAATGAGATGCCAAAGCAACCAATGCAATTTTATACCACATTGAGAGAGTATCTGACACAATGTAGTAATATCTACTCTATACCAGGCACACCCCATGTAGAATATTATGTACAGTTCTAGCCACTACATTAAAAAAAATCTAAACTTATTAACTGTCAACAAGATCAAATAAGCAAATGAATATACAAAATAAAAAAGTAGATCTAATATAAATCATCATTGTTGTTCAGTCACTTCAGTCACATTCAACTCTTTGTGACCCCATTTAGGGTTTTCTTGGCAAAAATTCTGGAGTGGTTTGCCATTTCCTTCTCCAGGTGATTTTACAGACGAGGAAACTGAGGCAAACAAGGTGAAGTGACTTGCCCAGGGTCATACAGCTAGTAAGTTTCTGAGGACAGTTTTAACAGGAAGACGAGTCTTTCTGACTCCAGGCCCAGCACTCTATTCTGTGCCACCTAGGTGTGCTAATATAAATAAATCATTAATATTTTTTTAAAAATAGAACCTTGTTAACAAACAAATAAGAAAAAAAACTGCTTCCGTTCTGTATTCCCTTCTAGGTGTTTATCAGGTTCTTCTGCCTCTAGCTTTAATTCTTCTTCCTTTCTTCCTCTTTTTCTTCTTTCTTTCTCTTTCTTACTTTCCTTCTTTTCTTCCTTTCTTTTTCTTCTTTCCTTCTTTCTTTTATTTCTTCCTTCCTTTCTGCTCTTTTGCTCTTCTCCATTTCCTATCTCTTTTCTTCCTTTATTTTTGCCTTTCTCTTCCTTTTCTTCCCTTTTTCTATATTTCTTTTCTTCCTTTATTTCTTCTTATACAGTAATAGTATGTACCCGGTTCTGGTTTGACTAATCTTGCTTCACATCATTCAAATTTCCTTGTCTGCTTCATATTTATTATATTGCACCATAATATTCCATTAATATACTTTAATTTATTCACTCTGCCTCTAATTGATACATGCATAAGTTGTTTCCAACTTTTTACTATTACAAATTGAGTATCTATGAATATTTTGTACAAATAATAATTTTTAAAATGATATAGTGGAAATAAAGTGGAATCTTTGGGTCAGAGGTATGATCAGTTTTGAGACATGTTGGAAACTATATTTTAAGAGGAATATTGACAACCTGGACCTCAGTAGAGATTGGCCAGGATTACAAAAATCTGAAGATTACATCTAGTAAGAAATGAATTAAAAAAACTAAGGATATTTAGGGACAGCTAGGTGGCACAGTGGATAGAGCACCGGCCCTGAAGTCAGGAGGACCTGAGTTCAAATCCAGCCTCAGACACTTACTAGCTGTGTGACCCTGGGCAAGTCACTTAACCCCAATTGCCTCACCAAAAAAACAAAACAAACACACAAAAAACCTAAGGATATTTAGCCCAGCAGACAAAAATAAATGATAAAGGGGAAGGAATATGATAACTTTTCAAATATTTAAAGTGTTATCAGGTAGAAAGAGAAGATAGGACTTCTTATTTATACTTCTGACAGGAAGAAGTAGTTAGGACCAATGGGTGAAAATGAAAGGAAATCAGATTATGTTTCAATATAAAGAAGAACCTGATGACAAATTAGAACTGTCTCACAACAGAAGGTCCTGTGAGCTCCCTGTCACTGGAAGTCTTCAACAGAAGCCAAAACTCTACCAAGAACATTGTAGACTGGATGCCTGCTTGTTATTTGGAATAGACGACCTCTGAAGACCTTTTCAATTCAGTGGTTCTTGTTCCTTCTCTCAGTACAATCCTCCACCACACTCCCCAGTCTCCCTGTCTTTTTCTCAGTGTGCATTTCTGAGCTATAATTGGGCTTTCTCTTAGGCCTGTGTCTCTGTTCTCCTTCCAGTATATCTTCTTTTCATAAACCTGTCCCTTTCAAAAGTGTCTGACACTGTTTCCTTCTCTCCATTTAATTGCCAACCCCCTCTTACCCAGACCACCATCGTTTTCCCCCATCTGCCAAGTAGTTTATCTCTTGTTCAGACACCCCTAAGAAGCCTTTTCTCCCATGATCTTCTTTGACAAAAGGCTTTTCTTTTCTCTTTCCCCCATAAAAGGTCAGCTCACCAATTTAAATAATGAATAAAGCCAAGCAACAACACCTCTCAGACTCAAGGACTTGGTTTTAACAAGTACTTTCAAAGGACAGGTTTCAATTCATAGACTTTCTGCTCACTGAAGGCTTTAATAGTACACAAATTGTTCACTAACTGTTCTCTACTATCAAAGCATTAGAAAGAGAGAGAAAAAGAGACAGAAAGAGATACATATGCACACACACACACATATATATGTAGAAAGAGACATTTATATATACATGTACATGCATATATGTAGAAAGAGATACACACACATATATAATATATAACATATTTTACATGTGTGTCTGTATGTGTGTAAGTTGTTGAGTCAGCTTTGGTGGGTTGGGGTAGGGTGGGTGGGAGGGAAACCACAAGAATAAACTCAGATACTTACTGATATGCCTTTCTTTATGCTTTCAATGCATTGTTGGAAAGACAGGTGTAAACTGCATTTTAAAAATTGAATTGCAATTTAAATCTACTAGTGGGATTTGCCATGTAAAAGAAGTCTGTGGGAAATAAGTTTGAAATCACTATAACGGTAGTTGGGATCTGCCAACAATTTGTATAATTGCAATTACAGTGAGTTAATCTACACCAAACTTGTTGAGAGCTAATGTACCTTTAAATTATAAATACAACCAACAAGTACTTCAAAGACTAGGCAAATACATTTATCTTCTACTTTAAAAAAATGAGGGGGGCAGCTAGGTGACACAGTGGATAAAGCACAGAACCTGGATCCTGAAGGACCTGAGTTCAAATCCAGCCTCAAACACTTGACATTTACTAACTGTGTGACCCTGAGAAAGTCACTTAACCCTCATTGCCCCACAAAAAACAAATAAATTATATATATATATATATATATATATATATATATGTATATGTATATATATATATGCGTGTGTGTGCACGTGTGTGTGTGTGTGTGTGTGTGTGTGTATGTGTGTTTTAATGAGAATGGATTCTTAGGATCTTGCCCTTGTGTCACTGGAGACACTAGAATGAAAATTAGCCCTGATGCCAACACTTACTTTCTGCTCTTGGACAAATCACTGTAAGTACTTCAGTTTCCTCCTCTATACAGATCTCTCAGGTTCTCTTCAACTCTAGAATGCTATGATTTCTCATAGTTCAGAGATGACATTGTTAGAATTAATTAAACATGGTACAATGGATTAGATTTTGGAATTGGAAAATGGAGGTGTTCCGGTGCTTTCCTTTATGTATGACCTTTGATAAGTCACTTCCTGTCTCTATTTCTTCATCTGTTTTACATATAAGGGGGGCTAAACTAGATGAGAACTACCAGCTCATAATCTATGATCCTCCGCTCTAGTCCTACCCACCTATTTTAAAGATGAGGAAAGTAAGGGTCAACAAGCTTAAATGGCCTTAGGCCATATGGGGAATGAATGAAAGAAGAAGAATTTGAATTCAAGTCATCTTCCTCAAAACTCAGCATTTCTCCACTGTAGGATGTTGCCTCACTACATTGTGCTGACATTCAAAGTTCCTTCTGGCTTTAAATCTCTAATTCTATAATCCTAAAGGAGAATTATATGCAAAGCATCTGAGTAGTGAAGGAAAGTGTTGTAAAATGTTATTTTCCTAGTCTTTTTTTTTGGGGGGGGGGAATGAGGGTTAAGTGACTTGCCCAGGGTCACACAGCTAGCAAATGTCAAGTATCTGAAGTTGGATTTGAACTCAGGTGCTCCTGAATCCAAGGCCAGTGCTTTATCCACTGCTCTACCTAGCTGCTCCCATTTTCCTAGTCTTTTTTTCGGGGGGGGGGGGGGCAGGGCAGTAGGGTTAAGTGACTTGCCCAGGGTCACACAGCTAGTAAGTGTCAAGTGTCTGAGGTCATATTTGAACTCAGATCTTCCTGAATCCAGGGCCGGTGCTTTATCCACTGGCGCCACCTAGCTGCCCCACATTTTCCTAGTCTTTAGGGAAGACATGAAGAGGCAAGAATGATGGAGTGATGAAAAGGAACTTAGTCCAATCCCCTCATTTTGCAGAAGAGACCAAAGGAAAGGAATTGATTTAACCAAACTCACAACTAGTCAATGGAAAAACTCAGCCTACCAGCTGAAACTGTCTCTCAAGATCTAATTGTTAAATTTACAGTATGACTGTTCACACCTCAGAAATCTTGATTTCTTGTTTTGTTGATTACCTAGAATTAAGAAACCTATGAAGAAATTATTAATTATGCAGATTAAACTTTAAAGTGTATATTTTTGAAGAGGAGAACATCTGGTTCTTAAACATTTACCAGCACCCTAATGAAAAGTCTTCTGACCCAGCCCATCTTTCCAATGCAACACTCAACATAAACTACATTAGATAAGTAAACAGAGATAAGTCTTAAACAAATGAAAGCAATCCCTGTCTCTCAGAGGCCCAGGGCAGTGATATACTGGAACCAGCTCAGTAGTGCTCAGGAGAGCCCAGTGTAAGCATCTATAACTCAGAGATCAGCAATACCCATCAATTAGGGAATGGCTAAAAAAGCTGTGGCATATGATTGTGATTGAATATTATTGTGCTATAAGAAATGAGAAGCAGGATGATTTCAGAAAAACCTGGAAAGACCTACATGAACTGATGCATCATAAAGTGAACAGGACCAGGAACATGTTGTGCACAGTGACAGCAATATTGTTCAATGAAGAACTGTGAATGACTCAGCAATTCTCAGCAATACAATGATCTAAAACAATCCCAAAGCACTAATGATGGAGCATACTATCCACCTCCAGAGAAATTGATTGAATACAGACTGAAGCACGCTGGTTTTCACTTTCTTTCATTTTTGTTATTCAAGTCTTCATATACAAAATGACTAATATGGAAATGTTTTACATAATTGCATACTTATAACCTATATCTGATTGCTTACTGCCTCATGGAGGGAGAAGAGGAGGGAGGGAGGAATAGAATTTGGAACTCAAAACTTTAAATAAAAATGTTCAAAAAGTAGAAATATGTGTGTGTATATGCACATATGTTTACAATTTTATACATATATTATATATATGTGTATTATATATTATCATTTATCTATAACATAGTGTTTTGAGGTGCTTGTTTTTGTTTTTTTCCTGAAGAACCTATTGTTAAACATTTACCAGTCAAACCCCTGGCCAAGGGATGAGAGGGATGCCTCTCCTCTGAGTTACACGCAATTTGAAAAGTCAAGAAGACTCTTTGTTTAGTGGGCAGCTATTAAATCTTAAGGTTCAAGACTTCCTGGTATAGTGTAAAAAGTCCTAAATAAGTCAGCTGGGTCTGAGATTTTGACCTGGCTCTCTGCTGCTCATTCACTGTGACTTTGAACAATTTACTTTATCTCTTTGGGCTTCAATTTTATCATCTGTACAATGAAGGAGTTGGGCTATTCTAAGACCCCTTCCAGTGCAAACATTCTGTGGCTTTGTGAAAGAATTGTCTTTCCTCCTTCCCTGCCAAACCTAAACCCCACTTTTTGTAGCTGTCTACTATTGCTATCTGGGCCATTGGCATCTAGAGCCTGTGCAAGACACTGGTAAAGGTAGGGAATGACGCCAGAGAGAAGTAAAAATGAGAGAGACAAAAGAAAAGATAACTTCCTGTGGATATTTCTATAGTGTCAACTGCATAAAGACTGGGTTGATGTTTAACCTATTTAAATTGACAAATGTATTCATATCTAGTCTTGTTATTATCCCCAGGAATCTGCCCCAGTGGCTAACGCCAAACTCCTGTCAATCATCCCTTATATATGTTAGGGAGATTTGTAGAGGACAACATGAAAGGAGGAAAGGGAGTTTTTCCAAAGTCAAACTGGATTCAACAGTCAATGGGGTGTAAGTTCCAAAGCCATCAGGACCTGGGTTCGAGTTCTATTTCAAACATTGACTGGCTATGTGATCCTGAGCAAGTCACTTAATCAGTTAGAAGTGTAGACCATTCTCTAAGACTAGAAGTTTCAGAGGAGGGGCCAGCCTAAATTGGAGGAGACAGGGGAAGGGAATAAGTAGTTAAGGACTCTCCATGCACCAGTCACTTTGCAAGTATTATCTAATTTGAACCTCACAAAAACCCTGGGAGGGAGGGGCTACTATTATTCCCATTTTACAGTTTAGGAAACTGAGGCAAACAGAAGTTAAGTGACTTGCTCAGAATTTAAGTGTCTGAAGCCATATTTGAACTCAGGTCTTTCTGACTCCTAGCCCTGAACATCCACCCTACCACCTGGCTGTCTACAGAGAAGGTTCTCTGTACTATGAAAATCACAAGTCCAGTATCTATCTATCTTTTTTTTTTTTTTTGGTGAGGCAATTGGGGTTAAGTGACTTGCCCAGGGTCACACAGCTAGTAAGTGTTAAATGTCTGAGGCCAGATTTGAACTCAGGTACTCCTGACTCCAGGGCCAGTGCTCTATCCACTGTGCCACCTAGCTGCCCCAGCATCTATCTTAAAGAGGACTTCTTTTTTTAATTTTTTGGGGGGCGGGGCAGGGCAATGAGGATTAAGTGACTTGCCCAGGGTCACACAGCAAGTAAGTGTCAAGTGTCTGAGGTCGGATTTGAACTCAGGTCCTCCTGAATCCAGGGCCAGTGCTTTATCCATTGAACCACCTAGCTGCCTCCCCCCCACCCCTAGTGTCTATCTTTAAGTTTAATTCAAGAGACACTTAGCTTTTTAAATTTCCTTTGAAGGAGCTGACCCTCTCATGAAAACATCACAGTTTCATGACTGATCCAAAATTCTATTCAAATCAATAAATATTTATTAATCACCCACTATGTTCCAGGCACTGTGCTAAGTGCTGGTAGTACAAATAAGAAAAAGATAGAAAGTCTATGAACTCAAGGAACTTACAGTCTAATGTTGTTGTTGTTGCTGTTCAGTCGTGACCCCATTTGGGGGTTTTCTTGGTAAAGATACTGGAATGGTTTACCATTCAGCTCATTTTACAGATGAGGAAACTAAGGCAAATAGGTTAAGTAACTTGCCCAGGGTCACACAGCTAGTTAATCTGAGGCCAGATTGGAACTCAGAAGAATGGAGTCTTCCTAAATCCAGGCCCAGTACTCTATCCATACGCTACACAAAATGCTCACCTTTTAGCTAGAAACACTACTGACAAGTTGGACAGGCAGAGTTAAACTTTTCTGGGTGTCTCCTCCAGAATGATAAAAATCCAATGAGGAAAATCAGGTCTGTTTTGCTTTAGCTATCTTGAAGACCTTCTTAGGAGACCCTAGGGATCTCAAAATATTTTAGGTCAGAGAAGCCTAATGATCCACCCCGACTCCAAGAGTAAAAAAAAAAGAAGAAAGTAGAAATAAAAACGGTAGTGTCCTTGATTTATCTCCTCAGGAATTTGAAGGGCTTCTGGGGAGGGTGTTAACACTCCCTTGAACTGTGTACATGCATATTTAAATTTCCAAGGCAGAAGTTAGAGAGAAAGAAAGAAATGTTAGATTTCCAAAAGGAGAATTCCATGAGAAGTAACCATGGAAACCCCTACAAGGTCTTCTGAGTAGTGTCACATCCAGTCAAGAGATCGCAATTCCCATTAGTGGGAAATGAAGGCCTGCAGCAAAGAAAGGCTTATGGGGGAAGAAGGAGGGGAAAAGAAGTGAAATGAAAAGGAAGAAGAGAGCTGGTCTAGGCAGATGACCTGGACTCAGACAGTAGTGAACCAAGGAAGCTATCCCCATAAACAAAGGAAGAAAAGATAGAGAAGTAGTTTTATAATATTTGTACTTATAGTATTTACATGCAAACCAGACCTCAGATTATGTTCATACCCGCTGGAAGGTCCTTTGATCTCCACAACGATGCACACAGTCACATTTCCCTAGCTTTAGCCTTTACAACCTCCTCTCAAAGACCCCATGAAGGCATTCACTTATGTTCAGAGGAATGAGGTGATTTTCCCAAGGTCATAATGGATGAAATGAAATGGTTTGAAAGGATAAAACCAAGAGGCAGGGAAGTGAATAAAGTAGCTAGAAAATATTTTTCTGAAATCACTTTTTATGTTTCCCCAGGTTTGGGTCAAAGGCAGGAATAAAAAGGAATTTTTAAAAATATATATATACATTTATACATATACTTCAGTATACATATGTACATTTTTTAAATTATCCTCTTAATGTACATATGTACATATATGTCAATGGCTAGGTGGCCCAGTGAATAGAGTACAGAGCCTGGAGGGAGGAAGATTCATCTTTCTGACTTCAAATCTGGCCTCAGACACTTACTAGCTGTGTGACCCTGGGCAAGTCACTTAACGCTGCTTGCCTCAGTTTCCTCATCTGCAAAATGAGCTGGAGAAGGACATGGTGAACCACTCCAGTATCTTTGCCAAGAAAACCCCAAATGGAATTACTAAGAGTTGGACATGACTGAAAAAATGACTAAACATCAGCAATAACTTCAATGTTTTTGTGAGCTTATAAATTGAACACTACTGACTCTAGGACAGCTAGGTGGTGCATTGGATAAAGCACTGGCCCTGGATTCAGGATGACCTGAGTTCAAATCTGGCCTTAGACACTTGACACTTATTAGCTGTGTGACCCTGGGCAAGTCACTTAACCATCATTGCCCTGCAAAAAAATAACCCCAAACAAACAATAAATTGAACACTCCTTTAACTTGTGCAAATGACAACTGATCCATATTGTATTATCCTACATAATTCTTGGCCTTGTCTTTCTGTGAATTCTCCAAAGAAGATCTACCTACTTCTACTGGAAGTCTTCCTCTGGTTCTTTCAACATGTCATGGATACCAGGGTGGCACCTGGGCAATCTGCCTGTTATCACCTCTTCTTCTTACCTTACAGGCATCCTCCTTTTCCAGTCATTCATGTACTTGGTGATGCTTTTTGTGCCACCCCTCATGTTCAAGTCATCATGGCAAGGCAGTATGGGATATCTATCTATCTATCTATCTATCTATCTATCTATCTATCTATCTATCTATCTATCTATCTATCTATCCATCCCTCCATCCCTTTATCCATCCATCCAACTATCTATCCCCCACCCAAAGTAGTATGTAGAGGCAGCTGGTGGCATAGTAGATGGAGAGTTGGGCTTAGTAGCCAGGAAGCCAAGTTCAAATCCAACCTCAGACACTTACAATCTGTTTGACCCTGGATAAGTCACAAAACTTGTTTGACTTGGTTTCCTCAACCATAAAATACAGATAATAATAGTACCTGCCTCGCAGAGTTGTTATGAGAGTCAAGTGAGATAATATTGGTAAAAGCCCTTAGCGCAATTCCTGGCACATAGCAGGTGCTATATAAATGTTTATTCGTTCCCCTCCTCTTCCTCCTAAAGTGAGAAATAGAGAGGCAGGGGGAAGAACCAAGATGGTGGAGTGATTGGGAGCAACATAATGAGCTCTTCTCCACATAGCCCTCCTAAGAGATCTAGAGAATGAATCAGACTGAATCCTGATGAGGAAGTCCAGAAAAAAGTCATGGCAAGTTTGTCCAGTCCAGCTTGACATAGAAGAGATCTGTAGACAGTGGAGACAGAGTCAGGCCAAGTAGCATGCCGCTGGAGGAGCACTCTGGTACCCATGGAGGGGATGTGCACCAGGACAGAAAGAGATCTCAGACCCATACCAGGATACTCCCAAGATTCATACCAGGGCATTGCAATGGGGACAGGTGCCAACTGACAACTTTGTCACCTACTACCTGGTCCCAAATCAAAGATCCAGGGCAAAGTGGAAAGGAGATCTGTACAAGGCAGTGGTGTTCCCAGTATAAAGGGAATCGGCATTGTACAGAGAAAGGAACACATTCAGAAACCAGCAATAAAAGCAATAGGAGTAGGGGCAGCTAGGTGGCACAGTGGATAAGGCACCAGCTTTGGATTCTGGAGGACCTGACACTTACTAGCTGTGTGATCCTGAGCAAGTCACTTAAGCCCTATTACCCTGCAAAAAAAAAATAAAAGGCAATAGGAGTAGTGTGTCTCAGACCTTAGGCAAAAAACAGAGTCTTACCTCTCACAAGTAGCACAACCTGCAGTAGAATAATCACAGCAAGAATCCCAGACCAAGGAGAGCATACAATTCTGCTGCTGAGCCAATAGAGCTTTCCAGTTGGCTGACAGGGGTGTAATCCAGCAGCAGTCTCGTCTTGCTCAGACCCGAACCCTGGTGAGGAACTTGGAGCATTCAAACCAGGGGGACAACAATCAGACTATGCCCTGTAATAGGCCACTTTGGAGGCACTAAAAGCTTGCAGTTCCCCAGCATGAGCTACCCCTGAGATCCTGGACTAAAACAACACTCAATATCCCAAGAAGACAACAAAAGACCCATATTTACCTTCCCTCCAGGAGTTCCATAAAGCCCATTCCTAACAGCAAGTCCAAAGTCAGAAAGTAGGCTAGAAGAATGGGAAGAACAAAAGGACCCTATCACAAAGAGCTATTATGGTGGCAGAAATGCCTGACACAAATAAAGGAGAGAATGACTCCAAAATATCTACAAGCATTATCTCAGAGAAAAACATAGCTTGAACATAATAAACTCAACTAAAATTCCTGGGAGAGATGGAGCAAGGGTTTTAAAAAAAGTTTTAAAAGTTTTTATAAATTGAATGAGAGCACTTGAGAGAAAAAATAGAAAAGCTGTGGAACAAAGAATTGGAAATGGAATTAACAGCTTGGCACGAGATGCACCAAACCGTGCCTAAGCAATAAATTCCCTACAAAATCAAGTGGACCAAATTGAAATCAACGATTCCATGAGACAGCAAGAAATATTAAAACAAAGTCCAAAGGTTGAAAAAATAGGGGAAAATGTAAGATGTCTCATAGCAAAAAAAACAACTAATCTAGAAAACAGATTGAGCAGAAAAGTACTTAAGAATCATTGAACACCATAACTAAACATAAAAGAGCTTAGACATCATCTTTCAAGAAATCATAAAAGAAAACTGACTATATATTTTAGAATCAGAGGGTAAAGTGTAAATATTTTAAAATTTACTTGTCATCTCCTTAAACACACACACACACACACACACACACACACACTGAAAACACCTAGGAATATTATAGCCAAAATCCAAATCAAAGGTCTGGTCTTCCAGGTCAAAGAAAAAATACTGCAAGCAGGTAAGCAGTCAGAAAGAAAGATCAATTACCAAGGAACCACAGGCAGAATCACATATGATTTAGTAGCCACTTCTATTGAGTAAAGAACTTGGAATGGGATATCCCAAAACGAAAAGGATATGGGCATACAGCCAAGAATAATTTACACAGCAAAACTGAGTATAAATTAATGAAGTAGAGGACTTCCAAGCATTCCTGATGAAAAGAACAGATCCATGTAGAAACTTTGAAGTACAAACACAGGAATGAAAAGAAATATTAAAAAGTAAACATGAATGAGCAATGATAAAGGACTCAACAAGGATAAACTGCTTACTTTCAAATAGGGGGAAATGGTACACCTATCTCCTCTGATCCCATTAAACAAAGCCTGGGAGTGGTTCTATTATGTCTTGATCATCTTGAGAAAAGAAAGGAAAGTAGAAGAGGAATACCTGGGGGTGAGGGCAGGGTGGAAAGTGAAAGGAAGATTAGGGGAAATTATCTCACATAATTAGGGTGCACAAGTAAACATCTTTACAAAGAAAGAGGAGGAGGTGAGGAGTAGTAGATGACAACTGAAATCTCACTCTCATCTGAACTGGTCAAAAGAAGTAATAATACACACACATAGTTAGGTACATTGTATTTAGTGAGAAAATAGAATGGAAAGGAGAGAAGGGCAGAGAGAATTAGAGGGAGGGAGGATTAAAGGAGAGATTAATCCTAAGAAAAACAAATTTTAAAGATATACAAAAATAATTATAGCTCTTTTTGAAGTGGCAAAGAATGAGAATCTGAGGGAGTGTCCGCAAATTGGGAAATTGACAAACAAGTTTGGTATATAAATGTGATGAAATACTATTTATTGTACTGAACTGTGATCAGCCTAATGACCAACCAAGATTCCAGAAGACTAATGATGAAACATGCTACCTACCCCAATAGAGAAATGAAGGGCGCAGAACACAGAATGAGAGAAATGTTATTTTGTATATATAGTCAATGTGGAAATTTGTTCTGTTTGACTGTGCATGTGTGTAATGCATTTTGTTTTTCTTGTATTCTCAGTAGGAAATTGGGGAGGGAAAGAAGGTAGTGCTTAGCCAATTAAAAGGGGTGAATATATGTGTGTGTGTGAATATATACATGCGTATGTGTCTATATGATGTGGGATGGAATTTAGGGTCAAATTGATTGTGAGTGGTCCCAAAAGAATTACAAGACTCAGTGACTCAGTTTCCCAAGTTTTATTGCAATACTGTGAGTGATCACAGGGAGAGAACCAGAAAAGTGGAAAAGTATCTCTTGAATAGTGAAAAGAAAGACAGTTATAGTTATAGTATAGATAAATTGATTATCAGTCTCATTATAATAATCTCCACCTTGAGGAGGTACAGGGGAGGGCCTGTCCTTCTCATTTTAATATTCTCCACCTTGGGGTGTTTCAGGGGAGGGCTTATCCTAACTTGGAGTTCCCGGGGGACCCTGAGCCAACCCCCGAGGCAGGTACCTTTTTCAATGGAGGTGTGTTTTGGGGGTTTGCACGTCATAAGGTGAATCTGGGGACAGATTTGGCCTTTTCTGTGCATGTCTCTTTCTGGTTCCCAAGACTAGTTTCAAAACATAATCATTAATTTCTTTAGAATTTCTATACCTTTGTCATTTTATCATTGTTATAGTCTTCAAGTCTTCTCGGCCTAGGTCCCTCTGTTCCTGTTATGGTTACTGATTTATGTGGGTATGAAAATCTAACATTAGTTATCCATTAACTGAGGTCTGACTCCCTTTTTGAAGCTAATATCTGAATTAAAGCTTGGGTCTTAAGTTTTTCTGTTAACCCCTTTTTGCCTCCTACATTATACTGTGTAATTTAAGATTCTAAATGTGGGTTCTAATCTGTTCCCCCAGTTTTGGGGGAAACTGACTAAAATCACTGATAAAACAAGTTTAGGTTTTTAAAGGTTTATCGAAAGGTAGAAAGAGAAAGATTGAGAACAGAATTCCAACAGCCTGGCATTCCTATCTCTCCTCAAATTTCCTGTGAAGTCCTCTGCCGCCACCGCCGCAACCACCACCATCAAGTCAGGAACCAAA
This sequence comes from Dromiciops gliroides, assembly GCF_019393635.1. Classification (NCBI taxonomy): domain Eukaryota; kingdom Metazoa; phylum Chordata; class Mammalia; order Microbiotheria; family Microbiotheriidae; genus Dromiciops; species Dromiciops gliroides. The sequence continues at coordinate 216,792,469 of NC_057863.1, forward strand.
AAAAGACAGACCTCTCCTCGCAGGCCCTCCTTCCTCCTTCCTGTCCCCTCCCAGAAAATGGGAGGCTCCTCAAGTTAATTGGCGGTAGCCTTGGTAGACAGTACCCATGCGGAAACGTTACTTCCTGACACCAAGGAAAAGCCGCATGGCCTTGCCCTCTGAGGCATTCTCTTCATGGTGGAGCTTTCCTATAGTAAGTCTCCAGTAGGTGGCATCATTCCAATCATTACAATACATACACACACATATATGTGCTGGGTAGGGGGTGGGTGGATGTGTGTGTGTGTGTGTGTGTGTGTGTTTGTGTGAGTGTGGGGGTGAGGAAGATTCTTCTTCCTGAGTTCAAATCTGATCTCAGACACTTCCTAGCTGTGTGACCCTGGACAAGTCACTTGACCCCGTTTACCTCTCTAAATCTGCAATGACTAGAAGCTCTAGTTCTAGGTTCTGAGCAGCTGTCTTGGCCAAGGTGAGTGTCAGGACATAGCCCTCTGTGTTTCCTTTTATCTTGGAAATAAAAAACAACCGTCATGTTTAAATGTGTCTGGTTTTCTTCATTTAGCATGGTTTCAAAAATATACACCCATAGTGGTTGGTCCTGATTCGAGAGAGGTGCGGCTGCCTTTAGCGCTTTGATATTTTTCCCCAGGAGCTGGGTCTACTATGGGCCTTTCCCATATTGACACAAAGTATGATATTTCCATAGGGGAAGCCAACACCGGGAATGGCTCAGTCTTTGTACCTTTCCTGCCATAGCAGCCCATTTTCTGAGTTCTGGCTCTGGTTCACTGCTTCCAGTGCTTCATCATCACTGGATGTTCAATCCATTTTGGAATTTCTACCATTTTAAGTGGGAAGGAAATGCTATCTTTTGCCTCCGCTTCAAGATCTTTACACTGAGGCTTTTGGGCATCTTAACTGAGTGAGGAGGTAAAGGCATAGCTGGCCCCTACTGGTGCTGGCCTTTCAATTTATAATATGTAATACCCAGAAGGAGGAACTCTGCAGTCAGGGTGATCAATCACCTATATCAATGGTTCTCAAACCTTTTTTTCCTCAGGACCCCTTTGTGCTCTTAAAAATTATTGAGGAAGGGGCAACTAGGTAGTATAGTGGATAAAGCACCGGCCCTGGATTCAGGAGTACCTGAGTTCAAATCTGGCCTCAGACACTTGATACTTACTAGCTGTGTGACCCTGGGCAAGTCACTTAACCCCCATTGCCCCACAAAAAAAAAATGACATCAGAAATATTAATTATATTTCTAATTCATGTCATATATTACTAAAATAATTGTTCTATAATAATTACTGTATTATTAACAATTATATGATTTCATTATATTTATATTGATAATTAATTTACTATATTGGAAATTAAAACGAATAGGTTTCATCTAATTATGTTAATGTATTTTAAAATAATAATAGTTATGTTCATTTATTTTAAAATAATAATAAACCCAATTCTTGTTTACATAAATAACATCTTTAGGAAAATTATTCTATTTTCCTCCAAAATAGTGAGAAAAGTGGCATTGTTTTACAGATTTTTGCAAAGCTCTTTAATATATGGATTAATAGAAGATAATTGGAATCTCATTTCTGTTTCTTCAATCAGTCTGTTGTGATATGTGGTTTTGTTTAAAGTATATGAAGAAGGGGCAGCTAGGTGGCACAGCGGATAAAGCACTGGCCCTGGATTCAGGAGGACCTGAGTTCAAATCTGGCCCCAGATACTTGACACTTACTAGCTGTGTGACCCTGGGCAAATCACTTAACCCTCAGCTACCCACCCACACACACATAATAAAAAGGTATATGAAGAAAATCTGGCTTCACACAGATATGCAATTAGAAAAGTGAGGAGTATTCTAATTGACAAATAGTATCTTATTATTATTATAAAAATAACCTGACAGACCTCTTGAAACAGTTTTAGGGACTCCCAATGGTCTATGGGTCACTGTTTGATAACTGCTAACTTATTCATCTATCAGTCTATCTATATCTATCTATCTATCCACATATAGCTTAGTTTATCTATCTTTTTATTTTATTTTATTTTTAATTTATGGAACAAAACAAGCATTTCCATAGCATAGTACAATTAAAAAAAAAGATTACACATGAAACTACACATTGACCATGTACAACTCACACAACTTTCAAACATACAATAAAATTATCATGTAAATTTTTTTTCTCCTCCACCTAGAGAGACTACCATTAGACCCAAATAGGTGTGTGTGTAAAATGATTCTATACATATTTCTATTTATCATTTCTTTCTGTGGATGCAGATAGCATTTTTTTCATGTGTCCTTTATAGTTAATTTGGGTATTTACAATATTCAGAAGAACTTATTCACTCAAAGTCGTTCTTAAAACAATATTGTTCTTATTGTATACAATGTTCTTTTGGTTCTGCTCATTTCACTGTTTATTCTTTCATGCAAGTCCTTCCATGTTTTTCTAAAATCATTGAGCTCAGGGGCAGCTAGGTGGCACAGTGGATAAATCACTGGCCCTAGATTCAGGAGGAGATCTGAGTTCAAAGCCAGCCTCAGACACTTGACACTTATTAGCTGTGTGACCCCACTGGACAAGTTAGTTAACCCTCACTCATTGCCCCGCAAAAATAAAATAAAGTAAAATAAAATAAATCATTGAGCTCATCATTTTTTATAGCACAGTAGTATTTCATCACAATCCTATACCACAACTTGTACCAATTGACCAATTGATGGGCATCCCTACCATTTTCAGTTCTTTGCCTCCTTAAAAAGAGCTATATCTAAAATATATAAAGAATCTGGTCAAATCTATAAGAACGTGAGTCATTCCCCAACTGATAAATGGTCAAAGGATATAAACAGGAAGTTTTCCAGTGAAGAAATCAAAACCATTAATTAGGAAAATGCAAATTTAAATAGTCTTATCTTTAAAATGAACAGATTGGATTAGATGATCTCTAAGGGACCATTAAGATTTCCATGTCTACCAGCCTCTGATGACTATGAATTCTTGTTCTGGAGAGTGAAAAGGTACTAACTATGCCCAGCCTTTGGCTAGGGTGGGGTCCTTACACAGTGAGGCCTCTCACAAAATTCAGGAATTCAGCAACGAAAAGAGTTACCATGTGCATGGTAAGTTCAAGAAAACTGTTCAGTCTTTATTTGAAATCTCTGCATAGAAGTAGTCTCTTGCAGGTTCTCACAGGCATATGATCAGATATTATGATTTATTTAAGTCACTCCTTTGGGCTATAGTTTTGTGCCCCACCCCCTCCTAATACATCGACGCATCTTAGATTTTTTACATTTCAAGGATGTCCCGATTCTACATACAATTTAGATGAAAGAGAACATAAAAGCAATCTAAGGATCAGATCTGGATCTGAGTTTCTGGGAATCCCTTGAGATTCTTTCAGAGGTGGGGTGCAAGATCAAAACTATTTTCATAATATTAAAACATTTTCATTTCTAACATGATAAATATCAATAGATATGACATGTAAACACAAGTTCTTTGGTGGGGGAATGTCCTCAAATTTTTAAGAGATCCTGAGACCAAAAAGTTTGAGAACCACAGGTCTAGCTGAATGAAAAGATGGTATAAAAGTAGCAACTTGAGGGGGAAATAACCTGAGAATTTTTTTTTTTTATCAGCCATCTCATGATCATGGATATGTTATTGTTTAATTGTTCCAGTCATGTCCAACTCTTTGTGACCACATTTGGGGTTTTCTTGGCAAAGATACTCAAGTGTTTGCTATTTCCTTCTCCAGATCATTTTTACAGATGAGGAAACTGAGGCAAACAGGGTTAAGTGACTTGACCAGGATCACACTGCTAGGAAGTGTTTGAGGCCAGATTTGAACTCACAAAGATGAGTCTTCCTCACTCTAGGCTTGGCACACTATCCACTGCATTTTCTGGATACAAATAAATAAGCAAACAAACAAATTTATATATTATATGTATATTTCTATATGATACATATATACACATATAAGTATATATATGCAGGATTAACAACTATATATAATCAAATACAGACACTTACACACACCCTTTTAATCTCACTTCTGAAAAGGAGGCTGCTCTCCACAGGATAACTCCATATAGTCCTACATATAGTAAAGTGAATTTTGGTATAGTGTGAGTAATGGATTTGGAGTGTGAGGTCCTGGTTCCAAGTCTAGAACTGACTGCATTATCTGTGTGACCTTATACAAGTCACAACTTCTCTGGTTCTCACTTTCTTCATTTGAACTCATTGACTGATAAGGCCCCTTCCAGCTTTAACATTTTCCATTCCAAGGATGACTAAAATACCTCTCTCAAGGATGTTTCCTGAGGCCAGATGGATGAGAAGAGGAAGGCATATCAATACCTGTCTCCTTGGGGGTCTAGAAGAAGGATTCTGTCCCTTCTACTAATTAAAAAAAAAAAAAAGTAAAGTGAAGTTGGAAATTTTACACATATTCCTAACCATTATCCTTCCAATGCTGAGGTATTTTTATATAGAGGAAAGGTCATTGTACCTGGAACTTGACTCTGACACTTACCTCCTGTGAACTTAACTACTCTGACCCTCAGTTTCTTCTTCTATAAAATAGGCATTTTAATACTTCTACCATTTATTTTGTAGGATTGTAAGGAGAAAGCATTTTGCAAATCTTACAAGCTACAGAAAGGCTATTACTACTATTATTATTGTTATTATCTGTTCTTGACTTACTCTACAGGACAGTTAGGTAGAATAGAGTATCGGGCCTAGAGTCAGGAAGACTCAACGTCCTAAGTTCAAATCTGACCTCAGGAACTTACTAGCTGTGTGATACTAGGCAAGTCATTTAACCCTGTTTGTCTCTGTTTTCTCATCTGTAAAATGACCTGGAGAAGGAAATGGCAAACTACTCCAGTATGTTTGCCAAGAGAAACTCAAATGGGTTCATGAAAAGTCAGACACAACTGAAAAAACAACTAAACAGACAACAACAGACTTACTCTATGTTTGGGGCCATTCCATCTGCTTCTCTTCTCACAAAAGAGCAGAGTATCATGGAGATTCTTATTGGCACTAAAGTCTCCAGCTCATCAAGGACAAGAAAAGGACTATAGGGATTATTCCCTATGAAAAATATCCAGTGCCTTTTTAGCAGGAAACATGACACTGAACTTGGAGTCAGCGAGAACTGAGTTCAAATCCTACCTCAAACAGTTCTTCTTGGCTGTTTATACTCTTCTGTGCCTCAGTTTCCTCATCTGTAAAAGAAGGGGGTTGAACTTGATAGTCTAAGATCCCTTCCAGCCCTAAATCTATGATCTTGTGATTCTGAGTAGACTCAATAAAAATTATAAAGAAATATTGAAGGAAAGGGAAAATGAAGGAAGCCATTGGATTGGAGAGAAGCATAAGGTGACAAAGGCCATTAAGTAACTCCTTTCCATAACCTTTTTGGGTCCTTACCACCTCACTTGGACTTGAGTTCATGTCTTGCCTGAGTCTTCTCTCTTCTAGGCTGAACATACCCCAATTCTACCAAAAGTTCCTTGCATGGCACAGTCAAGCAATTATTTGTTAAGCACCTACTAAGTGATAGGCACTAGGGATGAAGGGCATGAATACCAGATGTGCCTCACATGCCCAAGTGTGTGCCAAATCTTCATTTTAAGTGATTTTGCCTTTTAGTTGCATGATACCCATATTTTATTTTAAAGTATTAATTGTTGTGTTATAAAAAGTGGCATATTGTATCATATAGATATAATAGATTGTAATAGGCAATCTCACTCCTACAGGGCCTTTTAACCATTTGTCCTTCCCTCCTTTTCCTTTTTTTTTTTGTTTGCTTTTTGTGCAGCAATGAGGGTTAAGTGACTTGCCCAGGGTCACACAGCTAGTAAGTGTCAAGTGTCTGAAGCCCAATTTGAACTCAGGTCTTCCTGAATCCAGAGCCAGTGCTTTATCCACTGCACCACTTAGCTTTCCCCTTCCTTCCCCTTATATTTTCCCCTCTAGAAAATTCTTCAGTCTATATAAGTTGCTGAGTCAGGTCTTCCCAGCACAGTGCTTATAATCTTTGTGACATATACAAAACTGAAATAGGATAACAAGTATGTGACTTCACCTTTTAATTGAATCATGTAATACTTTCTTTTCATTTTAAAATATAGATTGTTGGGGGCAGCCAGGTGGCACAGTGGATAAAGCACCGGCCCTGGATTTCAGGAGTACCTGAGTTCAAATCCGGCCTCAGACACTTGACACTTACTAGCTGTGTGATCCTGGGCAAGTCACTTAACCCCAATTGCCTCACCAAAACATATCTATATCTATATCTATATCTATATCTATATCTATATCTATATCTATATCTATATCTATATCTATATCTATATCTATCCACATATATATACATATATACATGCATGTATATATGTATATATAAATTCATTGATAAGGGGGGGAGGGAAGGGAACAGGCAAGCTTAATTATAATGACTTGCTAACAGTACCCAAAATACCATGCACTCCTCATTTAAGCACTGACATGAAGATACTGTCACCACCACTTCCAATAATCTGAGTGATGGTCAATGGAAATACTTTGAATCTTAATTAGTTCAGGTAGTGTAGTTCTTATTCAAAGCCATCAAACATTCCATCTGGTGATCTGGTGGTCTGTGGCATTCCAAAAAAATCAATTCAATTCCAGTTTTCATTAGATCTTTATCAGCTTAGATTGAACAAGTTTTCAGAGTGATTGGTATGAAAAGCATAGATGGTTAAACTATATAGCCCATCGATGGATGCATCATTATGCTTTTACTGTCATTTCTTCCCTTCTAAAGAATATAGCAAACAAAGGTCACCCTCATACAACATTTACTGATAAGGGATTCAGGCACTGACATAGGGCTAATGAATGTTTTAAAAATCACCAACTGTCGGAATCTCATGTATTGAGCTATTCTTCACGATCCATTTGTAATGGAGGGAAACCTACTGATGCACGATTGCATGAGGACAGATAAGGTTTTCTGTCTAAACAAGGAGAATGGTACCATAACTGAAGTATAATGGAGTGACCAATGGGTACTGTTCTGCATTTAAGGAAAGGTGGGAGACCACTCAGGGGTCACAATCCAAAAAGTTGACATTAATGAGAAAGGTTTATTTTGAAATCTCGTTGACAAAAATATCCTATGACCATAAAGCATGTGTGACAATCTCCTTGAAATTCTGCCTTAAAAATGCATCCAAACGGATTTAATCACGGCCTCACACAGTGGTGTGCAACAAGATTGTGTCTTTATTAAATGAGGAGGGAAATGACTTTAATAATTGCCAGTGATACTATTGACTCTGGACACTCTCAAAGGATGCCCCTTTGGGGATAATACTCTGAGGATTAAAAAAAATAGTCAAAAATTTTGTCTGTTCGGAGACTATTAATGATAAATGCTCAGCCTATTTTTGACCAGCTAAATGATATCTTTGGCATTTAGAAAGTGACAAGTCATCAGTGATGTCAGTCTGTTCTGACAGCACATTTACCATGTCTGGATTCAGTGTGGGAGTTTAAATGAAACATAAAGACTGAAACAGGGAAATGAACTCAGTGTACATGGCTATGCACACTGTTTGAATCTCTTCTCATTAGATGCATTCACTTGAAACAGAACAGATTGCTTCTGTGTGCGTCTGTGTGTGTGTGTGTGTGTGTGTGTGTGTGTTATTTAGACCCCTCATGCCTTCACATATGGGAGTCCTGTGTGACATACAGTTGTGAAGAAGATTTCACAAGTTGCATCCCAGTCAAAAACTGTCTTCCTGAGATGGGCATACAGAGAAAAAGCAGTAGCTGCTGTAAAAACAAAATTCCCCCGGCATTTTTTTGAGTTTTACAATAAACTGCTGAAGCTACTCACCCTACAAGTGCTAAAAAATCAAAAGCCAGGGACTTTCCCCATCAACAAAATCACTGAAGTTATGAATGTTATGTTCAGCACTTAATGCATATATCCAGAATTTAACACAGTGCCTGGCATATAGTAGGTGTTTAATAAATGTTTATTGATTGATTGATGATTGTCTCATCCTCTACCCCTTAACCTCATTAGTTTGTAAGCTCCTTGAAGCATGGACAGGTGGTGTTGTTTTTTTCCATCCTTGCATTTCCTATCGTCTAGTAGAATGCCTTAAATATAGCAGATGCTTAATATGTTGATTGGGGTCTCAAGATGTAGTGCAATGGGTACTGACTTTGCAATAAAAGGATCTGGGTTCAGATCCCACCTTTGAAACTTACTACCTGTGTAACCTTAGTCAAAGTCATTAAATCTCCCCAAGCCTGTTTCTTATCTATAAAATGACCTTACACTAGATGACCTCTGAGGTTTCTTCCAGCTTTAGATCTAAGATTGCATGACATAGTAAATATATATAATATATGATACATATACTCATATATGTACAAAATAGATACATTATGTGGATTATGTGTATATGTATGAGTATAACTGTATTTATATACATATGCCTGTATATATGTGTGTGTGCATGCATATATACATTTTTCTTTGTGCTAACACATGGGCACACACTATGATCACTTGACATATAATACAAGTATATATGTGGATATAATACTTGCAATATATACACATATATTATGTTATGTCGCATGCATAGGTATGGAATATATGTATGTACATGCATGCATATATGTGTACACAATGCATATGTGTGTGCATTGTGTGCATATGTATGCCTGTACATGCACATGTACACTTGCCACTCTTCATGTACAGCATATGCCCTTGCTTAGTTTCTTATTATTTGTACTGGTGACTCTTGATTATTCCAGCTTGATATTTTACTCAGGTCCCTTGCTTTTCCCTCTTTTGCATTTATCTGCCCTTGAATCGATGGACTCCTACAATACACTGAGCTGGAAGCCATGAAAAGAGATCAAATTCAAAGGACTGAGTTTTTCAACTTATGAGCAGCTCTCATGGGAGAAGGTTAGAATTGTTGAGAAAAAACGAGGTTTAGGAATTATAATATCCCTGTCCTAGAGTGATGATTGAGAATCAGCTGACTTCAAAGAGGTTCTATGTGACTGCCTTCCCTGATGCTCCTACGCCTGATACCTTGAAAAAGGTTCATAAGGCAAAGTTGTGACAGGACACCTAGCAGCATATTGATGTAAACCTACATAAGAGTTTGGGAGGTCCAGTTGAGTCAAGGCACCACCTGGTTCACTCTCTATCAGCTCTGGCATATCATTTGAGTTTATCGTAGAAGAGAACCGAGTTTTTGAGCCTTGAGCATTACCAATCATGATGTGTTGAGTGCAGCTGGTTGCCTGCCCCACAGCATTAAGCACTCAGTTGCCTGAGCTTCAATATTCACCTCCTGTGTTCCCATCTGTTCAGCACCCTGCCTGGTTGCCATGGCAGTCCCTGAGTTGGTGGTCCCCAAACACTTGTTTAATAGGCACGATAGAGCCCCCGAGTGTCCCATAGCTTTAGTGGGATTTTTGAATTAAGAAAGTAATTCAATTTTAGAGCCTCCTGTTACCTAACGCAGTAGGGCAAGTTTTGGCAATCCTTCCCCAGCAGTCAATGTTTTCACAACTGCTATCTACTGGCAAGATCATAACTCCATTTTAAAGCTGAGAACTGGGTAAAGGGGAAAGGAATGTTCTGTGGATCAAATTGCTAAATCTTTTATTCAAGGAACTTCAAAGACTTGCCAATGACATTTAAGATTATAAGCTATAAAAAGCTTGAATTCATAGATAGCCTTCGTTTTCAGAGTACACAATTCACAAATATGCACCACATTTCCCTTTCACAGTTTTCTCTTTGAGGTGTGCAATTGGAGAACGAGTTGTCATCTCTATTTTTCAGAGGGAGGCTCTGAGCTGCAGAATGATTAAGAGAATAACTAAGGCCATACAGACCCTGGGCTTCTGATTCCCAGTTTGAAATCAGTCTTCTTCCAACATCCACTTCCAATTTTTATTTATTTTTCTTAGAAATACCTTCTTTTTCTATAGAGTGTACCAATCCAAAATATTTTCACATGTGAAAAAAGGAAAATAATCACTCAGGCATATAAATAAAACCTACCAATTGGACTGTGTTTTATAAGACATATTACTTTTGGTGCTTGGGAAAAAGTGGGGTGGGGGAGGACTCAGGAATGATTAGAGTTAAGATGAACAAGACTCGTTTGATTAAGAATTGAGAAGCAGAGGGAACACAAAGGTCAATGTGAAAGCAATCTTCATGCATCAAACAGTGCTCTAAGGCAACAGCAGAAAGGCAAAGGACTTCAGACAACCTACTAGATAGAGTAAGAATGTGATGTGATGTGATGTGATGTGAAGAGAGCAAAACTTTGAATCAGGAGAGACTTGGCTACACATCATGCCTCTCACTCTTACTATGACCCTGGGAAGGTCATTTAATTCCTCTGTAAAATGGAAATGCCTGTGACCCCGCTTCACAGGCTAGATTTTGAGGGACTGAACCTGGGATTTCATTTCCATAGGAACTCTTGGGAGGGAACGACTCTACCAATACAGACCAGTGCCTGTTGAGATGAATGAAAAGCCTGAGAGACAGAGTTTCTGGATAATTAAAAATCAACTTATTTATTAGTCTAGCTGACAATCAATAAATTGAAGGTCAGTGGTCTTTCTTGGTAACCAAAAACAAAACTATAGATCTCTCTGAATGCTTAAATACCTTTGAAAAAGGAGGTGCCCCTGACAGATGAAAATCAGCCCTGACTGGTGAACAATCAATGAGGGGGTGGATATACCTAATGAGGAGGTGGGCTAAAAATCTTCAGCCCCTCCTGCTGAGAACAGGACTTGATCATGTGACTCAGCTGCCTCCAGCAATCTGGACAAAGGTATCCATCTCTACTCAGAGCACCCTGGTTGGTTTTCTCCTTTATAAACTGGGTTACCCTAGACTCCAATAGAGAGGTACAATGACATGGGCTTATTCCCTAGGGGCAAGAGTGAACCTAGATTAGATTCTATAGATAACTCTAAACAGAAGTAAATTCTTCTAGTTGGGAGAGGACCCATCCAAGATCACAGAGCATGTACCAAGAGGATTTGGCCAATCTCATCTATCAGCAATGACCTTTAGATTCACTGATTCACTGGCCCACAGGGCCTGAATGAGGAAAATCAAGGGGGGAAACCCCTTGATCCTAATTTAATATTTGGTTATTAATATAATCGAAAAATAACTACTCTCTGTCTTGGAACCTAGAGTCTTAGAGAGGTATGTGGGGATCACGGGGTGGTTGTGTGGGGGTCACAGAGTGAGGATATATCAGGGATAATGCTTGCAACTAAGCCTTCCTGACTCCAAGGCTGGATTTCTCACCTATGCCAAGATGCCTAGGGGTAGTGCCTGTAATATTTGCTGCATTGGGTTTTTGTGAGGCTCAAAGATAACTGTAAGCTGTATAATACTAATATATTGGGCAGCTATGGATCAAGTAGGAAGACCTTGAGTTTAAATCTGACCTCAGACACTTCCTAGCTATGAGACCCCAGGCAAGTCACTTAACCCTTGTCTGCCTCACATTCTTCATCTGTAAAATGGGGATAATAATGGCACCTACCCCCCCCCAGGGTTATTGTGAGGATCAAATGAGATAATATTTGTAAAGTGTTTAGCACTGTCCATGGTAGTACTTAATAAATGCTTCCTTCCTTCTTCCTTCCTTCCTCCCTTCCTTATCCCCCATTCTTTCATTTCTTCTTTCTTTCTTTCTTTCCTTCCTATCTATCTCAGTGTAGACCTCTTTGTGCTGATAATTATGAGCATTGATAATATATATGAGAATATATATAGCCATTGATAGGAATATAAAATGTTAGCATATGACAAGGACCTTACATGCACATTTTACATGAGGATACGCCATATGTTTCTTACAGAACTATAATATCCCACTACATTCATATGGTAAAACTTGTTCAACCATTCCCCAATGGAAGCCTAGCTTTCTATCCATTACCCACAAGAGAAATGGGTACTTGCTTCTCTGAATTATTGTATGCATGTGAAACCACTTTGAAAGGTGACCATAAAAAGTAAGGTTATTATTATTATTATTATTATTATTATTATTATTATTATTATTATTCCCATGATCAGCTGAATAAAATTATGTTGCTTTTATCTTGAAAGGAGAAAGAGCACGGTGGGTATTTTTGTGATGCTTCAACTTTACTCTTCCTATATGAGACCAAAAGCCCCAGTGTCTGGTAATTTAGGAAAAATGCACTCACCTTTTATTTTCTGTAGATAGTACTGAGAGTATTATTAAATTAGGATAATGATTTTTTTCCTTACTTCATGATCACTTTGCTGGGATAAGAACTATCCTGTAACCTCAAAAGCATTGGCTTTCAGCCCAAGATCTGAAAAAATATCCATGGAT